>NW_008237254.1:1690631-1739646 GCF_000691975.1 Corvus brachyrhynchos
GGAGCCCTTGGGAGGGGTTGGGGGGGGTATAAAACCCAACTGCGTTGCTGCTTGTTTTGGGGGTCTCGCTGCTGTTCGCTGTTCCTGCTCGCTCCCTCCTTTGCCCTGGCCCCAGCCTGCCTTCTGGCTCTCCTGCCCTCTCTGGTTCACCCTCACACCTGTCCTGCCTTCCTGTGCCCCTGACCAGCGCCTTGCCACTTCGCCCTGCGTTTCTGCCTGGGCTGCCAGCTTCCTTCTCTGCCGCCCCGATCCAGCCGGTCACCGTGACCCTTTCCAGGCTCCTGGTCCTCCCGTCCGAACGTCCACTCACCGCGTGTCCGGTGCCATCACAGCGGGAGCCGCGCCCTTCTGGGCGCTGTGCAGGCTTGGTCAGACCCGGCCCGTCCGCAGGCAGGCAGCGTGCACACCTCCCACCTGGACACCGACAGCACTGCCCTGACTCGCTGCTGGTAATGCCCTCTTTTTCTCTCTGTCCCCTCTCTCCCCTCTCCCCCAGTCCTTTTCTATTTTCCTTTCTTCTCTTCTGTCTCCTCTATCTGTCTTTCACTTGGGCAACTACTTTTCCTTCTCCTTTTGTTGTCAATAAACAGTTCTCAGATGCCTCGTTTGGCTTAATTTCGTTCCTGACCATTCATTTTTAAAAGAACTCCTTGCAGTTCCCCACATTGGAACATGACACCCACATGTCACATCATAAAGACCTTTGTTCTTGTTACCTAATTTCAACTTTAAACACTCATACAACTATTGTTCCACATCTGTGAAGAATGAATTCTATTATACATCTGGCTTATTTTACTTCTCTTGTTGACTTTTTATGGAAATCTTCTTCCTCATATTCTCCAACATGAATGCCTCGGAAATAGCAATACCCCTACTGAACAATGCAAACATTTTGAAGTACATTTGTCTCATTTCTGCATTCCTTTTGCTTCATCTTTGGTCCTGAACTTTCCTCCTGCTTATACAGCTTTTATAATTTCAGTTTCTTCTTTAACTGTAATGTTATCTTCACATAACTGTTCTGCTAAAACAGTTTATAATGAAACCCAGTCTCATCTTCTAACATTGAATTATTACTTGGTTGTCCTTAAAATATTCAACCACGTTCAGGAGGTCAAGCCTCAACATGTATAATAGATGAAGGCCTTATCCAATCTGAAGTAAATCTACCAAATCTTCCTAAGTATCCACACACCACAGTCCTTATTTCCCTCTCTGATTTGTTTATTCTCATCCTCTGATTATTGCAGTGTTCATTCATTTAAGAAAACACGCAAATGAACAAACAAATTGATTACTGTTAGACCTTTAGTCCAATTACTTTTGCTCTTTGAAACAGTCTTTTTATCAGAGATGTTTCAGCCTAAAATGCCATAAAGTAATTTCATTTTTGTAGTTGAAATATTATGGAAACAGTTGATCCAATCAGAAGCTCTAGGAAATCCGCATGCACTTTGTTATTTGAGATCTGAGATAATTTTATGTCAGCCAGTGAAACAGTGACTTAGCTGTTCACCCCCACTCAATCTATTAATCAGAACATGGTAGGCAAGTAGAAGGAAGATAATTAAACAGAAATATCAAAGACACTCCAGGGAACAGAGAATGTGGTAATAAGTTTAAAAAAATTAACACTGTAGTAGCTGGCATGCAGATGTAAATTTGTGGGGCATTTACATAGACCCTGCTACTGTGTTGCAGAAAAATTATAAAAAACCCATTTAATTAAAGATTTGTAGATGCAAAACAGAAGAAGAAATTTGAAAAATAAAAGTTTTCCATCCAACATAGGATGTGCTGGAACATGTGGTATGGGATCAAGGCAGTGGGAAGGAGAGAGAGGTGATTCAAACAAAGCCTGACTCTTGAGAAGGAGCAAAACAAATACACGTGACAGGCAAGGGCAGAACGGAGAGATCAAGATTAAGAATAATCAGGTAGCTGCAGATTCAACAGAAGAAGTGTGGTGTGTGTGACCAGGAAAGCTTGTAACAAATAATAGAAAGCATGAATCCAAATAAATGGATTTGTTCATGCTCATTCCAACCTTCCAGTCTAGACTTGAATAAGGAGTTGAGGGACTGATTATTCTGTTTTTCTAAATTCCAACCTTCTCTGTTATCTAGTAGAAGTAATAGGTATCTGTGAGCAGCTGTAAAGGTAGAAATATGTTTGACTTTTCAGTTCTGTTAAATATAATCCAAAAATTTCCCAAATTATTTGCTAATCTTGTCATTTCCAAAACACATTTCTTCCATTGCTTCCTTTTACTGTATACAGTTTCAGCCTTTATTTCCACTTAATACTTTGTGAAGAAATAAGTTACTGGTTCAGAAAAAAGCATCCTACCTCAAATACAGTAATATAACTTCCATATTTTTCCAGATTTTAAATAGTGTTTTGAAGTAATGGCTACTATTTAATAGTAAAAAATGGGAATAGAATAATGTGAAAGGAACTCAGAATTCATTTACTTATCTTATATTTGTTATATATCTATACATATATATATATTAGCTTAGCTGTTGACCAAGGTAATTTAGTAATTCTAAAACACCAAAGCTATTTCTCAGTAGCACATATTTCAGCCTAGGCATGTGCTCAGCCTGGTCAAATCTGTCAGTAAAACTCTCCCAGCAAACAAAAGGCTTCAAACAGAACAATTCAAGTTAAGCATGAAAAAAAGAGGACTGTCTTTACTCATATAACACTTCCTTATGCAAATAAAAAAAGACACAAATTTACCATTATAGAATAGATGTCCTTTCATCTGTAATTGTCTCTGCTTTGTTTCGGGCATTCTAGTGAGTTGTAGTGAGCAATTTCACACACAGCGTATACTCAGTTGGTACTGCGGCTTTCTTTGTGGATGTTCTAAATGTTCTGTGTTTAGAAAACATGCACAAAGACCTCTACTTTGGAAGACCACAGGAAACCTGAAACCAATTCTTTTTAGAGAAAGAGCATAGCATGCCATATCTCAGTTTTGTAATCAACTGCGAAGTGGTTAAATGTTTTTAAATGTCCGTATCCGATACACAGAAATATTATGCCTATGTCTTTAGCATCACTTTTCTTCACTTTGTAAACATCAGTTGGACCAGAAAACAGTCCAAACTCAAATGCTACTTAGTTACAAAATCAGAGGATAACACTGAACATTTCCTTTTCTAACAGACAAAAAATTTTACTATAATTTCTCATCTTTCAAAGACAAAAAAGGTTGTCTTCAGATGACATTCTGAGCAAGAAATTGTTCTTGAGCAAAGAAAACCTAAAATAAATTCAGATGTCAAGTACGTAGTGACCTCTTGCTGCTTCTTAGGCATCCAAGAGAAGACTACTTGGCATTATTGGAAAGTTACATAAAAGTGAAACACAATCTCTATTATCTCTGTTTGTTATCTCTACTTGTCTATCTTTTGCATGGAAACAGAATCATAGTCCTATACACTAAATAAATCCTTCTCTACATCTCTATAAAAGTTTTTTTTTCTTAAGTCACATTGGTGTAGTGTAGAAGGATTCTTTTAATGAAAATAGAATTCCCATGAGAATAAAATTAGCACAAGTAACTAGAAATGGGACATATGACTGAAAATATTAAGAAGTCTTTAAGATCAAGAAATAATTTGTACTAATTAACCAGCTCATTTACTCAACTCTCTTAGGCATATATGGAAAAAAACACAAGTATTTTAATCTTGGAAGTTCATACCTACATAACCTAGATGTCTTCCTATTTCCAGATTTTCCATACATGTTTTATCCTCATCCAAAATTGTAGTGCCATTACAATCTCAATTTTTGAAATGACACATATACAAAAATAGCCATATGACTGGATGGCTGAGCTGTGAATGGACAAGAATTTTCCGCACAAAATGTGCAAGAGCCCAGATGTTCATTTAGTAGAAAACTAACAGAAATGTTTAATTCCTGAATTGAACTGGAAGAGGTTGTCTTCAGAAAGAAGAAATTGTGTGGTCCCCTTAAATCCCAGTCAAATTCCATGGAGAATTTAATGCATTTGTTATTACATTTACACATTTACACTGAGGTACTAAAAGCATAACTTGTCAAATTGTTAGCACATCATTCACAATAACATGTTATGATGGTTTGTCCTTTAAGCATTAACTTCTTTGCAGAGGTACCTGTATCAGATCCTAAACTAAACTACCAGGCTCTTTAAACATGCATACAAAGTACACCTGTATTTATAAATGAGGAGGTATTAGACTAAACACAGGTCTCAGCAGCAATGCCTGGAGATAGTAAAAACAAACTTGAATTCTTTGTTATGCAATAGGGAAAGTGGTTTGCATGGTGAACATGATTTCAGGAAGCTCTGAAATCCACACATCTCCTGAAGGTGAAGCCACCTTGTTCTCTTAGGTTCATTTGAAAGCAGTACAATATCTTGAACTACAAGCAAAAATGAGTTTCTTTATCTTCAATTTTATTTTCTTTTTACCAATATCAGTTTCTTGAGCTGTTTCAATCCCCTGGGCTTAGAGGTTTTATCAACATTTTGAATGAATAGTGAACTACAGTAATACACCTCATTGGCATAGAATACTTTTTATTTTATATTGAGTAAGCATGATTCCTATTCATTTCTTAATGTTAAAATATCCAGCATAAAAGAGTTACAATCTTCACATGCATGCACTATTAGTGCAGGTTAATTCACATGCCCTAGAGACATTTGATCCTGTAAATCAACATTTCCTTTATCTCAAATATTTGTGCAAAACCAATTTCAAATCCTGTTTTTGGTTTATTTTCCTATGTGGCTAGTTCTCCTTTGGCATAACTGTTAAGTTAGCATAAGCATGGCTGCACAAGTAACTTCTTTAGTCTGATGTAATGAATACGCAAGAATCAATTAATGCAATAATTTTATACTCAGGATCAAAAAAGAGGCACTTTTTCCTGAGGATCAGGATAAAAAATCAGCAAGAATTATATCTGACATTTCTAAATTCATTGTCATTTAGATGGAATTTAAGAGAAATTTATAATGGAATGTGTAATGGACTTGCTGAAGTCTCATTTTAGTGCATTAGATGCTCTCTTACAACATTGTAGTCCAGTCCTTGGTTTTGATTCTCTTGTAATATATAAGTAACTGCATTTATGTCTATCACTGAAAGGAAAAAAAATATTTTCTGTGTTGCCAGCTACTGCAAAGATTTGTGACCATTTAAAGTATTCTAGCCTGCATTAGGAAAGCTATAAAAAGTCTAATAGGAAAGCAATAGAGTAAATATATCATGAAAAGGACATATTGCTTATAAAATATAATTTATTTTATAAAAAAACATTGAAGAGAAGAGACAATACTGTGAAACAAAATGAGTAATACAGGTTGAAATCTAAAGCTGTGAGACATGTAAATAAAATTTGACCAAAGGAATTCTGGGATACTGCAGAGCCTCTAGAAACAGAAAGATTTCGTATTTTCCGTTCACTGCAGCTCTTTAAAGTGATGTCTACCAGAGATTTTTTAGATTGTATTTCTTGAAATATTATGTGTAAAAGCATACAGAGTGAGCATATAGGTAAGTAATGTTGCTGTGGTCTTAATATGGTTCAGTATGGTTTTAGAGATCAACAATAGAACTAGTAGAAAAATGTGATTGTTGCTCACTTAAGAACTATAATCAGGACAAACAAGGGACCTATATGCTTCCAACACTGTCATTTTCAAAAATATTATTAAGGCATGCTAGATACTGCATTTCAAATTAATATAATGTATTTTAAAAATTATGTGGAGTGAGACACTAACTCTGCTGAAGTCAGTTGTAGACTGCATCAAAATTCTACTTCTTAGACATTTCAGGGATACTTAAGTCTCTGTGCACAAAATGACTGAGATGTAGAGAACTATGTTTTTTATGCTGTAGTGTGTTGCTGAGGAAGATGAAATCTTAGCTAGAGTTGAAAGCAATCAGGTTAGTCACATGCAAACAGAAAAAAATAGGTGACATCAAAGCAACTTTAGTGCAGTGAGCTTAATGGAATATAACTCCATCAAACTGGTTTGGAGATTAGATAAAAAAACCTTGGACTAAGTATGTAATTAACTGAAGTCAGTAAAGAGATTTGAATTAGAGTCTAGCTTTGTTGAATGATAAAATTTCTTTAGTTGTTAATACAGGGAAATGGTAAATCTGACAAAGAAAAAATTTTGGTAGAGGAAACAAAAAAAAAAGGTAAGCTCAAGAAACATTATAGGAGGCTTGGAAAATATGAAGTTGAGGATTACTTGGCTAAAGTAAGTACTTGAGTAAAGATCTGAGTGACAAAGTATATTGTGGAGTTGACATATCTGAAGCTTGAAAACAGTTGTAAATATACAAATGTGTTGTTAGTTCTATATCTAACAGACTTCCAGAAGTGAAAGGTCTGTTGGAGAGTAATTTCACAGTAGAAATAAAGAGACATATATTACATGTTCAGAAGGAAAAATTACCTATATATTATCAATCTAAACTTTTTCTCTGATCTTTTCTATGAAGAAGTTGTTTAAAAAAAAAAAAAGAAAATAGGTTTTCATGTGGACAAAATTATTAATAGTGATGTATTTCAATTCTTGACTTTGTTTTCTATAATCAAAATTTCAACTATTTTGGAAATAGATGTGAAGACTATCAATATGCTATTAAATTGACCGTACAAGTATTGTAACAACTTGCTTGCTTGAACAGGCTTGACCTCTAACATAAATATCTTCATAGTAGGTCTTTACGAGAGAAAGCAAACTAAGTATTTTCAACTCTTTTAACTTTGTCAAGCTTCTTTACTGCAAAGCTGATTGACTTAAAGAGCTTATGACTCAATGTATTTCTTTTGTTCTATTATTTGCTAATTCTCTTCAAGAAGGTGTCTCATCCTCATAAACATTTTTGCATATCTATGAGGCAAAATACAATCTTGATAATTTAGATTAGCCCGCAAAAAAAAAAAATTGGGAATGTGTTTTTTCAATGGCTGAATTAAGCCATGACAAGAAAGAGAGGATGGTTGAATAAAAATCACACTTCCACTTGAAGACCTCTAACTATCACTGTTTTGAATAAATTTCAGAAAGTTTATTATGGTGTAAATTGATGTTTATCTTAAAACAACTAGTGTAAATATTTTTACTGGTTAGATTTTGGTAATACAACTTGTTTTTCAGATTGATATGCCAAGTCTCCTGTGAAGTTAATGTGGCAGATTAGTCTGTTTTCTCCTTTTTATTTAGGTTAAATTAAGTTTCTTCAACAAGTTTCTTCAACTTTTCCTTGCCATTTTTTATTGCTGTCTTCCTCTAACCTCCAGTTTAGTTTCGGTTTATTTTCTGAAAATTCTGTTCAAATTGGGAAAAAACATTCAAGACTTGTCTCGTCAACTATAACCATTATAGAACAATCTGTAATCTGTATTATTCATTCATATGTACACATACATATAGAGAACTCTGTGTGTGTGTGTAAACATATTGTTTGATTAAAATCCATTAAAATAAGTCAAATAAACATCAGGTAAGTATACAGGGGTTCCTTTTATTATAGTAAGTGTAGCATTATCATATTACTAACACCCAATATATCTCACTTTAAACACAATGTGATATTAAAAGGTGAGCGGGCATTACATTTTACATGTTTCCTTTATTTGCTACTGTTCTTCTTAAAGAATTCCCCAAAATTCACTGACCATACCTCTCTAGATAGATTTGATTTCCTCTAGTTCTATATTAGGCAAATTTATCTTTCCTATGACTTTCATAGGTGTCTTTAAATAGGAAATGTTTCTACTCACAAGCATTCTGTTAGTCTGGTGGACTCCCCCTTTATGAAGCATTTCTCTGACAATGTTAGCACATATAAGACCATTATGTGTCTAAATTCTTGGATCAATATATCCCAGGAACTCATGGGAACATTTTCTGCCCTTTCAGACAAAGTTTAGACACAATATGAGACAGTATTTTTTTAAAGTTAAAAAAATCAAAGTAACTTTAAAAAAGACCCAAAACATTACTGTGGAGATAAGTCTACATTTTTCATATGGATCCTGGCCGTTCCACCTGGATCACTCTGAAAGTCCACTTTAATATTAAAGCTGAAAAGGTTCTCTTCTATTTACCTTTTCTGTTACTGATATAAATTTTCTACTGGCATTTCTTTTGTTTCACATTCTGTTCTTGCATGACAGAGGTATGGTATAGAGTCTATCTATAGAACAGTCACGGAATTTTCTGCAGTCAGACTTTCTAGTAATTTCATTTGTCAAGTTCCTGAAAAACTGTATGGTCAGGTCTGACATCAAGGGAAAAATTAACTTTTGTATGTATCTCAGGAAATTATGAGATAATGAATTCTTCTCATATAAAAATTGTTAAATGGTGTCAAGACGATAAATTTTTAACCAGGAATCCAGACTCTCTGTGGAAAATATTATTCTTTTTAGTAACCTGACATATTTCCAGACGACAGTAAGAGAGTATAAGATCCTCAAAGGGAAAATGGTGGAATTGCAAGATCAATGAAACTGGATTTTTTTTTTTTTAATTATATAATTAGATAGTATCAGTGCTTCTGAAAGCTCAGAAGCACAGAAAAATAAATAGGAAAGTATTTTGAAAGGAAATTTAATGTTCAGATGCCTCATTTTCTGGAGCAGTTCTTCTGTCTTGGGGAAATTGGTGCCCACTGTATTCGTTTTTAGAAATATCCACACCAAAATAGTCATCAAACTTTAGTCAATATTAGTCTGTGATAAAAACCCCACCAAATTAATGACATAAAATTGGGGGAAAAAATAAGGAAAGCATGGATTTTTCTTTCTTCTTTGCTGAGTGTTCAACATCATTAAACCAAACATGCATCATATTGCTTATTCTTATTCCTGTTAGTTTGAGAATAACATTAAGAGATTGAATTGAGAACAATTTTAAACTTTATTTTATAGCACATCTCTCATTTCACTCTTTCAATATGGTTCCTAAGATGTCCCCTTGAGAAAATTTTTACACAGGTGTTTTGTAACAGCAGAGCTCTCCATTGACCATATGTCTCATTAAACAGTGAGCAGAGAATGGCTGAAATATTTTTTAATATAGCTTTATGATTTTGTTTGTGACATTTTCCCCATTATATGGAGAATAATATTTCTTCCCTTTCATCAAGAACAAACCCCAAAATATTAAGGTTTTCTTTCTGGGACTGCTGAGTCCTGGGGCTTTGTGTTTTGGGTTTGGTTTGGGTTTTTTTGAGGGGGAAGGCTGATTTTTTTGTTTGGGGTTTTTTGTGTGTTTCTCCAGGATATTTTATATCATGGCAATACCTGCTAGTATTGAAATACTTAAGGCTATGTCATCAATTCCATCAAAACCCTCTTATTTTCATAAATTTTTGATTCAGCTGTAAAATTTTACTTTGTGTATAAAGTTGGAAGAGGAGGTTTCATCCTTAAAGGCTATTTGGTTTTGTTTTGCTTTGCTTTTATAATTAAGCTTAAAACCAGATAATTTGACTATTTTAAAAGTGGAATAGTCTGTGAAAGCGCAAAAGAAGCCATTTATTGTATGTCCATATGTTTTGGTCTTACATCCTTGGGGAGTACATAACTTATTCATCTACCACATGGAAAAAGCCACATGCTGATATATCTACTAAGTACAGATAAATGCTGAGACACTCTCCCGTTTGAAACACTTAATTATTACTACAAATTGGATTTTTACAGACTATTTAAAATGTCATTCTCTTATCACTTTAAACTTGTTTAAAATCTGAGTTGCTACTACTTTTGGCTTCTGATCACCTTAAACCCCTTAAATCCCAAACTATAAATAGAGTGATGCAAGGCCTTTGCTTTGATTTTTGACTGCTGTTCATTTTCAGGGCTTTAAAACCCCTGTAAACAGAACAGTTCACATTTGGTATGAAGGACAAACAACTCAAAATTATACTTTTATTCTACTTAAATTATTATGTGTGCATGTTTATACATGTCTCAAAATTCTCTGACCCTGTAAGTGAAAGGGCTTTAGAAAATTATTAAATTCCTAGTGACTGAAAAGGATATAATTTCATTAATTTGAATCAAATCCTTGAATTCTTAGAATCTCCAGGAAATATGTTATCACAGATTTGTGTGTTATCATATTGTTAACTCATACAGAAGACAGAACTTTCTGATTGTGACAGAGGCTGCTGCTAGCAAGTACCACACATGTAAAACAAACTGCCCAGAAGTTGCTTTTGCTTAACCACGTTCAGCCTGTGTTGAGATTCCAGCTTACTTAGTTCCCAGACTTGAGAAATTTGCTTTCTGGGCATGTGCAGCACAGCACAAGTGGAAGGAGGAAAGTTTCTATCTCCTGTGTAAGTTTGGTCGCAGTCACTGCCTCCTAAGGTAAAACTGGAGAAAAGAGAAGCCATGGTCTCCCACATCTCAGAGAGAGGCAGGAGTTAAGAGGGTAGGACAGACCAATACATGTTCCAACAGCTCAATCTGCATTGCATGATTCTGTGCTGTAGCAGAGAATTAAGAAGCTCTTTCACGGTGGTTAATTGAAGGAGATATGTATAAAGTCACATTAAACCTCTCACAGATGCCGATCCGTTTGTGGAGTTAGATCTGTGGGCCAAAGAGCCAAGGAAGTTCAAGCATCCAAATTTCTCTCAAAACATGCAAGGCTTTATTGTAGTCTTTATTTAACTTTTCAGATCTTCAGTTTTCCATAGTATCAAAATAACATTATGTATTATGAGGAAGAAAGTAGTGCACTTACCTTCAAAACCGCTGATGTACCATGATTTGCCATAATACCTGTTTGGATAATATTTGAAAAATTATTTTACTTCAATCTTGATTTGGTTAGACAATATGTTTTAATTTGAAAGCTGTGTTTTTCTATATATTGACTTCATCATCCATATCACACCTTACAGTGAGTTTTATAAACACATATGTAATTCATCATGTTCATGCAGCTATAAAGATATAAAGACAATGTTTGATTCCTGAAATTGGCTTAATTACTTTTTTCTAAAATGTTAAATGGAGGGGATGGGGGGGGGGTTGTTTATTTCTTGGAAACGTGATGTAACTGCTCTGTTTTCTACAATCTGGACTCTCCTCTTAATCATTTAGTAACTAATTTTCAGACCATAGAGTATACAAAAATTTGAAATTATATTTCAGATTCCATAAACTATTTATAACTGAATCCTAACAGTCTCAACAATTATTAAATTTTTCTCTACTATGAAATAGTGCATTATGAAAACTAAAAGACCTACAGATTGAACACAGTGCTACTTTGCAATATATTCTGTCTTTTGTAACTTTTACTTCTGAAGGAAAAACATACCTGAGGGATTCTAGAGATAAAAAAGTCTTGTGTTATATTGGAAGAACTTTCTCAAAACTCTAATAGGTAATCTTTGCTCTCTCCACACACGTACAACATGCATTTTTTTCCAGATATTAAAAACGCATTAATCTGCTGTCTTACTGGCGTCTATTTAGAATAGTACTCTTCCTTCTGGAAAGCTACTATGTAACTTCAGGGGAAAAAATCACAACGTTTCTCGTCTATTTAGAATATTACTCTTCCTTCTGAAAAGCTACTATGTAACTTTAGGAAAAAAAATCACAACGCTTCTCATCTACATTTCAGTCTGCTCAAAATGCTGTACTTTCCCTTAAAATTTTACCTATTTTCTCAGAAATAAGGGAAAAACCACAGAGGATGGTTTTTCTGACCTCTGCTCACCAGAAACAGCCTTGCTGAGACACAAAAAACCCAACAAAAAAGCCCCCCACACAAACAAGCAAGAACATCAACCAAACAAACAATAAAACTCAAAAAAAAAAAAACCAAAACCAAAACCAACCCAAACACCCCCACCAAAAAAACCCACTAACTCTCCCTGCCAAGGTGACTATTATTTCTCTTCCAAGTAACTGATAAGACCAACCACATAATACTACTGTGCTTTCAATTTTTGCCCATGGCAGCAGAGATCCTAAGGACAGATTTTTACTCCAGTGATATTTTTTGAAGTAATGTTTCAATGGTTCCTTTTCATATGCTGCTCCCTTTGTGTCCCATTTGGTATGGGGAAATAAAGTATTGGTAAAGATCCTTCTCTTATAATAATTCAACCACAGTAGTTGTCTACTATTTGCACAGTTTTATACTGTCAGATTTGATGTCCTTCACTGATTTTAATGACTGGGTAAAGAGGAGCACAAGTAATTCCTTTGATGCCTAACTGTATTCCAAAATCTTGTCCTTTGCATTTATCTGTTATTAGTAAAGGCCACAAGAATAATGCCAATTATTTTTATCAGTAAGTGGCCTTAATTCACAATTATAGAGACTAAATACATATGTTCATAAAGTCATCACTAAGGGGAGAGATGGAGGAGAAATGGTGAGAGAACAGCAATTTCTTGAAACTTCAAGTGGATTGCAGAAAAATATAAGCTGATCTCAGGGGTGCATCTTTCCAGTTCTGTGAGCTGATGTGTACAAAACACACATCATAATTCTGCCAACATTTTTACTAGCCCCTGTGGGAGACACTGCCTTCAGCTCTCTATAGAAAGAGCATTCGCAACAGAGGAAATGAGACTTGTTAGATGGCACTGTTAACACAGAGAAACTCCCTCTGAAGTGTTCTGTACATGCATGGAGCCTGAGGAAAGAAAAAGAAAAAAAAAAAGATTGTGCATTATCTGTTTGTAATGGATTAGGCATTGTTTGTTTTGACATATTTCTTTTTTTATATTTCTTCTTGCTGTAACCAAGCAAATTTTTATCTGTCCTAATTAGCAGGAAGCTGAAATATCACTGTTAAATATTAGTGTAATACTGTATCATTGGCTAACACTTAAAATGTGCTTCAAGGGACATTTGTGTTATTGGGAGGAGGTATTGGGAGGAGTGTGACAAGGCATAAGCATTTGTGTATTCCATGAATTTCATCCATGTTCAATTACATGCACTTTATTGAGACTGTAGAGCTGCTTTTCAACTGGATGGTATTTGTGACCTGAACTCACTCAGTTCTCTTGATTTTGAAGTTTGTATGCTTTTTACTTGTTAGTTTGATTGCCTTTCTAAGGAATGTTCCGGCTTTCAGTGTCATTACTGTCATTCTCTTACCCCAATCAGTTCAATGGCTGTCTAGAATAGATTCTGAAACTTTTTATTCTGAAATAATGTGCAAAAGACATGCTATCTGGTAAGATGTATTTCCTTCTAAAAAGCAGGTCAAATTTAAAGGATTTTTAAAATGTGAGAGAAATATTTCAGATTTAGTGATACCAATCAGGAAAATTTTTACTGCTTAGATATAAAATAGCATTGAAATTTGACACATTGAAACTTCTCAAAATACTGTTTCAGTGCTAATTAAGATAAACTATTCATCAGATGCTGTAAAGAAACTGGCAAACTCATTTTTTGTAAAAGGAGAAAAGAACTTTTCAACAAATGTGATTTTTGCTAGTCCATGTTTCCCTGTACACGTGGCCTTTGCCTCTGACGTATGATGTCAGAACTTTAAGAAAGTTGAAGTTTCTGTGTGCAGAGAGTGAATGGTAGTGTTCAGGTAGTTCTTTGTGTTTATGAAACCAGTTTTCTCTTATTCTGTGGCAGAAAACCCCAGTAAGAAAGAACTTATAGGGAACTACATTTAAGAAGGTCCCCTTGTTCTGCTGAACTGTGATTAGAAGAGAAGAGGAGACTGAGTATGCTTTTTCAGAGGATTTTTCAATTGTGTTGTGGGTTCCTGAATACTACAAAAACAACAACTACTACAACAACTACAATAACAATGAAAAAGAAATCAGACCTGGGAAAATTTCTTCACCAAAACAGTGGGAATGTCCAGGGAAATTGTTGAGGCACCATTCCTGGAGATATTTAAAAGGCATGTAGAAGTGGAGCTTAGGAACATGGTTTAGTGGTGGACTTGGGACTGTGAGGTTAGGATGAACTCAATGACATTAGAGGTCTTTTCCAACCTAGATTATTGTTTGATTCTATTCTATCGTTCTATGATCAGTAGGAAGGACTTTTGCTTTTGCAGTCACAAAAGCCTTTGAAAGCTTATCTTCCAATCCACTTTACAAAGAAAATAATAGTTCATAGGATGATTACAACTGAGGCATTGTAAAATGTGTAACTGGTCAACAGAGTGCTTGAAAAGTATTAAAATGTATTTTTCTGATCAACAAGTGATCAAATCCTCCCTGCTATGTCAGAGAACATCTGTCTATCATTAAAATGCGTGGTAAATTATTAGTCAAGGCTTTCCAGATTGTGAGCTGAGTAGCTCTGAAAAGTGTATTTTAAAATAAATCTTAAAAGCATATTGATATTTGGACTCAAGAAATAAGAAATTTTTAGAAAACATCTGAAAATCTCATTGAGGTTGATTTACAATTGACATTTACTTTCAACCCCATTGATTTTTCATGAAAGTATTGACATGTCTTGGTAGCCTTAATCTCTCCTGTTCTGTGAGAAGTACTCTACTTCTCCATCATGAGTACTCATCATCAATAAAAAAATTTAGAATAATATATATCATAATAACTCAAAAGTTCCATGTACAAGCATTTGCTCTCCTAGCTAAAAATTATTATGATGTTTAATAAAAAAAGCCTTAAAATGCATACAAATATAGTATATGAAATATGTAACACAATTAATTTTAGGTAAAGGAGCCTGAAAAACAGAAAATAAAAATATATATTTCTGGGGTTTTTTTCCTTTTTATATTTTGTCACAATTTTAATCTTTACAAATAAATACTCAAAAACTACGGCATTTGTGGTTACTGCTGGATCTTTGTGGTGTAAGCCTATCACTCTTGTAATTATGTGGATTAAAAAATAGATTTTTCATGATTTCAGACTCAAAAAATTCAGTCCCTCTCCCACTGTTATGTTTTATTATATTTATATAATATTACATTAACTACTATCATATCATATCACTCTCATATATTTTATTATGTTTTATTATATTAGAATTACATTATAATATATTTTAACAGAAGAAAATCTTCATTAACTCTTCTTCCAATCCATCTGTATTTCCATATTACAACATTGTCCCTAAGCTGGGATTTAGGTGATTTGGTTCAAAGCAAAGTCATATGGTTTTTAAAATAGATGATCCTATTGGACCTTGTGCTAAACTACTTAGGCCCTGCCATTAAACTTTGCCTCAGAGGCAGATGGAAACATTTTACTGACATCACAGACAGGATACTTTTGTGTTGTGGACTAAACAATAGTGCCTAGATTTGTACAAGATCTTCCTCTTGGAGGAAAATTTGCCTGTTTTCAGAGGAAAGCGGGGAGAAGGACACTAGATCTCAGACAGCTAAAATGACTGAATTTAAAAATATGACCACCAAGGGCAATCCAAATGGGGACAGTCCCTTATTGATAAGTTAAAAAATGATAAAGCTTATCCTCCTGGGTATGATTTGGGCACATAATTGTCATGACTCAAAAGTTGTGGCAGATCAAAATGCCATTCTAAGAGACAAAGAAAAACTAAAACATGTAAAAGGAAAGGCAGTTATCTGTGCCATTCTGGGTGCATCTCTAGTAGCTGCACAGGAGGAATGATTAGCTTCTCAGAAAAAGGAGCATAAAACTACGCAATCTTTGCAAGATTTGGTAAAATCTTTCCAAGAACCATTGGGGAAAGAGCTCTCCCAGGTTGCCATAGAACATAAGGCAACCAGAAGAGAAAGGGAAATGAATAAGTTACTCTAATTGACCCTACAAGAGTCATTGGAATACAGGAGACCCTCAGGAGGGAACTAGAAACTAGAGAATGGGAATCATGTACTAAAGATACAGGGAGTACTTGGAAGATTGCAAATATCAAGTCCCCATACCCTCTTGAGAAACTGGAGAAATACAAAGTATATTATGTAGGGAATGATGATGAAGTAAAACTCAGTCCCTTCATTAAAACTGAAACTTCAGATCTGCTCAGGGCGGAGCTCAGCAAACTACAATACACACAACCCCTTACACAGGTGAAGCCCTAGCTCAAATAGAGGAGAAGTACAGTAGAAATGAGACAGAAACTGAATGTACTTAGAATGTATTTTTATATATTTAAATATTTTAAAATATATTTTTACATTAAATATATTTATTTCTTACTGGGGGAGATTGGATCTTTTTGAGTGGAGCAGAAGCAAGGGGATGTTGGGGATCAGGAGTCTGCCTGACCACAGGTGATAACCAAGACCCATGATCCTAACCCAGAGGAAGCATACTGGTCAGGAGGCTTGGATCCTATGGAGAGGAGAGAATGCCATATACCTAAAAGCCCCACAATTGGTCATATACTGAAAAGTGTGCAAAAATTGGCAAAAAGGTGGTTTCCAGTTAATACATACACAGTTATGAGACTCCAGGTAACTCTCCTATGGAAGCTGATCATCTTCAATTTCTGTTTTTAAACTGGGATTTGCCTAACATACTGAAAATTCATGTAAAACTTTTACCTGAATGAATAAAGTTAGCTTCCAGACCCCACAGCCAGAATGCACATGCCTTGACTCATCTAGAAGTAGCCCAGGACTTAATAAGCGCTGAGTGACAACTGGGAATTCCCAATAACACCAATCCAACTACCAAACCATGGACTAACATTAGGAGAGTAAGGGAGGTCTGGAGACCTCCAATAAAGCACTCATTCAGTTGTTTCACTCTAGTTCACTCTAAGGGATTTACTAAGAGGAACCTCAGTTGCCCTCCCTCAAGAGCAACATGCCTGGTCCTCAAATGAGAACCTCATAATCTGGATGAGAAATAAATAAATAAATTTTTTAAAACCCCAACCCATCGAAAAAAACAACCAAAAAGCTGATTTGCATCATCCTGTATATCCTTCCTATGTAATACTTATCCCCTTTCCAACAATCACAGAAACAATCACCTGACTGAGGGAGGGTGTTGGAGGACAATCAACTCCCAACACTTCAGTGAGCAGTCTGAGCCACTTTTCATACACATCACTTGTACTTTAGACCTGGCCTGGTTCCACTGCTGCCAAAGAAGGTTTTACTGTTCCAACAAATAGTGGAGGACTAGAGGGGTCAAACCCCCAAACATTAAATTCTGAGTAATGACTAAATTTGTGAAGACTGGCATCTGCTTGTAAAGAGAAAAGAGCGGACTTTGAAAACTAAATAAATCCTTAGGTATAGTTCTTCCATTTCTAGGTGAAAGCGAGATATGCTTAGGCTGATTTTGAACTCTTTTTGGAAAGGCTTCAAAAACATATCTCATAATACAAACATATTAATTTGTTTGGCCAGGAGACAAGCTGTCTATGCAATAAAATTAAGTAAAGTCATTAAGAACATTTTCATTAGGTAAATTAGTAGGTTGATTTGTAATAAACTTTGTCAAGGATGCTTTTCTAATTATATATAATAGCTATAAAAAAAACCCTTACGTCCATACATAGATGCTGAAAGAAATATTCAGCTCTTAGGTACACAGTTTCCTTATCAGTGTTTTTACATTTTCATGTTTTTTCACTCCCCTCTTGACTAAAGCACCTGGGACTTCAGAATTTGAAAAACATCTTGTCCGTAGTTTCAGACAATAGGGGTGGACCACCAGTCTGCCAGAACTATGTCTTTAGCTTTGAAGATTGATAGAATAAACACAATGATAACTGAAGGGAAAAAGCATTTCTCCTTTCTTGAACAGTGACTGTAGAATGTCAGGATAAGAATAAGGTTATCTTCTTTCCACACTGCCAGCTGCAACACGATGTAAATATGCTTTTTATTAAGAAGGAGAGTATCTCTTCTCTCATGACACTTCTGCTTCTATTGCAGTTAAAGCATCAAGTAGAAGTAATATCAAGCACACATTATTAACAGAATTCTTGTCAGTTTTGATGGTGAAACATGCAAAGAGATGCTTGTCAAGACTGAAAAGGAAACTCTTTAGGAAAATACTTTTTTCAGTTTACACAGTGAAGAATGCTTCCCAAATTCTGGTAGATTACTAGTCAGTGCTGGCATGTTCTACATTTATATTAGACTCTAAAATGCCCTTTAAAAACAGTCATATTATTACAATGAATCTTATGTTGTGAAAGTCAGATTTGTAAAACAATATATGCTGATTTAATGTAAAAGCAACTTGGCAGCAAATGTCCCTAAATACAAACTGCTTAAAGGTGATTATTTCAGATTTCCATAAAACACAAAAAAGAAACAAATCATCATTTCCTGAAAGGAAGCTATACTTGCAAATAGATCTAATCTGTAATAAAAATATGAATATTATCTGCTAGATTTTTCAGCTGAGAGGTTTTAGTTTGTTAACTCCCAAATAGCTCAGAATCAAAATAGATTCTATTTTTTTATATACCGTGGAAGTTACCTACACAAATAACCATTGAAGAAGTAAAACAGTGGCAGGAAAACCTTAAATAACTGTGTCAAATTCTGTGGGTGTTATAGTGATATAATTTACAGGAGTATTCATAAATATAAAATTATGCTCCCTCCTTCACTTTCAGGCAGGAGGAGTCATAAACTGGTAAAGCCATTTCCTTTAAGAGTGCAAAAATGGTAAGAGCACATTTTTTTAAGAAAATAATGCTGGTTTTCTCTTTCCAAAATAAGAATTTTACAAGCTCAGCTGGGTAGGCAATGTTGCATATGTTATTTTTCATCTTCTGGAGTGGTTATCGGAAATGTATTGTTTGCAGTATAGCGATTTTTACTGCAACCACAGCAAAAAAAAGTATATCTTTTAAATGAAGCTCAATAAAAGTTCAGTTGAAGAAAAGAAGTGAGCTTGAGAAATGTAATTACATTGGAAGTTTGGTAACTAAGATCTTTTGAAGAGGACAGGCTTCTTCAGTGCAAAGAAAGAATTAAGATTTATAGGAGAAGATTTTTTCAGAAATGGGCAACTTTGCTTCATCCAAATTAGTTATGTATATAGGTATCAACAACCAAAATTTAGATCCAAACTACGCAGGAGCTCATATTTTTGCTGACAAAATTCCCCATGATGTAAAGGACTGTTTCTGGGCTGCTCAAAATTAGTCATCCTTTGACAGGTGTTCCCTGTTTTGATAGAATACTTGGGACCTGTCCATCCTTTTGGTGCACAGCAGTGCAGGCAAAGCTCACTGTCTCTTTAGAATAAATACTGGGCTACAGAATTGATGAAAAGTAAAATGTTTTGAATAACTGTGTAATGACCTTAAGTATGATGATTTTTTATGCTATTTCAATTTATGTAATGCATTTACTTAGGCAAAGAGTGGAATACTTGAGCAAAGAGTGCTATTCCTCTGGAACTGCAGTCATTGCTGAAAACAGTTACATTCTCTCTCTCCTTCTCTCTTTCCAGGCTATTGGCACAGAGTATTCCCTGAAACACAGAGATCAACAGTAGAGTCCTTTATTAGGAAGATATTAAAAAACAAAGAAAAAAGTGAATGTGCTGACCTTTGTGTTACCCTTTGAGATGTCAAACCTCTTTAGTCTCTCCTACAACAGATTATAAGACTTCCTCCATAATTCCTTTTTCCATAACTCTGATAATTGTGACTCACTATAGTCTGCATTTAGAGTGCTGTGGTAGAACAACCATGGCATATGATAGTTTCAGAAACAAGAGACAAAGACGTCTAATACATACTCCTCAGCACCTGCCTAGTGCCATAAGTGTCTTATGCCCTCCAACTGTTTTATCTTTACGGGAAGCCTAAGTCAGAGCCAGAGCTTTGAAAAGGCAGAGTCAACATCTCTGATGTTGACTTTTGCTTTGCTCCTTTTTATCTCCTCCTCACTGAGTTTAGCGCACATATCAATGAGTTGCAAGCCAGTCAAAAGCATTATTGATTCTGGAATGTATGTACTGGGTTGGGTGCCTGTGATCAAGATAAATTGTTAACCTTTTTCAGGAAGGTACTATAATACAAAGAGTCACAAGAGTTTGCAGCAGCCTGCTCCAAGGCACAGCCACTGAAAAAAAGAAGTATCTCTCAGCATAATCATCCAGCAGGGATTTGAGACAGGTTCCTGAGGCATGATAAGGAGAACCTTTAAATCACAGCTGGGCCTAGAATCAGAAGAGGTTATTGGAGGAAGGAAAGAGAAGGGTCTTAGGGTTAATGATTAATTTCAAGAACAAAGTCTCTGTCAGTAAGCGTAATTTTAACAATGATCCTTGTCCTAGAGGAAAATTTTAGTTTGCTTTCCCCACACCTCTATAACAGTAGAAAACTTTCTCTTACAAAGAAATGAAAAAGTGAGAGAGTTCAGAACTTCAATCTCTAAAAAAGTATGAGAAGGGCAACTTTCAACTGGAATGAGTAAACTAGTGCTGAGTACTTAAAAGATGGTAGGGTGCAGATTTGAAAGTTACCTAGGGAATTAGGACAGAGCACTTAAGAGACTTTTATAGTGCAACAGAAGATATTGGAATGATACTTGACTTGTTTTTCAGGCCTAATAGCAGTGTGGAGATACAGCATTACTCTACCTGCTGAAATAAATAGAAATTAGTGTTCTAAATAGCCTGAATATAGCCAGTCACTTAGGGGAGGAAGGAACTGGATAAGCATAGAGCTATAAACTTATATAAGTCAACCTGCATGAGCTCCACTGAGCCACATTAGTAGGGCTCCATCAATAAATATTACAGGAGGCACAAATTCCTGTCCCTCATCACCAGTACAATCAATTCACATAAATGATGAAATATTTAGATCCTATCTCTATTTTTTTCCTAGATTGGCTTTTGAATCTATCTAACTCCTACCATTCAGGGAATTGTTTTCTCTTAGCATTTTCTTCTAAAGATACCTTATCCCTTCAGGATACTTGCTCTTTATATATTTGTCACATTTTGGTAGCTGTAGCAGGAACAATTCCTGTCCTGTTGTAGGACTGATTCTTTCTACTGATATCACCTCTAATTTGACTCCAAAAAAATCAAGAACTGGACCTATTTCTTGTTTATGGGAGCAGGGAAAACTCTGTGTCCTGGTAACACAGATACTTATTTTGTCTCTTCCTACTGAAACATCTGAAATCTTTTTCAGAAGCCCTGCCAGGCTGCTGAAATGTCATCAAAATGTATGCCAGATGGTCACATACTCAAGAGGATTTCCCCTAACATGCCTACCTCAGGGAGCCAGGACCCTTATGTCCTGCACTTCACAGTCAGAAAGGATTTAGATATGGGTTTCTAAATATCAACATCTGTCCCTAACATGAGTTCTATCCTTGAAAGTACTAAATAAGTACTAAAGACTAAATGTCTTATCCAGGCCTTGTAGAGGCGAGTGAAAAAAATTAATCATACAGAAATAACTGAAGAGGATAGAGCTTAAGTAATAATGTTTCTGGATAGAAAATAAAACCCAAACCTAGACACAACTGAAAGCTGACAAAAAGTGTGGATTTATGTTTCTGGTCTAGAAATCTGTTGGGGTTTCTTTTACTATTTCATTCATTTTATACAGAATTATGGTGTTCTGAGAGTATGAATGCTGTAATTTGGGAGAAACTGGTTATACTGAACTTAGTGTAATATAAGATTCTAAATTAATAGAACTATTCAATGACTAGCTGAGGCACCTATGTGAACAAAATTTCCAGATTATGCATTGCAGTCTTCCGACAGAGTAATGTAGTTTCCCATGTCACACATGTAATGTATTATTCAGACTTTCATTTTAAGATTGTATTTCATAGTATCAGTGGCTAACTATGTGAGATCAGTATATCTGAAACTGTGCGGCAAAAAAGCAGCAGAATATTTAATTAACATAATCGGCATGTATGCTGGTTAATAATACCAAGTCTTGAGTATCGATTCTGCTGTGAAAAAAACCCCGCAACTTGTAATCATCTCTTGTCCCTGAGGCAAACTGTGAATTGAATTATACACATTTCTTCTCTTGAGATATTTCTCTATTGCCTGTTGTCTCGGTTTGCAGACAAGTTTAGGAGAAAACAGTCTAGAATGAGTGTTTCCTCTAAAAAAGGGTTCCAACAATCCCTTTCTGCCAATGAGAGATTAACACTAGTGGATAAAAGTGAAAAAACCCCAACCATTTATTGACAAAGTGAGTGCCAACACGGTACAGGAAAAAATGGTGAATAAATGCTGGATATTGAACTGTCAGATCTTGTTCCCCCCCACGCCTGCCCCTCAAAAACCCAGAATGCCAGGCAAAGAGAAAAGAAAAAAATAAACCACAGCTGCAAGGTGGTGGGGAGGAGAAAAAAAAAAATGGCACCAGCTTGTGTCTCAAGGAAGGAAAAAACAAAGGGTTCACACATCAGCTCAGGCAAAAGCAGATGGGAACCTGGTGAATCTCTGATGTTGCTCTCCTCTTCACAGCAGATGAAGCTGGTGGATTCAGGGTCCTTTCTCTTGTTGGTTTGGCTTTTCTGAGGTCTGGGGCCAGGACAAAGCAGCCCCTCGGGTCCCCACCTGTCCCTGGCCAATTCTTCTCCTGTCGATTTGTCCTCTCTGATTTTGGACCAAAACCAAACCAAGCAGTTCCAGACAAAACAAAGGCTGCTGAAGGATTATTGCTACAGTCTCCAAGGCCAGGGAAAGGAAAAAAAGGCTTCTTGCCTAAGCTAACAGAAACCAAGCTATCTAATAAATAAAGAGAGCCCAGTCCTCCCAGCAGCACGGATGCCTGGGGAGTGAGGCTTTGAAAAAGCCTGTGCAAGAGCCCCAAGGCTCCCCGCTCCCCTGGGGCCCTCCATAAATCAACAGCTACAGCTACCACCATTCCTGAGCACAGAGAAGAAGATCAGGGAATAGAGGATCATCATAAAATCATGCCAAGATAGCAGTTTTAGTCTTGATCTGGTCATTATGGTCCTTACCAAAGGCACAACACTGCCAGCTATTTTCCTATTGATGCGCGATGGAATAAGAAAATACAATGGCAGGGATTTAAACTCCCTAGTCCCTGTGGAAATAAGAGGGAGCAGGGAGCACCTGAACCACTGTATTTCAAAAGCTTTATTTTCTTTCCCACTACTTTTTAATCTTTAAGAAGTGGGTAGGTAACCCCTTGCCTTGCTCTGCTCTGGCCAGGAAATCTCAGGGGAGGTTTTAAGCGCATACCACAGATTTTAGTTATTCCTAGAAGGTGAAATAATCCTAGGGGAGGATTATGAATTCAAATGAAAATTTATTATAGACAAGTGGAGGTAATTCTGTTGGATCTGAATCACAACTCCATTAAAAAAAGACCAGAAAAGTTCAGAGGATATCATTACATAGATAATTCATGTCTGTGCTCTGAAGACATATGTGTAGTAGGAATGTTTCAAACTATTTTTATTGGAAGAGGCTCTGTGTTAATTTCACTAGGGGTTTGTACATAATCTCAGCTAATTTATCATTCAAATGCTCATCCTTGAGCTACTAAAAATGATTGTGAACAAGTGAAAGATCACTAGGACTGGAGTTTTCATTTCTGCTGTTTTGTTCATACTTCAATTCTAGTTTAAGTCTAAACATTGTAGGAAAAAAATCACAGACGCTAGAAATTATACTAGAATTGATGTATTTGCAAATGGGACCAGGAAAACCAGTAACCTCTTAAATCAGGTTACCAGGACTCAAATATCTTTAACATATATGTATTCAAATACTATGGGTTCAACCAAGAGCAGTAAACAAGATAGGCTTAGAAGGAGCTAATTAAATTCCTTTTTCCAAATATTTTGGAAACTAAAGAACACAAAAATGTCAACTTCATAGACTTCAGCGAAATTTAGCAACAATTTTCTTCTTTCTCTCATAGATAAATGTATTGAAAGGGTTACTACAGCTGCCTTATATATGGTTTTATAATCAGCTCTGTGGTCATGAAGAGAAGAGTGATATCTCGTACAATATCAAGGCCATTAGAAGGGGTCATGGATTAGAGTCGAAAAAAAAATCTTTTCCTAGAAAAATAAACTGATATATAATTAATTGATTGAAAATAATTCTGTTACAGAGAGTGTTATTGAAATATTGCCTCTTGCTGTTATTTCTACTGAAGAACTGAGAAAGAGATTCAAGTGCAAGTTAAAATCCTATGATTAAACTGAAACCATGGAAAATAAAATGGTGTTTGGTGTACCAAAGCAATTTAATATACAGTTGAAACACAAAGTTTCTAAGTTGGACAGTGAGGGAAAGCTATCACGAAGAGAGGTTTTGCAGTGAATGGTAGTAATATAGTTTAATTAAAACACAGATAAAACCAGTACAGTTAAGTAGTCTCCATGGGACAGTTTTTTACTTAACAGAGGAACATGACAGAAATTTTGATGGAAAAGCAACTCTTGGCAGTTAATATTGATTAGTTTTAGCATACGATCTTGACTATCCACATAGTAAAATACTGTACACTAAGAGAAAAAGAGTGGTCCTTCCTTTTCTTTCAGTTAACTATTTCGTTGACTTTCTTAAAATGCTGACATGAAAAAGAGCCAGAGCTAACTTAATGACATTATAAAAGCAAGAAATGTATAAACTATAGTCACATAGCTACATCAAATTAACTTTGTTTTTGAGTTGTTAGAATCATAGAATCATAGAATAACCTGAGTTGGAAGGGACGCACAAGGATCATCAAAGTCCAACTCCTTGTCCTGCACAGAACATCTTAAGAATCCCGCCATGTACCAGAGTACTTTGTGCAAACACTTCTTGAACTCTCTCAGGCCTGGTGCTGGGACCACTTCCCTGGGGAGCCTATTCAATGCCCAAACACTCTCTGGGTAAAAAAACCTTTTCTAATATCCAGCCAAAACCTCCCCTGACACAACTTCTAGACATTCCCTCGGGTCCTGTCACTGGGCACCAGAGGAAGGAGATCAGTGTCTGCTCATCTTTTTCCCCTCACAAGGAAGGTACAGACTGCCATGAGGTCTCCCCTCAGTCTCCATTTCTCCAGGTTGAACAGACCAAGTGACCTCAGCCTCTCCTTGTGTGGCTTCCCCTCCAGACCTTTCACAGTCTTCATTGCCCTCCTCTGGATGCTCCCTATTAGTTTTACATTCTTATATTAAGGCACACAAAACTGCCCCCAGCACTCAAGGTGAGGCCACCCCAGTGCAGAGCAGAGCAGGACAATCCCCTCCCTCCCTTGCCCAGCTGGCGATGCTGTGTGTGATGCCCCCCAGGACAGGGTTGGCCATCCTGGCTGCCAGGGCACTGCTGACTCACATTGAACTTGCTATCAACCAGGATCCCCAGGTCCCTTTCCACAGTGCTGCTCTCCAGCCTCTCATTCCCCAGTCTATGCACACATCCAGGGCTGCCCTGTCCCAGGTGCAGAATCCAGCACTCATCTTTGTTAAACTCTATACAGGTGGTGATTGCCCAGTCTTCTGAATTTTTGAGATCTCCCCACAGGTCCTCTTTGCCTGCAGTGGTGAAAACAGCTCCTCCCAATTTAGTATTGTTATATACTTGCTATTGATCTACTATATAACTATCATTAGTGAGTCCTGCATCCAAGTTGTTTTTGAAGATGTTAAAAAGCTCAGGGCTGAGGATGGAGCCCTGTGGAACCCCACTGATGACCAGTCATCAGCGTGATGTCATTCCATTTGCTATAACCCTATTGCGCCGAAACTGTCAGCATGTTGTTCACCCATGAGACTATGGATTAATCTAGCTGCATGCTGGACATTTTTTCCAGAACCATAGTATGATCCGTCTGATTCTTTTTTTTTCATTATGGGTAAATATAATTTAAACAATTTTTCTTGAAGTTGGGATGCAAAATACTGTGGAAAATCTCTTACTGAAAGTTACTGTCATTCAGAATTTATCTCTTCTTCATAGATATGTCCTTCCTAAAGAAGCACTTTGCAACAGGTGGCTTCCAGACACACCACTTCTTTTATTCACACAGGGACTTAACACACAGACCCAAAAAAAAAAATTTTGCTCCGAGTAGGTCAATGCCTGTCAATGTTCAAAGCTGTTGTAAGAAGCACAGTAGTGTTTCAGCACTGCACTGAGTTGTGATGTAGGGCTCAGCACGAACTCCACAGGGACTCTGAAATCCAGTGCCAGGTTTCTTACTTTTATTTCTAATTCATTAGCCTTGAGCATACCTTTAGGAACTCTCTGTATATGAGTATTACTGTACTTACCCTTTTCTTTCCCCTGAGATTTACAATCTACATGTACAAAGTTAACATAAATAGATGTGTATTTATCATCCTAGGTTTTTTCTTAAAGCATGTTCCAAAAACACATGGAAGAAGGGACCTAAAATCCTATTATATGTATGCACAAACCCAAAAATTAGCCCTGTCCTGAGTACAAAAGTGGTGATTGGACAAAATTTCCTCTCCATTCTGTTTAACAGACCTAGTCATGTGTTGCATACTCACTCCATAAGTACTCACATTGCCTAGGTACAAATGAAATAATTAATGAATGAAATATTGAATACATTTTCAATAAACGCTGCCTTCTCTAGGCTGTCTTGCCCACTTGACTTTCTTTACAATTTTCTTTGTTTTGCTATTTTTGTTTTTAATACATGGGGGGATGACAAAATATTCTGCCAGCTTTGGATTTCTTACTTGAATATGCCTGTTGCAATTGTTGTCTTCCATAATTTTTTTGTCATTTAAATAATTAGATAAATTAATTGGATTAGTGGATAATAGTTAATCTTACATGACTTTTTCTTACCCTATTTGGGTGGAATAATATTCTATGTCTACGTTAAGACTGGAAATTAAGTGGTCTCAATTGGGATTTTTGGGGAGAGGTTGGCTTTGAGGTGTGGGATATTTTTGTGATAGTATAAGGAAGCAAGTACTTAACTTAATGACACCTGTCATGAAAACATGTTAAAGTACAAAGACGCAGCACTAATTAGGATGGCTATTTTCCAAACTTATTTTAACCACTTTAGTCATAAATGCTTTTTCTAAAGTGTGTTGTGACTGCCTTGTTTTACATCTATCTTGCACATTTTTAAATTGTGCTAATTTGGTACTTACTGTCTAAAAAAAATTATCTAAATATACATGTATGTTGAGGTATGAAACTTAAACTTTCTCTTCCAGTTATAGGGGAAGATTAAAGTAATTGTGTTCCTTATAAACCTTCCACTAACTTGCAGAACTTATTTAAAAATGGGGGGGTTGGGTTGGTTTTTTGTTGTTTGTTTTTGTTTTGTTTTCTTTTGGGTTTTTTGTTTGGTTTTGTTTTTTAGTTTGGTTTTTTTGGGGGGGTTGTTTTGTTTTTTGGTTTGGTTTTGGTTTTGGTTTTGGTTTTGGTTTTGGTTGGTTGGTTTTTTGGTTTTTTTGGTTGGTTGGTTGGTTGGTTGATTAGTATTTTTTTTTTTTAAACAGATGTGTAATTCCTCAATTCTAAATTCTAAAACAAGGCAAATTTTTCAAGTTACTTCCTCTTGGAAATTTCTGCTGGTAAACTTAATCAGTCAATAGGCCTTCTAGTGTGTTTTTAACTACTTTATAAATTGACTTGAGAATAGTGATGGTTGTTTAGATAGTCTAGCAAATATAAGCATTTTGAGTTCTCTCACTGTTTTTAATACACAGTAAATCTGTGGTTGTTTTAGTACATTGCTCATATAGAGTGTCTTTCAATGTGTTTTTTCATCTTTCCATATTATATTGAAAAGAAAATGTACATTTCTCCATGAGAAGAATCACCAATGACTTCCAGTGGAATATACTCTAATCTTGCTGCAGCAATGCAAAATTTACAACTTATAGTCAAGAAGAGGAAAACACACAGAAAACAGGCTTATTCTAAAACATTTGCATGATGTTTCAATCTGCAACTGACTTTAGGATGTTATGCTCAATAGGAATTAAAGTCCATAAGCTATCTGAAATATGGAGACATTTTAAAAAAAGACTTATTTTTGCATTTAGTGATCCTGCTATGGTTGGTTAGCAAGAAACTGTTCAACCAGGTATCTCTAGTAAACTGTTTTTAATTGGGAAGCTTTTTCTTTTAATTTCTCACATTATTTTGTTTAGTAAGTGTTTCATAGAATTAAAAGCATGCTTTGTGTATAAAAACTGAACTAGCATCACAACACATTTCAGACATTTGGGGTCCAGAAGTCTGAGTGCTCATTCAGAAGAAAAGAATATTCAGATAATTGTTTTCTTTCTTGAATTCTGTTCTTAAAAAAACTGATTCCAACACCCATAGTAGCTACCTATCTTCTTAATACTGTACATAAGGAAGGGCAATTTATCTATCAGGATAATTCTTTTTCCTATGAAGTACGACCATAAGTTTTTATTGCTGAGGACCAGACGCAATGATAAATTTGAGGCTCTGAGTAAAATTTCGGAATCTGACTAAAATGTCTTTGCATGCAGTATTTGATATTCATTTATTAGCAATTCTCATACTAAGCAAAGAGAGTAAGTAGTAGAAGGAAAAACAGAATTGGGTTTATGCATGTGTTTTTAAAAAAAAATTCATTGTATGCAAACTCTTTTTATCACAGCTTTTTCTAGTTTGGTCTTCTCTTTCCTCTCATCCTGCACAAGACCTTGATTTTCCCATATATTGGGTGTTAGCATAGCCTGTGTAAAAATAGCAGTATTTAAAGGTTGAAGAGATTTTAGTTTGCTCCATTTAAAAAATTTTTTCTTTTGACCTTTTCTTTTTTGTTCTCTGGTTTCTGCCAGTACCAGAAAAAGAATATTGAACTACCAGAAGGAAAATCAATTAAGGTTGGCCAAACACTTTACATTTTGTTATGAATATTCATATGAATAGAAAATAAAATCTACTTAGAATGTGATTGTGTATCTTTTGTCTTCAGTCTTTGTGACTGTTCTAGCAAATTAGTTGCTGGGAAAAAAAACAGATACAGAAAGTATACATTGTAATGTTTCTGTTCAAGTATTTTCTGTGAGAAAATTAGAGAGTTTAGGTTGGCAACATATGGTCTCATTCAAAACTTGACTTTAGAGTAACTTGTACTGAGAATAGTTGACCCCAAGATGAAGTTTATGATGCAAAGGTTTTCCACTTCTATTTTCAAAAAGAGAAGCAATTTTGGAAAAATTAAATCTGAGACTTATACACTGAACTATTCCTTAAGTAAGATTGAAATCAAGTATTTAATTGATCCAGAATGAAATCTGTCCAAGTACCTATCTATTCAACTGTTTCTTGCTTTACTCTAAATAAAATGCTTTAGACACACACTAAGATGACACCATGTTCAGAGAATATGTGCTAAGCTTTGGGATAAGACATTTCTTCACAAAAATGCAGACCCCCAAAAAGCCTGACATGTTTTGAAGCATGTCATAAAGGTTAAGTAAGAGGAAGCAAATGCCTGTCATTGTGGAATTCATCAGACTGAGGAAAAGCATCCTGTGGTGGTCACCGGGCTGCATCAGGAAATATTTTACATTCCAAAAGATGTCCTTGTTGAACTACTGAAACTGTAACCTCAGACTACGAAGCCATTGGATAAATGCTGCAGCGGATTCTGGATACAAACAAAATGCCAGTGTCAAATGCAAACTCATTCCTGTGATGTATGATGTCACATCATGATGTTCATCTTCTGGTAAATTCTGTTGTTAGAGATT
The DNA here is from genome assembly GCF_000691975.1 of Corvus brachyrhynchos. Classification (NCBI taxonomy): domain Eukaryota; kingdom Metazoa; phylum Chordata; class Aves; order Passeriformes; family Corvidae; genus Corvus; species Corvus brachyrhynchos. The sequence goes on from NW_008237254.1 coordinate 1,720,328, forward strand.
AAATAATATCAGAATTATAAATTAATACCAGAAATTAAAAATTTCTAATAATTTTGAAAACCTCTGGTGACAAAAATGCTTGGTATAAACCTTAGATCTATAGAGAATCCTTCACAAGAAAGGTAGGTAATTTTTCACTATGACCTGTTTTTTTGGAATCATGGATATTTGAACTAATGTTGTGAATTGTTCCTGACATTTAAATTTATGAGAGGTTCTTAAATTGAAGTGTGGAGTTTTTTCTTCAGACAGTTTTTGCCCTGTTATTTCTTTCTCCCTTAGGGATAGCACATGCATTTTTTTATTCAATAGCCTGGCACTTTCCACATCAAGTTGCCATTTTTTAAAGAAGACAAAAAGCAGACTGTATTCCTGAAAACAGAATGCAAACTAACCAGTTAAACAGTAACACTGGTTTGAAAAATGAGGCAAAGTGGGCTTGTCATTCAACATGCAGCAATAGAGTTTTGAACTGTCCCTGGAAGAAAAAAGCATTTTACTGGAAGGAATATGTATCTCCTAAACCAAAGTTATTTTGTCACATGAAAATTTCTGCCACGCAGAATTCAAATCTCTCCCTCTCTCGATCTTTCTCTCAAGAAGAATTTTGTGCTTTTAAACAATTTTATAATTTTAGTTATATACTTTAAAAGTAAATACTTTTTAATCATATTTTCATTATGCAATTGCTGGAACAAATGCTCTCTTTATATTACATTAGTAAATAATCTTTTCCTATGTTTCCTTCACTCTTCCAATTCTATATGTTTTTTGAATTAATTTAGTTACATCTGGTTTTTTTAGAGTGAAAAGTGTAAAGGTCATAAGTTGAGTTCTGTTTCTCAAAATCAATGAAAAATTTGGAAATTAAGAATAAAACATTCCTTAGGAAGTTGAAATATCAGGCCAAACATCTCTTTTTATGGGACTCTCACCAATGCTTTTAGTTTAAAGTGATGTATTTAAAGTGATATTTTTGACTGCTGCACATGCCAGAAATGACAGCAGACAAAACTGTGATGGAGGTTGGGAGAGACAGGAGAAGCACAAGACAAAAACTTGTTTGTTACTGGCTCAGGCTTACTAGCAAGAGCAAGATAAGTAAATCCATTTGAACTTCGTATGAATTTAAGCCCAAAGGCAAGTGAAATTTCATTAGCTTTTCTATGACTTTCAGTAATGAAAAACATATTTTATTTATCTTTTTATCAATAAGAGGAGCTGAATGGTGGTAAGCATTGTTCCACTCTAAGTGGAAGAGGCTTGAATCGCAGGACTGGATCTCAAGCTTAACCATCAAGTTTACTATCAACTAAGATAGAAAATAGATTCCATACACAAACTGATTGTAAAGACTTTACCACATAAGCAACTGCCTCTCAAGACCCAAATAACAGTCAGTTTACTTATGTTAGCAGATAAGAAAGATAAGAGATAAAACCTGATGTTTTCCCTCATTTACCTTAACAGGACTTTGAGTTCCCTTCATATTCACTGATGATTCTGAACAAAAAATTGAGAAAATAAAAGAGTGAGCATGAAATGAGCAATTCACTCACTATTTCCTCCTAAATGGTGTTTTAACAAAAACTGGTATTTTAATAAATATCAACTCCAATTATGTTCTGAGTATGTAAAATCTCAATTTGCAATGCAAACCCAAACCAAACAGAAAAGAAAGAATTTTTAGGACTGTAAGTCTTGAAAGCCAGATCTGTATGACAGCCAATTGCTTGTCATTTCTGAAAAGCCAATTAAGTAACTAATTATGCTGAATGAAAAATCTCTCTTGCTGATGGTTTCTAAATATGATATATACATCTAAAAGATCATTACAGAAGAAACACTGTACCTGTAGGTAGCATGGCTTTCTGTTTTCAAATAGCTGCTGAGGGGAAAGGGAAAAAAATAAATTTGTACAAGTGCTGTGATTGTTTTCCTACTGTCACAAGCCCTCATTTACATGTGCACTGTTGTGAATAGGAAGGTCTATGCAAAGGATGGCTTTAAAGACTGGCTGCTGTAATTGGTTTCACAAAGTATCAGAGTGCTTGAATGATTGAGCAGTCATCAGTGTCCCTGTAACTCTTGTTCACATTAAAGAGATTTATGCTGTGTGTACAACAACCAATAGGTCCCTTATAGCTCTGGCCTGACCTCAGATTTTAGAAAGCAGTGACCATGTTTTGTAAAGAGACTTTACTGCAGCTTTTCAAGAGCATTATTCTTACACCATTGTAGCAGCATCCTTGAAGAGGGTTCATCAGCTTTCAGATGTTCCAGAGTCCAGAGTTTTGGGGTTTTTTTGTGATACATAATTTGAAGCTAGATTTCAGTATTTTCTTTGTAACTCAAATTTTTGAATAGAAATGAACAGTGAATATTCTTTTCCACCTTCATCAATGTCTGTGCATTGTTGACATGCTTATTCACTGCAACAGAAGTGGTAGGTCAATACTGCCTCTATGTGGACATGGTATTAATACGTACCTTGCAGGCCTTGTGGGAAGGTGCGGGAGTACCCATAGGTGGACCTTATTAATCAGTTTGTCTTTTTATTTAATTTACCTTTATTTTCCGATAAAAAACATGAGATATCGTTTTCTGCCTGATGATTTTATTTTTTACGAGCTTGAAGGTCAAATAGCAAGATAGTTGTTTCTCAGTTACCTAAATAAATTACTCTGTTGTGCATAGAAACTTCTTCAACCCCATCCTATTCAAACCAGCTTCTATAGCAGGCCTTGGAATGAAATCACTTGACATTTAAGTGCAGGTTTCAATCCATGCAGGTCAAGTTTGGTTGTTCCTGTGGGAATTAACTGGAGTGTGGATGACAGTGAAAAGGAACCAGAAGAGTTATTCTTAGACTAGATTGGCTTCCATTCAAGCTAGGCAAAAACATAGAAGCAGTGTGTACTATTGGTGTATATGTGAACCTTTATAGTAGTTAACTGTTCTCCAAATTAGAGAGGACTTTAAAGAATACTAAAAAAAAAAATTTTTTTAGACGTAGTCTAAAATTTTGAAGATTTCGAATTTTTTTTTAATTAAATTGATAATTGTTGGTAACACCTCTCCACACTAAAGCCCAACAGAACAAAAACTTAAACTAGTAAAAGTAGTCAAGTGTAGTGCAAAAAGACTAGGTGGTGGTTTTGGTTTATAACAGAAGGCTAGCTCAAGTAAATACCTTTCTTTCATTCACTCCTTTCAAAAGTTGTAAGCTGGAAGTAATACTTACGTAAATGAGTTTTGCAACAAAAATACCACCTAGTCAGAATCCCCCGTTTTATCAGTGATACTGTCTATGAGAAGAAGCACTTTTATATTAATATTTCTTAATGTCCTCCATGCTTCCATATGTAGAAGGCCATAGGTACTAATTTGCCAGCAGATTTCTCAAATAAGCATTTCATCTTTCATCATGATGTGTTTCATACTTTTACTATTAATCCACAAGGAATCTTTCAGCAAGACAAGACTGATTATTAGGGTGGATTTTCTTCACTTGGTTGTTTGTTTCATTTTGTTGACATTTCTAAATGAGAAAAAGCAAATTATTTCAGTTATGATAATAAGATTCTTTGCTAGATCAAAAAGCCAAAATCAAAAAATATTTCCAAATTTGGACAGTTGCAATTTAAAACAAGTGAAAATAATTAGTAAAATATAATCTTTAGTTAACTTGCTTTAAAATGACTAATAACTTAGATCAATTGAAATTGAGTGGTTCAACTGCTTGCAAATTTATTTAAAGTGTTCTCTTAAAACAGTTTCAAAATAGTCAGAAATAAAAAGTACCTTCCCATGTCTACAGCTTGGTGCTCAAGCTGCTATTTAAATAAGATTTACGGCCCATTCTGTACTGGTGAGGCATGAGAGGGTACTATATGACATTGTTTTCTGTTCCTTTCTCCTGCTTTACTTGCCTAACTGTATCAGAATAAATCTGCACATTTGGGTCATGAAGCACCTCTTCTAAAATGCCACACAAGGAACTTTGGAGAATATCAGCTGCCAATTAAATTCTGCAACTTCTGTCAAATGCTTAGCCAAAGAAAACATCTCATGGACAATTACTTTGTTTTTGAAAAAAGATCAGTATAAAGACAGGTTCTTGATTTCCTCTTCATTTTTATATTATGTATGTCAGGCTCCATCTCATCCTACTTAGGTCTCTCCATTACATGTCTGAGATTGTTGTCTTAACTAACAAGTACAGCATATTCTATTGCTGTTCTGATGAACATAAAAATAAGAGAAAAGCATTCTAGATTTAGGTTTAGTTTGGGGTTTTTTTTGGTTTTCTTTAACAGTGTCATAAATTGCATACAATGGTGCAATGGTTATGTGGTCTTACAATGTCAGTATTCATGGAAGTGACTTAGAAGGAAAATATGTTTATTCTCTCAATCTAAATCTAAAATCTATATTGAAGAGCTACATATATTTTCATAAGTATATTGGGTTGTATGTCTACTTTTAGAAATAAAACAGATGGTAGCACAAAAATTGAGAAAAAAAGATGGTCATATTAGAAATTAGCACAGTGGGGTGAGGTTTGCAAAGAAAAACTGTGCCACCTTCCCTGTCTAAGGGAACTGCATCTCCAGAGGGTAGCTGTAATGATTTCCTGTTGACCAACAGAATGAATTCAGACAAACAAATACCCTGAGGTTCAACATTAGGATTTGTTCATACTTTGTACGCAGCTGATACAGCATTATGCAGATAAGATGCCAAATAAATTGATTTCACCATTCTCACTTGACAACAGATATAACCTAGTAAATAGCAGAGTCTTCACTCAGTGCATTTTATGACCCTTAAATGGAAAGAGATTATATCGCTTTTTGAGGCCAGTAATTGTCATAAAAAATCATCTGGGAGACAATTTATATTACAGAGAATACAAAGACATTAGATAAACGTGTTCATTTTGAGACAGCCTTGCTTTATTCAAAGAATACTCATTTGTGCCAGTGATCATATCTCAAAAGCCTTTTTCAACCATCTGAATTGCATTTTATGAAGGAGCTTCTAGCACTGCCAGAGCACATATTGCATACGTATTGCATATACTTTTCTTTTTTTTTTTTTTTTAACAAACAAAAGAGGGAAAGGGCCGCCAATATTCTATTTTAAGTAAATCTTCATAAAGGCAAATTATGGATTCCTTCTAGAATATTTTCTCAGAAATTTCCAGTTTTGTCATCTAGGATATGGTTGAAGGTATATAAATTAAATCAAATTTTGATTGTTTTACATGGCAAGCAATGTGTAGATCAAGCTGTTATGAAGGACTTATTATCCAGTCTCTTTTGTTCCCAGATCAATAAACTGTAAAAAGATGCATGACAGACAAGTTCTATAAAACTGGTTGTCTACGCAACAGGGCTTTCATATTTCTGACATTTTAATAGATCACCATCCAGAACATTCAGAATCAATTGCACTCTACATATTGCAGAGCTTTTAAAATGACTGCTACATTTCTAGACTACTGATTTGCAGTTATCAGTCTCAGAAACCAGGACTGAACCCACACTCACGCGCTTTTCTATTAACTTTAATTTCTACTGCTTTGCCTAGCCATGTTACACCAGATAATTTTTTTTCTCCTGAACAAGTATGTTAGCAATTTCATTAACCACCTTACACTTTCATTTATGCTGCCATTTCTACTCTGTTTATATTTTATATTGCTTTTCATTTTTTCTGAAGATTTATATTATTTTCTCAGCTAGTAGTATTTAGGAAAAATAAGAAGTTTAATTTCAATAAAGCTAATACATTTGAATTTATTTATTTTGGGCACTTTTTAGCATAAGAAGAAAAAAAATAAAAAGCTAGAGGAAAAGTTAAGAAGTTTAGCTTTCTTAAACATCAAATAGATCTTTATTAACGCAGAACTTTTAAGAGTTGAAATTAATCCACTGAGTGAAAAATCTATTATTTATACTGTTTTATCTGTGACTCTCATTCTTGTTTCCTCTCTTGTAGTTTCTGAACATACAACTGTAGATCCATTCCAAGACATATCACTGTTAGCGAATATAATGTATTTGGAATAAGCATACCACTTTTGAACTAAACTGCATTATCTTGAGCTCTTTATAGGCATGAATACTCATCTCATTGTGTTTTTCTGGAGAAATGGTGAAATCAGTATGTACATATATGTCATGAATGACAAGGGATATTTTGTTAAATTGTTGCAAACCTACTAAATAAGGACCTTTCTAGAACCATACATCAGACATAAGAAGCTGATCCTCAGTGATTTTTACTGTAGTTGTCTGAAGTTTCCTGAATAAACACTGTAGGACATTGCAACAGCTGCTTTGAATGCATCTGCCATCTGGAAAAGCTTTCAACTTTTATTAGAGTCTATGGCTATAGGACTGGGATTAACATACATTAATTTATTCTGATATTTAATTTCTGATTTTTCAGAGGCATGCACCAGTCAGAAGAATCACATTTAAAGCTTTCAAACAAAAATTACATTATCCACTGGTTGTGGGACAACCTGGGTTTCCTTCACTTCAACATCTTTTACTGAACATTACACGAAGAGATCCTGTCCTTGTTCTGTGAGACCCACATAGAATGTTTGCTGAGAGTAATAATCGTTTAGCCAGCTGTAGGTTTAATGGATTTAATGGTGGCTTTAATCAATCATAACATCTGTGTTGGAAGTGACCCAAAAGGACCATTGAGTCCAGCTCCTGTCCCTGGAAAGGGCCACCTCCAATGGTCACAACATGGGCCTTGACAGCATTGTTCAAATGCTTTTTGATCTCTACCAGACTAGTGCTGTGAATACTTCCCTGGGGAGCCTGCTCCAGTGCCTAACCACTCTCTGGGTGAAAAACCTCTTCCTACTATCCAGCCAAAACCTCCACTGACTCAGCTTCAGGCCAGTCCCTCGGGTCCCGTCACTGGGCACCAGCGAAGGGAGGTCAATGCCTGCCCCTCCTCTCCCCCTCACAAGAAAGCTGTACACTGCGATGACGTCTCCCCTCATTTTTCTCTTCTTCAGGGTGGACAGACCAAGTGACCTCAGCAGCTCCTCATACGGCTTCCCCTCCAGATCTTTCCTCATCCTCATGGTCCTCCTTTGGCCACACTCTAATAACTTTAGATCCTTCTTAGACTGTGTAACCCAAAACTGACCCCAGGACTCAAGGTGAGACCGCCCCACTCTACAGAATGACAATCCCCTCCCTTGCCCAGCTGGTGATGCTGTGTGTGATGCCCCCAGCACATGGTTGGCCCTCCTGGCTGCCGGGGCACTGCTGGCTCAGATTCAGCTTGCTCCCAGTGCCCTTTTTGTAGTACTGCTTTGCAGCATCTTGTTCCCCCATCTGTACATTCAGAGTTACCCAGTCCCAGGTGCAGAATCCAGCACCTGGCCTTGTTAAACTCCATAGAGCTGGTGATTGTTCAGCTCTCTAATAAATCGAGGTCTCTCTTACAAGGCCTCTCTGCCATTGAAGGAGTTGACAGTTCCTTCCAATTAACTATCATCAGCAAACTTAATTAGCATACCTTTGAGTCCTGCATTCAGGTCATTAATGAAGATGCTGAAGAGCACAGAGCCAAGGATGGAGCCCTGTGTAACCCCACTCGTGACAGGTCAGCAGCCTGATTTCACTTCATTCACTATAATCCTTTGTGCCCAATCTGTGAAACAGTTGCTCACGCACCACATGATTTCTTTATACAGCTCTAGATATTTTGTCCAGACAGATAAAATGAGAAACAGTATCAAGAATTTTGCTGATTACACCATCTTGTTCTTTCTTTCTTTCTTCTTTTTTTTTCTTTTTTCTTTCTTTGTTCTTTCTTTTTTTTTCTTTCTTTCTTTTTCTTTCTTTCTCTTTCTTTCTTTCTTTCTTTCTTTCTTTCTTTCTTTCTTTCTTTCACTTGCTTTCCTGTGTCAACTCTTGAAAGTAAAATACTTTGGAAACCTAGGAGAAATTTAAAGTATTTCAAGTACTGCACCTTTATTGTGTACCACATGTAACATATGCTAATAGCTGGATTTGCAGGGGAAAAAAGTGGTTGAGGGTCTGAGGAATATTTTTGTACATTTGTCTTAAATTACTTTGATTTGAACAAAAATGTTTTGGCAATGCCTTCCAGTATTATTCCTCTAAGATTATTTAATTATACTCTGGGAAGACTGGAGGCAAACCCTAACCTAAAGTATATCACATGGGCTTTGTTATTTACTGAGTGACTACTTTTTTATTCCCAATATGTTCCTCCTAGTCCCTTATTAATTATCCTCGAGCTTCCAAGTTGAAGCTGAGACGCAGAAGTGCTATATTGTCTCATGTTCTTCTTTGCCTAAACAGCATTGAAATTTTAGTACTGAGTGCAGTGCCCCAGGGTGGTAGTCTAGCATTATTATGCGTATTATACAATATTGCTAAAGCATATAATGAACCATGTTATAGAGTAACCAAATATTTAATGAAATGTAATGGGTAATGGCACTGCAGTAAGATTTGTTTAGCTGGAAAATCTGTTGATTAAATAAACTCATCAATGTAATTAAACTATGTGATGGATACTCTCATTCCAATACAGTTTTCCATAGAAATTTCAGAGATGGGACCATTAAAAAAAATAGTACTGCTTTCAGGAACCTTTCCATAGAAATCAATATAAACATTTCTTAAGTAGAATTTTCAGCACCTTTTAGATTAGCAAAATTGTCAAGAGTTTATTCTTCTATTTATCATACTTCATTTAAAAAATCACAAAAGAATATGATTCAAGAATAGTTGCTATACATGAAGAGAAGATTATATTTGTTTATGTATATATATATATATTTATACATTGAAAATATGTTCATGATTCACTGACTGCAATTTAAAATATCTTAGTGTGTAACTGTAGCAGAGGAGGACAAATTGCTGTAACCTGCTGACAGGATGGTGGACTGACCAGAATGATATTATTCCCTCCCTCTCTTTTCCTCTGCAGATTATTCTTCCATTTTATGCTGGAAGATTTTGAATACCTGGAAACTGTCTCACTTCTAAAACTTTATTGCCACAAGATGAGTTGGGACCTTATCTAGTACATGGGAAGCAGTCAATCATCATCTGCAAAAGTCTGCAAAAGTCTCATGCTTTGAATTAATTTTCTATCAGTGGCCTAAGTTAATTTGAAGTTGATGCCCTTCAAATCTGCTGTATTTGCCATTTCATTCAAATAGCTTTCTTCTAAAATGTTTAAAACTCCACAATGTCTTTATGTGTTCACTTCTGCAGTAACACTGTCCAAAATATTTAAATGTGTATTCTGGGGTGTTGTCAGACGATTGCAGAGAGTTCAGTCGGAAAGATTTAAAGCCCTCCATTAGGAACCCCGCAGGTAGAAATTATTGTTTCCTCATTTGAATTTTAATAACGATATTATTATTGAAATAATGCAATGCAACAAGACCAAATAGTGAGCAGGGCAACACAATATGCACACTATGGTTTTTTTTCAGCTAGATTACTGAGACTGGTTACCTGCTAGCAGTTGTATATATTAAATATATGTCTAGCTAGGTTTTTGGGGTCTAATATTTTTTATAGTAAATGAGCCTACTTCAAGAGTCCAAAGCATTGTGTGACCTGAACCAAAGCATATTAGGAGGCTGTAAGAACATTCTTGCCTCCTCTACCTGATTCCCCTCTCCCCTCTCTACCTCTCACCATCTGCTGTAAGCAGCATGAAAATATTTCTGCTTTGGAAGCGGGTATCATTTCACGATCTATTAATCTGCTGTATTTATCTCCACTGCATACTTTCTGCTGTACACTGCCATGAAAACCAGCTCTGCTTCAGTTTCACTTAATGTTCTTGCAGACTTAGTGCTGTGCCAGAAAGACAGATGTGGATGCCAGTAAACTAGTATCTGATGACATAAATAGGTTTGTGACTTGTAAAGCCAGAGTGGCAGTAAAACCTAGGCAATGGCTCTACTTTTTTATCAGCTAGACAAACATACATAGTTCTGAGTTGTAGTTTCAAGCTGTTTCCAAAAGTAAATTGTGTTAGCACTTGAAGACTCTGTGATTGAAATGCAGAATATTTTCTGTTGTTCGATATGATGGGATGGACTGCAATTTTTATACTTTCCTAGGTGATAACTACAAATGCAGCAGTTCAAATAAGAGGCAGAACATCAATAACTTACTGTCTACTCAGTTTTGACTATATATGGTGGCCCACCTGCCTTGGCACGAAAAGAAAATTACTTGCATATAAACAGTTTTGGAATTTTAGTAGCGATCAGCATCAATGAAAATTATAAATTTTCAAAGCCATTCACACAAGATGTCTTTCATTTACTCCTTGGTGCTGTATAGTGTAATCAGACCTTTAAAGAGAACATTTTCTCCCACTGTGAAAGTCTTTTTTTTTTTTTTTTTTTTAATAGTGCAATAAGGTTTGTAGGAGTCTGTTTGGGAAAACATAGTTATCTTGGGAGATGATTCACAATTTATTTCACCTTGCCTGGAGGCTTTCCTCTTAATAAGTTTTTGACCACCAGGTTTTAAAAGTTAATAAAAATAGAGCAAAACTTTCTCTTTCTTTTTTGAAAACCTGCTGTTTATGGCCACCTTCCAGTCTAGCATAGAATAAGGATGGTGGAGATATAAAAGACAAGGATTGACACAGTTCTGTTGAAAGTTCCAAAATTTACTGCCATCTACTGTTCTTACTGGTAGAAAAAGTTCAGAAATCTGTAATTTTTCTTAAAAAGGTCATAGCCTTCTAAAATTGCTAATAGTTTAGTTTAAGCACTGATCACAGATGACATCTTCTTGAACTGCCATTTTGAGACCTATCGTTTACCACATAGGAAATTCTTTGAGAAATAAAATGAGGATGAAGATTTTAGATTTTGGATAATTTGTCAATTATCAACCAGTGCAAAGTTTATCAGAACACTATAAGTAAGTCAAAAGCTGAATTGTTAAAGTAGAAGTCTTTAATCTCTGTAGCTTCTTGGATTTTGCACTTATTTTCCATTTTTTCTCGGCCAGCTCTGATTCCTAAGTGTTAACTACAGCCATTTTCAACAGGTAATACCACATTAATCTGGGTTGGTTTTTGCTTATGAAATCTGCCAGATTTCAGTTTTTCAGAGATTCTTTCTCTAAAGGTTCTGGTATAAGGTTATTCAAGTTGCCTCATGACTTCTAGCCTAAATGTATAGTCATTACTGCAAGAGCCAAGAATTCACATGCTCAGATGCAGGGTAGTTACCTTCCAGCCTGGGTCATGGCTAAGCCTTTTAAGAATTAGAGCTATTTAGAAAAAGCAGTGATGTGAACTTTGTGGACATTCCGTGTTGCTGTAAATGCAGATATTCTGTCACAGAGAGACTTCATCCTGACAGTGACAGTAGAGGTTAAACATACTGTCAGCTTCAAAATAATCATATGGGCTATGATTTTCCTTAAGAAAGATAAACTGAAATTCTCAGATTGCTCCCCAGAAAATACAGACCCAACATCAACTGTGCCAAGCACAAAGATGAAACGTGATGAAATTTCAAGAAATATTATGCACAATCTTTTGATTGAGGTCTGTGAAAAATAGTGAGGGACAAAATAGGAAGGGAACATAAGACAATATATAACAGAAAAACAAAGAAAAAAATTAATGTCTTCTCAGAGTCCACATCTATCCTGCAAATCTCAGAAAGCCTGCTTTCTAGAATGTACAAGCACTATGCATACAAATAAAAAGATAAACAATACATACAGTTTCCATTTTCTAATCTATCACTTCAGTGTCCCCTTCTGCTATTGCAAATATTGGTAAATTTTAGAGTGTGTACCTTACCCTTATTTTTAATCTCCTCCTGATGCACCTGCTCTGTTTTGATGAATTCTGCAAACTCTGCCTGAAGCATATCCAGTGCTAAAAGTATGATGCCCTGAAGGTATTACTGGTATCTGAGAAAGATTCAAGAAGAATATGTCTGAATATTAGAGAATTCTAAGGAGAATTATTTCAAGGATAAGCCATGTCTATCCAGACATGTTAGTGAAGCAAATGTCTACTGGCTGGAGGCCTCATTCCTGGAAATAAGTCAACATGAAAACAATCCTACCTGTGTGCTTAGAAACTATTTGGGACCTGAGAAAAAAAATACCCTTTCAGGCAAAACAGATGAGAACACATTAAATTGATGCTGCTTATGATCTTTTAAACTGTCCAATAAATTATCCTGTAAACTGTACAGTGACATAGTTCACTTTCTTGGGGTATGGCTAAGCAAAAGTGAAAATAAGCCAGTTGCAAGGATTGTTAAGAGAAGGAGGGAGCAGAAGAAGGAAAGAGCATCACTTTGCAGCAGACTGTGCAGCATATTGGCCTCCTCTAACAATAACTATTCTTAGTCTTTCACTAATAATCGTTAATGAACTATCAAATACTACCTTTCCAATGTCAAGATCTGAGAAAACAAAGACCAGCTCCATGAAGACACACTTTACTTTTCAGAATGGTAGGAGACAACTCTTCAGACAGTAAGGTGAAGGTAAGGTGGATGGTTGAATACTGCCATAAATATAGTATTTTGGGCATTAAAGGTACAAAGAGGTTGGAGTACTGCATCCAGCTCTGGAGTCCTTGGTACAAGAATGACATGGACATGTTGGAGAGAGTTCGGAGGTGGGCCACTGTTCGGATCCGATTATTGAGGTTCTTAGAAATGCCTCTGCCCAAATTAAGATGCAAACAAGACCATATGCCAGTCAATAGTATGGGTTTTATTTGACAGTAAATATGAGAGAGAGAGAGAGAGAGAGAGAGAGAGAAGGAGAGAAAGAGAGAAAAGAGAGAAAGGGAGAAATAGGGAAATGTGTGGAGGGACAGAGACAGAATAAAGAGAATATCACTGCTCCTTGGGTCCCACTGGTGTCCTGATGATCCTCTCCAGCTGGTCTTCTTGGTGGTGAAGGTCCCCCCGAAAGCACAGAATCTGATGGGTTTATATACCCTCGAGCCAGGTGGCAATGTCCAGGCATGTGCCCCTGGGGGAGAGGGTCGGTCTCTCACAGCAGACTGGGTCTGTTGCATCACGTGCAGTCCTGTGGTGCAAAGCCTCTGGGCAGCACCTTGGGGGGTGATGAACTTTGATGAATTATGATTCCCCCTCAGCTGCCTCTCATGTGGAAGTCCCGTGGATGTGGCCTGTGGGGGTGGGGGTTCCACAGCTGGGCCAGTTTGTGTAATTGGAGGATGGGTGCTCACTGCCTTTCACCAGAGGTTGCACCATGCACCCAAAACCTCCCGCCCTGCTCGGTTGGGAGGAGTCTGTGTAAACCTGGCTTCTGTGAGCTGTGCTCTCCCCCCACCCCAAACTCAGCCAGGGATAGCTGCAGCTGGTGGCTTTGGCCTTTTGTGGATGCATACCTTTCCCTCAGCCTGAGATGATTGAACAATGTGTTTCCCTTTACCTAATCAACAGTCCGACTTTCAGTTCAAAGTCCCACTCTTCAGGGAAGCTTCTTTGGTTGTAGCATCCTTATAATGAACAAAACTTTGTATCAATGTTTGAGACATAAACTATTTTCAGTCTCTGACAGCCACAAAATGATCAGCAGGATGGAACACCTATCCTATGAGCACAGAGGGAGGGAGGGAGGGATGTCTAGCATGGAGAGGAAAGGATTCTGTGAAGAAGACAGCGCAGCATTTCAGTACTTAAGGGGGCCCTACAAGAAAGATGGCAAAAGAGTTTTTAATAGCACAACAGTAAAAGATTTTAAACTAAAAAGGGGTAGATTCAGGCTAGATATAAGGAAGAAATTTTTTTATTATAAGATTGGTGAAACACTGGAAAATGCTTCCCAGAGTGAGTGGCTGTGTGGGGCTTAGTTGCCAGCTGGGGTTAAGCCATGACATCATGTTAGGTTTGAAGTTGGACTCAGTGATCTTAAAGTTCTTTTCCACAGTTTTCTACAACTCTACGTTCCTATAAAAATGAGGACTCAAACTTTCCAGCTGTTGATTTGACTCTTTTCATGCATCAGGAGAAAGGATTGCTATTCTTTCACCATGTTCTTGCATAAAGTTTCAGGAAATACGAAGACTATAATTTTCAACACTGAGTTTTGGTCTTTGCTTAGAATGACAAGCATGTTGCATTGTGATTTATGCCCCCTCCCTATGTATTCATGACAACCCCATAGCATTTTAAGCCTTCTTCTTTTGTTATTTGGAATGACAGAAGTGTGAATATAAGTGAATAGGGAGAAGGAGAGGAGATAGAGAGAAGAGGATGTATCAGTTCCATATACAGGCAAGTGGAAGAATGGCTGCTAAGTGACAGTTAGGAGCTGTAAAGGTTAGCTGGGGACATAAAGGCAAATAGGCATCTGTCATTAGCTGACTGGAACAGGAATGCTCTTTGGACTTTTGGTTTGAAGTTGGCTGTGAGAATATCAGAGCACAGGCCGTCAGTTCTTGCATCCTGCTTGCTGCAAGGGCACATGCTTGCCTGGTATAAAATCACACTCCATCAAGAAGTTCAGCCATTGAGTGGTTGTGTATCTGATTTAACTTAAGAACAGTTAAAAGCTCATTGAGTACATTAACATGACTACAACATTTATTTATTTTAGGAAGAATTCCAAGAGTCTTCATGAACACTGGAAAACCACAAGCAGAAATTTCATAAACTTTCTATACCAAAATCAGAAAACTAGAGAATGCAAAATGCCATACACTTATGTGAGATACAGTAATTTCACTTCTGACTTTATTAATATGCATGTTCATTTTTTCTGACTCACACATTTATGTTACTGAAGATGACATTCCCATTTTGAAATAACCATGTAATAAGATACCTAATAAGTTTCCATTTATGAGGTTACTTGGTTTTTTGATCATTTGTATTTTCTTTAATGCATGCAACATAATAAAGTTCTGCTTCTCTTTTTATTTTATTCTGGAGTACTGAAATTTACATTAATTGGTTGTGGGTTTTTTTCCTTCATCGCTATACTACATCTGTTTATTTTCCAAAAGTGTCTTTTCAAACAATTTGAAACATTACTACATAAATATTTATGACAAACTGATGATATTTTACAACCTCTTCCAGAGGGAGATAAATTATATCCACCAGACCTTTGCTGTTATTTTATGGTTACAGAGTCAGTATATTAGTTTTGGCCAGATTGGTGCTGAAACTGATATTTTATCAAGCTGGATTAATTTTTTTTCATGTCTAGGTTACTGCATGTAAAATTCTGGAAGTAGGAGAAATAGAAAGATTTAGCAATTACCTTGCATTGTGAAACTAATTCTAAATAATATTCTTTTTGTTTTCGCAATTATCATAGCTACCCTGAAGCCATAGGGGTTTCAAAGCAAAGAACCTAAATCAGGCGGACCTAAAATACCTGGGCTCTTTGGACACTGATCCTACACAGAGTGATTTAACTCCGTGCAGTCTGCAGAATGAATCTGGGACTTCATAAACATCCAAAGCCAGTGCATTCTGAGCAAGCGAAGCTAGTGTCAGACACTGCCCTATAAGTCCAGGACTTGGATTTTACTTTCTTGATCCTTGAGGCAACACTCACCAGTTGTATAATTTCACTAAATAAGAGTAATAATTTAATGTAAACAAACTCCAAATGTATTGGGTAGAACTTCGTGTGTATGGAAAAGCTAATTTCTTATGGAATGAAAATAGAGGACATTGTATCTTGTTCAATTTGAAATTAAACAGTATAGAATTATTTTATAATCATGTGTTAATCCTTTTTACACAATTTCTGCACGTTTCAAGGCCTTTTTCTTTCATACAGAAGTTCAAATCTGCCCATGAGTCTCATGCAGGGTCATGTACAATTCCTCTACTCTTGAGGAATTATGAATCTTCAAAATATTTGTGTTAAAGCTGTGGAAAGAAGATAAACAGATTCACACAAAAGAGAAATTGCATTGTATGTGAAAAATATGTTATAGACTACTGTAACTTACTGTCTTGTTTGTGAAAAGAAAGTATCCCATTATACAGAGAATGAGAAGCCTCAGTAACTAAGTAGAAAAAAAAATCATGCTTATAAAATATGATGTATTTCTGCAGAGAAGTAAAAGTTGACTTTTAGCCTTCATAATTGTGTTTCATACTTCCACATCAATTCCACAATCAACTGTGGTTTAATCACACTTTTCCAAATTTAAAGTATCTGAAATTACACTGCAAGTACACTGATATAAATATTGATACATTCTTTTGGATATTTAGGAATATTTACTAAAATCATTTTATAGTGAATATTGGCTAAGATTTTGCTGTAAAAAAGGTCTAGGCTTTGTGCTATCTAGAATCCATAGCATCAAAACAAGGACAAAATTTAGGTGATTTGACACTTTGACCTGAATGAACTGAATTTTAGCTGAAATGCAACACCATAATGTATAGAAAATTCAAGTCAAAGAACATAAGGATTTGAAAAATAGACCATTAATGAATGTTAAAATCATGGGAAGGTAAGCATTTTAAAAAAACACATAAGGGTTTTTAGAATTCATTTCTATTTTTTTTCACTCTGGTAAAACTGAGTTGAAATAATGTAAAATGCCTTGGGTGATTTTGATAGAAATTCTATAATGCATGGCAAATATACTGAGGCTAAGTGGTGAATATTTAAGAAATACTTGAACAGACTGCAACTGAAATCCATTCCTGTTTAAATTTAAACAGCATAAAGATTGCAAAAGGCCAACATGATTAAGTAAGGTGATATAAAGTACAGTTCAAGCAAGAAGTGAAGGATGTTAAAAATATATACAAATGGCATAGTAAAGAAAAGGATCTAAAAAAAAATATGCAGAAGAAAGTTAAGCCAATAACTGCAGGAAAAAAATGGAATACTGAAAGCTGAATTACACATAATGCTGAAATAAACAAAGGCCCCATCAAATACAGTAGAACAGGCAATAGAGAGTTGAGAAAAGAGAAAATTCCCCTTCTAAGAAAATTACAGGATAAGATTGAGATTAGAATTGTGAGATTAACCAGTAATCTTATTTTTAGCTTGGTTTCCTGAGAAATATGTTTCACATAGCCATTTTGTCTGTCAGTACTTTTCAGTAACTTTTGAAGAATTAACTGTTTCAGCCATATTTGACAGTGAAGAGGAGGACTTTTAAAATACCTGCATTTTTTGTGTTAGTTGGCAACAGCTGCTGCTGAAAAGGAAAGGTTATGATGTGTGTGCACTGACAGCTGCTGTTTTAACCAGATGCTTGTTGAGACTCCATGCACTACCTGGTTACTCTACAGTCAAACCCAGACTTCATGAACCATTTCTTGCCAGCCAGGAGACAGAGGACAGAGCTGACAGCATTTTGGAAACAGCTGGGGTAGAGGGAGAGGTTGGGAGTGCTGCAGCAGAGGAGGAAGCAGGTCATAGCAAGGGAGTGTGTACAACATATGTATGGATGCAGGAGCAGATGGTGGAAGGTGGTTGCATCAGAGAGTTCTGCCTGGTTCCTTGTCAGAGGTTGGTGCTATGAACCAGAGAGATTATTCTGCGCTGAGGGGAGGGAAGAATTATCTCCCTTTCCTATCTATTCAGAAAATTGAGTATAAGATCTCAGATGCTGGATAATATTATGTTTGATTGTTGTGAATGGGTGAGAGCCAAATTCTACTTTGTGCTGTCAACTCAGAGAGAAAGTGAAGTTAATCATATATTCATTAAGTGGTTTTCTGGACAGTAAAGTCAGACTCTTTTAAAATTTTCTTTGGTGTCACACATTCTTCAGAAGAAATGCAAAGCAAATAATCATCACAAGGTGTGGTTGTAACTCCTGATCACCTGTTTTGGATCCTGACAGAACAGCACCCAGCTATGTATTTCTATCTAAACTGCAGGGAGCTCTACCCACATGTCCTGTTGTGCTTCTTCACATTGCTTAAAATCTATTTAATTCTTGACACTTTTATTTTTAGCTGAATAATTCATAAGAAGAAAAATGACAACAGGACTTGAAAGACTAAAATAGAGGGAAAAAAGTACAACAAAACTCTGCTTTAGTGCAGTGTTTGTGTTTCTTCTCTGATATGAAAGCTTGAATAATTGAAACTTTTGCATTTTGTTTTCATGCTTCCCATAGGGTAATAGAGGAGAAAATCTTGCAGGAACTTGCAATAATTTCATCAATGGGATATAAATGAGAACAGGATTAAATCTTCATCTAGAATTTCTAGAAATTTCTTTGCTACCATTTAGTCATACTAATTTCCTGCACTTTAGTGGAACTTGGCTATTCCAGGTCATCAAATCTAGCTTCTCTTATTTGAGGTAACAACATCCTATAACCACTTCCACAAACTGATCAAGCTAACATCTTACTGCATAGGTGTTAGCTCACTGAACTCATTACATTTATCAGAAGTGTGTTTCAGGAACCATGTTTCTTATGAGTGAACACCTAACACCCAGCGTAAACTGATGGGGGCTTAGGCAATGTTATTTTATGTCGTATTATGATGGTATGCATGTTTCCTTATAAGGAACTTGGTTTAAAAATGGCTGTTTTTCTGGATTTAAATTTCAGTAGTATAACACAACGTATACTTAATGAAAATCCAAAATTGTCAAAATTATTATTTATAAGATTAATCACTGTAAACTGTGATACATGAATTCAAAGGCCTGTATGTTATTATTTCCAAAGTATTGAAATTGCAAGTACAATGATTTAAGTTTACTCACAAAATAACAACTAACTTCATATTTGGTCTAATGATCTAATAGTTCTAAAAAAAAATAATTTTAAGGTCTGCAAGGTAAATTTTTCCACAACCTTAAAAAATTGATTGTTATTAATTGGTAGGGTAATTTTTCTTGCATCTCAGAACTTGTGATGCAACAACAGACTGTGCATGAATGGGTGTAAGAGATGGTCTGAAGATCCCTCATCTGCCTCACGATCATCGCTGAGGACAGAGACTGAACACAGGAGTCCTGGCCCTGCTGAGGTGGGATGTCTGCCAAGTGTTGCCTACGGGTGTGCCCGCTGGGAACTGGTACGCATTCATGAGGAAAGTTAATGCAGGTCACAATGGACTGCGCTGTTCTTGCTGCCCAGGCGGGAAGGACTGCTCTGAAGCGGAAAGGAATGACCTGTCCTGTACACCTCTCCTGTACACCTGTCTTGTACGTCTGTCCTGTCCCTGTTTCCCAAAGACGGGCCCCATAACAATGGCTGTAGATTTCCCAACCTCTTGGCCAGTTGCCCCTCGCTTCTGAAAA
>NW_008237254.1:1739721-1757173 GCF_000691975.1 Corvus brachyrhynchos
GAGATCTCCCCATGGAAAGAAGACGAATCTATTGGCGGAAGACCACGAGGACTTCGTCTCATCTGTTGGTAGCTATTGCCCCCTCTTTTTCCCCCTCTCTACTTTGTTTTTCTCTCTCTCTCTCTCTCTTACTCTCTTCTATCGCATTACTGTGTTGTGGGCACTTAATAAAGGTGCACTGTTTTGATTAAAACTGAAATCTCTTGTGTCCTTTTACACTCTGAGATCGATAAACGAACCATCACGACACCCGCTCGTATTAGCGGATTGTGACAATGGGTTGAATTGATAGCAGCTTCAGTTATTTCATTGAGTTCTAATCTGTCCAATATTTATGGAAAAACTCGTATCAAACAATGTACTTTGCAGAGTGTGATTTTGTAAATCTGCTTTGTATAATTTTCCAACAAAATATACAAAAACCCCAAGGCTTCTATTTTCTTGAGTCATTAAAAGAAAAACCCAACAAATGCTGCTTCACACGTAAGAAATTGGTAGTTTATTTGTTTGTTTAAAAAGAATGCCTCTTTTTCTTTTTGGTAAATATTTTGGTTGTATCTTTTTTTAAGGAATGTATAGAACTTTGGTTGCATAGTTTGAATCTCTTAAGTTTAAATTTCTTCTTAATAGTTCTCTGTGTTGCAGATGTTTATGATAAAGCTTTTTAGCAGCATTTGGGTTTTTTGGCCAAACTCTCCTGTTACCTGAGCTGAATGCTATTATTGTTGCCTGAAACAACAGCTTTGAAAATCTACATTCAGTTCAGTCTCAATTTCCTCTAAGTAGACCAATTAGAGTGCCATTCCTTTTTTTTTACCTTTAATTATTTTTTGAGGTTTACCATTTAGGACTTCATAAAAGAAGGGCAAATTTAGGCAGCACACAGTCAGAAGATAACTCGGAATTGTACTTATCAGCTTGATATTTCACTCAATCTCCCACCCAGATCAAAATTTGTGCTGTCTCAGCTTATATTTCTGTTTCTGCACAAAGTCTGGGCCATTCCTCTTCATTGGCAAGGCTTAGCTCTTATGACACATTCTGTAAGGCTCCGTATATTGTAGATTTTACATTGAAAATGGAGTTTGATGTATTTTTAACACCGCATATTGAAAGACATTGTATGAAAATGACTTTTTCATCCAGGTAGCATACTGTTTTTACATTCTCTCTTAAACATGTCGTTAATATTCAATGTTTATATTTAACTCTGTCTAATAGTCTAATGGAATCATTTAATACCATTTTCTGGACTTGCAAGAACAACAACAAAACAAAACAAAACCAAACAAAACAACTGGTGAGGAAAAGAACCCAGAACAGTAAAAATAACTGCTTCTTTTACATTTCCTTTTTCCTGATTCTTTTTTCCTTTTTGAATTTGTGATTCAATTTTCCATTTTTTTTCAACATAGGGGGTAATTATATGAATTTTCTCAAAATGTCATCATTTTCTAATTCTGCCCAGATGTAACCAATCTAATATTTTCAGCCTGATGTATTTTTAATTCAATTGCATTTGGCTCAAAGAAGCATATGAATGGACCTAATGAGTCACACCAAAGGTTATCTCATCTTTATGAACTTCAGAAATATAAATCTGTGTCTCATTTCAGGCAGGCAGTTACAGAATCAATGCCCAAGGCAGTGCAAGGAAAGACAGTAGGATATTTCACTGAAGCAATCTCCTAGTCGCATGTAAATCAAATATGGTTTGTATATAAATAAGAGCTTCAAGAAAACTGATTATTGCCATTTTTCTGTTGTAAGATGTTTTGAGCCACAATCATCCTAATTTCTGTCATGAATGTTTCCTGGCTTTCTGTTATTTCATCTTTGAGCTTCTTCTCAGTAATAGCTCTAATAGTCTGAAAACATCCTTAGAAGTATAATATTGAAACTTCTCTTGGAAACCAGCAACAATTTTTCTACAAAGTTGATAAATTTAAAGTTTCTTTTGAAAAAATTAAAAAGCAGTGTGAATTAAGAATGCTTAACTTTGTCATAACTTAAATGATGAAGATAACTAACCAATTTTCCTATTTTATATATGATATACCTTATTTTATACCTTCAGGCTCATTTGTTCCAAGGGTCTGGAAAGTCCTTACACAGGTGGCATAACTGTCTCAAAAGAAGAAATATCATGCTTCTGTTATTACACATTGCATTTAGAGTTCTTGTGTTATATTTTACTATGTTAAAATGCATTTTAGTCTCAAGATCCATTACTTTCAATGTTTGCAATCATGTAATATGAATAATAATGTAATATTATTCATGTAATACTACTCAACCTGTCAGTGAGATTTTCAGAAATTCTGAGTGTTAAATCTGAGAGCATTAAGTTATATTTATGTAAAATCTGGTGTTTAATGTTAAAGGTAATAAAAGGTTAGTAAAAAAGGCATTGCTTCTGTATCCATAGTGATTTTTTACTATTTGTTGGCTGTTTACCCTCAAATAGAATATTTATTTGGTCTTATGTCCCATAACTATCTTTCAGGTAAAGGCATTACGATATATGTTTGCACTACTTTTATGTGGTACTGTATACACTTAGAAGTTTTGCTTACACAGGATTACCTGACAAGTTAACTGAGAGCATCTATGCAGCAGATGAAGTTCAAGCAGCTCTTTCATTCAATATTAGTAATAATAAAAACCAACAGCAACAAAGAAAAGGCACAGTGTATTTATTTATTGCTAGGACTACAAGTACTAGCACCATTAAAAATTATATAGAAAATAAACTAAAATATTACTAAATCCATATAAATTACATTAAATAAATGCAAAGTAGTCATGTATGCTTCTAAATAGGTGCATGCAATTAACATGCAGCCTGACATTTCATAAGTAAAAAAGCTGTGAATCCATCCAACTTAGGAAAAACTTTGGAGAGATATATATCCCATCAAGGATATTCCTGCCAGATTTTTTACTGTCTTTTAAGTAAATTTTGACTAATTATTTGATTTGTGTATGATTTGCTATTTCTATACTTTTTAGCAGATATTGGTTTTGTAAATTGTATGTCAACATGGAATTTTATCAGTGTACACCAAAGTAATTCCATTTCAAATTCCAGCCCTTCAACTGAAAGCTGTAGCCACCTGAAATCAATACAGCTTACAGCAACATTTCTGTGTTCAGCAGTCCTGATAGATTAAGGTTGTTTACAAAATTATATTGCCCACAATAAATGAAGATTTTCTTAAAGCATAACTTCAAAAGAGAAATTCAGTGTATTTTCATATATCTGAATAAAACACACAGTATCTATAGTAGTAATATACAATGATATTTTTTAATTGAAACACACAAGATTGTCTGTGTGAAGATCAGATTATTTTAGAAAATCTTCTTAGAGGGAGTGAAACAAATAGTCTAAGAACTACCCAAACAAAACTTGTTCCCCAGCAGTATTTTTTGATAAATGATAAATTTAGAGTAAGTTAAGTGGAAATATGGTTTTTTACATCCTAAATAGTTAATCAAAGGAGATTCTGGAATACTGTTTTCTTCTCATATCTCTTTCAATAAAGAAAACCCATAAAATACTTACTATGGAAAAAAACTGTACAACAACCAAAGTAATTCAATATTTATTCACCTCCTAACCAAGAATAATTATGAGTGGTAATTCACCACCTCAATTAATTTTCACCCAGAAAACACCGACATTGTTTATTTATTTATTTACTTACTTACTTATTTATTTTCCTGAGATGGATTAGAAGTTACTTCTATTTTTTTTCTGGAATCGTCATCAACATAAAGGTCAACTAAGATAAAATCCCCATTTCAGAAATAATCACCAACTTAAAAATCCCCAAAAAACAACACAGTAGTTTCAATGTCTTTTACATTCTTGGTCTAATATAAATTACTCCTTTTGTAATGTGGATTATATCACATTGCCTCTTTTATAGAAGAAAGTACTCTACAGCATTCCTTTCTGCTGATCTACTTAGTGAAGTAAATTTCAAAGGCAATATTAATCACACTGCTGTAAAAACTTTATTATTGTCCTACACACATTTGTATTTCAGATGAAGACCTTAGTTCTAATAATTCTATATTCAAATAATACCTTATAATGTGTAGCAAGGGCTGATATAGGTGCCCCACCTCATGGTTTGACCACCAGCTTGGAGTTTAATCTCTCTCCCCCTCTCTTGGTATCTGTGACTATTAAAATGTTTTCTATGAAGTGGATTAGTTTCAACATAAGGAAAGTGAGAGGAATTCTACTTCTGAATAGTCAATGGCCTCATACATCTTAGGGTACTTGCAAGAGGTAAAAGATGATATTTCCAATTTCTGCTTATAAATCCTACAGACCTGGAATTTAAAGTTGTCTCTTCTACTCTCCTGTGAATGCTTTAAGCACAAAGCTGCATTGTATGTTAAGCTGAAGCTCTGTAGAATAGCTCTGTCATGAGAGATTAGACCTTTTCTATGATATAATACATAAAATCATAAAGAATGATGACAATTATGAATATTTAAGCTGATGTTAAAGATTCAGTGTTCCAGTCTTCACTCTATTTAATAGATATTTCTGTATTTCTGTAAGTAGATGGAATGCCCACAATCATACTCTACATGATTCCACAGGATATGAATTGAGTATTCATCATCACAGACAGGGGATACAGAGACATTTCTCCCTCTTTGTGAAAATACAGCTTGTGCCTGACAGACTTCATAAATTCCAATTTAAATTCACAAATAAATTTGTAATTAATACATCTATCAGTAATGACAGTGTTTTTTCTTTTTTCCTGTTTCTTTTTATTTCTTTTCTGTTTCTCTTTCCTTTTTCCTTATGAATCAAATAATTAGTTTTGCTAATCATTCTAATGATTACCTCATCTTTTCTTTGGTTGCGGAAATTTGTTGGGTGCCTACTCTGTCTCCCAGTATTTTTGTCATACAGCGTATATTCAAGTAGGAAGAGACTATTACTGCTTTTTGGAGGAGAAAGAAGGACGAGTGAACTGAAAAGAACTGAAACAGCAGCGTTACAGAGATAAGCACTCTGAGTGTTAACTGGTGTGCAAGTGAATGCATTTACTTTCCAATTACCTTCAGAATTTACAAGAAATCTGATTTTAAGATTTATGGAAAAAAATGCATCTAGAGTTGTGACTTCAATTAAAAAAAAAACCCAAAGCCAAACACCATAGCACTAAAAAGTCAAAGTTAGTGCTGGAATTTGTCATGCTTAGCTCAGGCAGTCATTGTGTGGATAAACTTTTCCAAAACTACACCATTATTTATTTAGGCATTATATAATTGTCTCAGGTTAAATGCAGCTGATTGTACTAATGTGTGATGTCTACCCTAATTATCAACCATCAGCAAGACAAGTCATACAGAATCTTTTGCGATCACCTGGAAAGCTCAGTACTCTTTCTATGAGATAACCATCTTACCCATCCCCCTTCACTTTTGCCTAGTACATAGTCTTACCCATTTATCTTGCACTTCAAAGCATTTTGAGGCATCCACTACAACCATGTCCGAAGATAATCACATACCACAAAGTTCAAAAATAAAACATGTATTCAGCAGAGAAAATACAGCATACAAAAGACGTAAGTCTGTATGTTTTCCCCAGGGGTTCAGAAAACTTCCTCTCTCACCTACTCTCAGGCTGTCAAGGAAAATGTAAGTAGGTAGATAGGTAAGCATTTGAGCATAGAGACACAGGCAAAAATATTTCTTTCAGAAAATCAGAAAAAGAGAGGAGAAAAAGGTTGAAGACATGAATGCTCTCTCCACAGAACAGTTGCAACAACTTTTAAAAGACACAAACAAGTCCAAACAAAGCACAGTTTGATAACAATGAATTAAAAATGAGTTACTGTAACTTTTCCTATTATAGGTACAGAATAAATTTTCATTCAGATAATTGCTTTTCTTTTGCTAGCAGTATTTCTTGTTCATGTGTTTCTTTTCCTGAATTTTTTTTCTTTCCATCTATTTCTTTTGGTTTATAGAAGCTGAGCCCATATTATTCTGTAGTATATAACTCAGGTAGGAAGAGATCTAAATCCTGGCAGGGATGTCTCCAGGCAGATCTCTTTGATACAGGAGATGTTTAACAACTAACCTAAGGAAAGATACTGGATATTTCAGTTATACAGAAATGTCAGAGCAAACAAAGAAAATATGGGCTTGGCAACATACAACCCAAACAGTTTCACCCATATTTATATCAACACACGTTATGGTATAAAATCAGTATCACAGAACAGATGATATTGGCACGCACCTCAGAAGAACAATTAGTCTGAATCCCTGCTCAAAGCAGGGAGATGCTTAGAGCAGACTTTCCAGGATTATGTCCATTTACATTTTTTAACATCTCCAAGGAGGAAGATTTCACAGCTTCTCTGGGCAACCTGTGCCAGTGCTCAGTCATCCACAGAGTAAAACAGTTCTTCCTGATCTTCAGAAGGAACCACAAGGGTATGTTCCTAGCTCACAACCAACTTGCTGCCCACCAGGACCCTCAGGTCATTTTTCTGCCAAGCTGATTTCAAGCTGGGTAGCCTCCAGCCCCCACTGGTGTCAGCTTGTTCCTTCCCAGGTGCAGGACTTTTCACATCTCCTCACCGAGCTGCATAAGGTTCCTGTCAGCCCATTTCTCCAGGGTCTGGATGGTAATATGACCTTTGGGTACATAAGCTATTCACAATTTTTATCATCTGCAAAATCCTTGAAGGTGCACTCTATGCTATCATCCAGATCATTAATGAAAATGTTAACAGTATTACCCCCAGGTACTGATCACTAGGGTACATGCCTAGGGAGCTGCCTCTGGGTGGATTTTGTGCTGCTGATCACAGCTGCCTGAGACAGGCAGCTCAGCCAGTTTTTACCTCACCTCCCTGTCCTTGGTCTCGACTGCACTTCCCCACTTCGCTACTGAAAATACATGATGTGAAATACTGTAAAAAATGTATCATAGGTTACTTATACATCTCTGTCTTCCTATCTCCACCGTGTTTTCAAGGCTGCACAGATGAGGCTGCAATTTTTTCGCATTTTAATGATACATGGAGAAGAATATAACTCAAATAAATACGAAGTTAGATATTTTCAAGGGAATCACAGAAATAAGATTCTGTGTTAGTTTAAAACAGTCTAGTTTTTTTTTAGTGGGCAGAGGAAGACACAGGGGTGGCTTCTGAAAGATGAAACTACTTGAAGCTTCTAATAGGTCCGGCACAGAGCCAGTTGCTGAAGGCTCTGACAATGGGCAGGTTACTAACCCAATTAGAGAAGTTGGTAACACCTCTGGGATGACATATTTAAGAAAGGAAAAAAAGCCTGGCCCTCTCTTTCTTCTTCCATGGGGTGGGGGGTCTGTGTGGCAGGGGCCCTCCTGAGGCAGGGCCACACAGCCAGGGCTGCCCTTGTGGTACCAGCAGGGACCACGTGGCCAGTGACGAAAACATGGTGAAAAATTCCCCGACACAGACGAGATCAACCTTTTTCAGCACTGTGAAGGTCAATAAGAATTTTTCAATTAATAGAACTCGAGAACAGTAATAACCTACAGACAACAATTTTCTTCTGAGTCAGAGAAAAGGGAAAAGTGAGCACATGTGAAGAGAACCAACATGGTGGCACTGAGGTCAGTGAAAAGGAGAGGGAGAAGGTGCTCTGGGTGTTGGAGCTGAAATTTTTCTACAAGCCAAGGTGAGGACTATAATACAACAAACTATTTCCCTGTAATTCATGAGGTGCATGGGGGAATGCAGAGATCGCAGCCCATGAAGAAAAGTGTCCACACTAGAGTGAGTGGATGCTGAAAAGCTGTAATCTAGTGAGAAACTCAAAGAGAGAGAGAGGACCCTTGCTTCCAGAGATAGAGAACCCTTGCTTCCAAACTAGAGCAACTTATTCTTAAAAGACTAAACCCCATGAACTAAAATGACCCACGCTGGGCAGTTGTGGGAAGACTGCTTGGTCATGGGAGGGACTCACGTTACCTCAGGTTGGGCAGGACTGCTATCTGTGAAAACTGAGACCACGCTAGGAAACTCACAGAGAATTGTCTTCCATGGGAAGGACCCCACGGCACAGCAGAAGAAGGAAACTCCTTTCTCTAAGCATACTGAAGAAAGATTTTTAGAAAGTGAAAGACTGACCAAAACCCCATATTTTTGTCTCCTTGCGCTGTCGATGGGAAAGAGGGAGGGGCTGGGAAGAAAATAAGTGTTCTAAAGTTTTATTTTAGTTCTCATTACCCTTTTTATTTTTAATTCTGTTAATAGCAAATTTTCTTTATACTGTTTAAGTTTTGAACCTGTTTTGCCTTAGAGTGTTTTTCCCCTAATCCTTATCTCAACTCATGAAGCCTTTGTTTTGTTTTCCCCTCCTCTGCTCACCTATAGAAGAGGAAAATAAGGGAATAGTTTTTGTGGGTGCCTGGCTTTTAGTCAGTGTCAAATCCCAACAGATTTTTATTTCATATTTATTTGTTCTGCGAAATAATCTCATTGTTGTTCAGCAAAATTTTTGAGGAAATATTTCTTCAGATCCTGTTACACAGAAGTTTAAAAATACATCAACATCCCCACCCCCCAAAAAAACCCTCCAAACACAAAAAACCTGCAAGATTTTTTAACATTCCTTCAATAGGCAACATTTTTGCTTGGACTCAACTGAGTGTTTCTATTGTTCTATCTATGGCAAAATACACAAGAGGCAAAAAGGAGAACACAGAAATACACAAAACAACATCATCAACAGCCACAACAAAACACCACAGCTGCATAAAAATCTATTAATTCTGAAACCTGAAAGTTCTCCATTTGGGGAGAAATAAACAAGCAAAAACCACTAAATTAGGTGTTGTGTGTGTATGAAAGACAAACAATATATCATTTTGATCAATATAGTGCTTATGAAAAGTGCCCCTAAGACCTCCGGAGTGCAGAATTTCCTTCCATCCACATAAGCAGCTGAAGCATGTTTCCTCATGATGTCTGCCCAAAGGTCTCAACTCTAACAAACCATATTTGCAGGTATGGCTCATTTAATGACTAAGAAAAGAACCTTAACAAAAAAAATTGTGTGGATCACTCTTCTGATGTAGAAGTCAAAAACATACCATATAGTCATCCTCATTACTTTTAGCTGGTATTAACAACAGCTAAATTTGAAATAGTGACCCACAGGTGAAAGGCTTATGTTACTCATCTCTTCCTAGCTCATGTCTCAGCTACTGCTGATGTTCCTTTGACCATGCAGGAAACATTTTTTATGAGTTTGGAAAGTTGTTGGATGTCTGAGTCAAAGACTGAATTCTGAAAGTCATGTGTATTAGGCCTTGCTCCTGCTCGTACAGCAAGAAATGTTAACATTAAGAAATCTTTCTATCACACTGAATAAAAAATAACATTCATAAATTCATAGAATTATGGAATCATTAAGGCTAGAAAAGACCTTTAAGATCATCAAGCTGAACCATCAACCCAGCACTATGGCCATGTTCGCCATGTTCACCACGTCCTCAAGTGCCATACCCACATATTTTTTGAACACCTATTTTTTGACACAGGGATGGTGTCTCCACCACTTCCCTGGACTATCTGTTCTGATGCTTTACATGATTTTTTTTTTTTCCTAATACCTAATTTAAACCTTCACTGGTGCAACTTGAGGCCATTTCCTCTCATCCTGTCACCTGATTTTGGGGAAAAGGGGCTGACTCCCACCTTACCATAACCTCCTTACAATTCATTGTGGCAAAAAAGCCCCCCCCAGCCCCTCCAATACTCCCTTTTTGCAAGCTAAACACACCCAGCTCCCTCAGTTGTTTCTCGCACGACTTGTACTCCAGTCCCTTCCCCAGCTCTGTTTCCTTCTCTGGACATACTCTAGCACCTCAATGGCTGTTGAATTCCACTTAGAGGTCACTTCTCCAAGTAAGTAGCCCAAGCTGGGCTGGAAACTTTCTTCTAAAATGACCAGATACTTAACCTTAATTGTTTGGGGTTTTTCCCCTTCTAAAATGAAAACTACCTTTTTCTTCAAAGTATTTCTCTTTAAGGACTATTCTATACTTTTCACATTTCCTGTTAGCTCAGCAATATGCCATTCTGCCATTCTTTCATGCAAGCACTAACTCATTGTGTCCTTGGGAATATCACAGTTGTATACTTGCTGTGATGTCACAGATTGAATATTTGGTAAAAGGGGGAATGCCTGCAGCTAAGCATAAATGAAAGTTCTTTATATGACTTAAAATCAGCATCTGAACTATCATGAGTTCCTCTGGAGCTTTAACAGACATAGAGATTTCAGGTTTTTCTGACTTCTGAGTACTATCTTTATTTTATAGCAGCCAGACCTAACTGAAACAATTGAGGTCCAACATTCTATTAATAATTTTGCATGTTAGACATCTGTCCACACAAACATCAGGAGCAATAGCCTATGTGTTCACACTTACTGAAAGACTTGATTGCAACCAGATGGCCCTTTAAAAGTTTGGGGGAATCTCTAAAATAAGTGAGAATGCTGGTGGAGGGTGGTTTTCCTGCTGCTGATCATAGAGACAGCACATTAAGGCTCTCAAACACCTGCTGTTTGTGTCACAGTTTTCAAAATAGCTGAGAAAATGAGCAAAATTCTTATTTTACGGTTTCATTATGAGTAGTTCTTTACAAAATGCAATTTGATATGGTTTTAATTTTCCAGCATACAAAGTGAAGTTTCATAGCAAGTTTCAATTCAACTGCTACAGCAATCACCAGTATGGGGAGGAATTGTTTTTTCTTTTAGTCTGCAACTTAAAGGATCTGTTTTGTCAGCATTGCCAAGTACATTTTCCCCTGAACTTATCTTCCCATTTTTTTGTGATCAACTTACTGATTCACAAGGAATTCAGGAGGGTGTAACTCACTTTTTTTTATCCTTAACCTGGGTACAGTTAAAAATTCAACTGCTTCTTTTGTCTGGGATCTTTTCCCACAGTATAATGCTAACCTGTAATGCAGTCAAAAGTCTTAATCACTAATTAATATTCATCATGTGACCGCAAGGCTTCACAAATTCTTCTAAGACTCATATATTACCATGCTACAGGCAGCTACTGAGAATTGAAAAATAGCATTCCAAAACCACTCTCTCAAAATAACCGTTTAGGCCACATTTCAGTCAGGTCATATTGGATACCAAAAATGCTTGGCTCAGGAGACAGTCGCTGGAAAGTGGCCTAGCAGAAAAGGACCTGGGGGTGTTGGTCAACAGCAGCTGAACATGAGCCAGCTGTGCCCAAGTGGCCTGGAAGACCAAAGGCACCTGGCCTTTATCAGGAACAGCAGGGCAGCAGGAGCAGGGCAATGATCTTGCCCTGTGCTGGACACTTCTGAGGTCTCACCTTGAACTGTGTGTTCAGTTTTGGGCTCCTTATGACAGAAAAGACATTGAGGGGCTGGATCATGTCCAGGGAAGGGCAACGGAGCTAGTGAAGGATCTGGAGCACAAGTCTAATGAGGAGCAGCTGAGGGATCTAGGAGTGTCCAGCCTAGAGAAAAGGAGGCCTAGCAGGGACCATATTGCTCTCTACAAGAGCCTAGAAGGAGGTTGTAGCCAGGTGGGGGTTGGTGTCTTCTCCCAGGGAGCAAACAACAGGACAAGGGGACATAGCCTTAAGCTGCTCCAGGGGAGGTTTAAGTGGGGCATGATGAAGGATTTCTTCACCGAAAGGGAACTAGACATTGGAATGGGCTACCCAGGGAGGTGATGAAGTCACCATCCCTGGAGATGTTTAAGGAAAGACTGGATGTGGCATTTAGAGCTATGGTCTAGTTGATATGGCAGTGTTCAGTCACAGGTTGAACTCCATGGCCTCAGAGGTCTTTTCTAACTTAATTGATTCTGTGATTCTGTGTTTGATTAAATTTGTCCATTTTGGGGTTGGTTTTTTTGGGAAACTTTGCATTATGATTTCATAGGATCTCATAACTGACAGGTCAGCTTATTCTAAAGCTACACCATGCTTCTTGTCAACATATTGTGCCAACAACCATACCATTTTTCATTTCGGTTTTCATTTCAGATTTCATGTCTCTTCAGCTCTATATATAGCATTCTTTTGGGAAGAATACGCTAACTTGAAACTAAGTCTTCAGCATAGTGCTAATCTGACCTGTTTAGTTTATTTTTTTTAAGTCTATGAACACATAAAAGTAGAGATGTTGCAAATTAAAAGTGAAAATTAACTGAATGACTGTTGTGCCAGCAGTACCCAAGTTTTGTCTTGTTCTGAGTGTGTAAGGTGTTTTTTAAAAGTCATTTGGGAAACATAGGGACTTCTCTTTTCCCTTATTTTGATAATTCAATGGACATTCTAACATCTCTATTTATATTTTTTTTCATTTAAATATTGGGGGGGGGGGAAAGTAATTTTATATGTGCAGATGAAAATGTTCTCTTTTCAAAAAGTCAAGAGGAATTACAGGCGGTATTTTAATGAAGTGCAGAAGACCAAAATACAAAGCATGAGAGAATGGCAGATCAAGAATATTGTTTTGCTCCTTCAAATGCAAAACAATCTGGGTGCTAATGACTATCCTGACATGTGACACATGTATATACCCATTTGAGGACAGCCATAAAAAAGTGCTTTTAGGCTAAAAAAGTCTGATTTGATTGTGGTCTGGCTTGTTTATTCCATTTAATTTGATAGTTCAATATGACAGCTAGAGAAAAACAAAAATTATTCCATGTGGGAATCTGATGCGCAGCAGATTTTTGTCGGTATCATGAAGTTGGTACTGTAGAAAAGAAACTTAAAGTATTGTTAATTTAGCTGCACAGGGCACAGATTTTATTTATTTATTTATCTACCAAATAAACACATATTTAAATTTAATCTCTGCCGATTTGTTGAACTTTCTTGAAGCCATTTTTGTAAGACAGTGGACTATTGTTTCATAAAATATAATTTTGAAAAGATCGTATGAGCTGAGAGATCCAAATAGAAGTTTTTGGTGCACAGCTTTCATACATATTTAAACCATATAACAGCAAACATTATCCTTCAGAATAAAGAAAGGCCCTACCCCACATAAACCATCCAAGGTTAACTCTAGATGATGCTTTGAATTATAAAAAGATGATGCTCTGAACTAAGCAAAAACTTCCTTAGTTTGAAAAAAAAAAGCCAAAAAACCTCATCTTTATGTAATAGGAAACAATATTTAAAACTACTTGTTCACCGCAATGGAACAGGAACAGGAAAGAGACACTTAGGGACAGTGAAGTGGAAAAAATGCAGATAAGAGGTATTTTAGGGTTTTAATTTATAAGATATATTGCTAAATTTCATCTTAAATTCTTCTCTAGTAGTAGAATTTGTTTATCATATGTTGTACATAATTGAGGAAGGCCCAAAATTTTAGTAGCTACGGAAATATACGGAATAAAAATGTTAAATATGTTTCACATCTGAACTCTGACAGAGGAAGTCAAACCTGATACAATAATTGGTGAAATGTACTGCTAGGCTGGGGTTAAAAGTTATTTTTTAATTCACAGGAGTGATTACTTCTCCTAAAAAAGGAACTAATAATCCTTAACCTTAAATTCCCTTCCCGTGTCTCTCTTTTTCCATCACTTGGAAGATAGATAAGTCTTCTGCATTCTTGTGTGCTATATTGTGCTCAGATGCTTGATTAGTTTTGCTTTTGACCTAATGTCAAAATGAAGGTAAAATTGAGTTCAGACTTGTGTTTCAGAGGTCAAAAACCAGAACTTTCACTACTAACTGCTCAGTCCACTGTTTTTCTATCACAGGAGTAACACTGCCTGCACTACTTGGTTACAGAATTTTTAGGCAATCTCTGTAGAAAGCACAACCCTACAAAAAGGTTATGGGCTCTCAGTCTGCAGAATAACACAGCATTTTTGAGGACGATTTCTAAAGCGTAGAATAGAAATTTCTAGTTGTAATAGTATCTAACAAATATTAGGACAGCATCAAGTTTTGGAATGAAGAAAAGTAAAAAATTGGTAGCATTTTCTAAAAAAAAACCCAACAAAACCAAAACTAAAAGGATTTTCAGATAACCCTTTTATGGATCAATTCAAGCTTAAAGTGACCAAACCCGTGAAGACAGTGCATTCCAGAAAATTTACATATTTGTTCTGCTCTACTATAAGGATGCAAAACAAACCTTATTAGATATGTTTTTCACATTTCCTTCAGTAAAATACCTGGTTATATTTTTCACAGCTTACATTTAGGGGACAGAATTTTCCAAGAAAGAAGTTTAAATACCACATAAAATCTTAACTTTTAAAAAACAAATATGAGAAGAAAAGTCTTAGTGCTAGGATTCTGAGACTGGAAATTACTGGAAAGAATGAAGTGCAGAGGTGTTATGAAATACTTGCAGTGTTTGGGCTTGGATTTTTGAGATATTTCTAATTTGAACAAATTTCTTCTGCAATGCTGAAGTATTTTACCTTAGCTCACTTTTAGACAAATAACTTTTCACATTAAAAAGAGAAGGACTCAGAAATGGAGACGTATTTTGTCTTGTAGAAAGTCAAAACCTCTTTTTTCTGCATAGGGAATGCTATGATTTCCTTGATGAATCTTCCTTATAAAGTCTTTATAAATAATTTTATAAAAAATCAATTTTTCTTATGATAGTGTAAAACTGAATTACTAAAAAGTACAGTTAAAAAATTATCTGCTCTGAATCAGTGAAATCTTTTATACTGAAATTGCTCTTTATTTACTTTTACACTGAAATTCACTTTTGATTCCCAGGAAATCTGTCCTTTTTATTTATTTAAGGATAACATCTTTACTAATAATGGGATTTTTATATTCTAAAATATTTTGACTTTCCTAAGGGTCTTGATTTTAACTGACAGATTAAAAAAAAAAAAAATACACACACAAAAAACCAAACCAAACCAAACCAAAAACCCAAACTAACCAGCCAACCAAAAAAAACCAAAAAACCAAAAAAACCCCCAAAAACCCCAAAACAAAATCAAAAGAAACACCCTTCAGCAGGTTTTGTTTTTCATCTCTTTAGGTAGAGTCTGATTTACCAAAGTAAATCTAATTTCACTGGGCTCTGAAATTAAAAAAATAATTAAAATTTTTCATTATAATATCATGGATTCATTAAAACTTGTAAGAGAGATCACATCAAAAACCCCAAAGAAAAATTAAAAAAACCCCATGCATATGCCTTTCAGTGGAGAAAATTCAGATGAATATTCTGCATTATTTAAAATAGTGACATTTTTCTACGTTGCTTATAAAATGATCTTATACAATTTGTTCTCTTGCTGATGAAAATTATTACTGAATCCAATTTCATGAGATGGCATGCATTTAGCTACTTTCTACTTTTTAACTAAAAACAATCACACACTATTGGAATGTTCACACCTTGAGCATAGTTTAAAATTATTTTTCTTGGCCAAACATGAATCAAAATCCAATCAAGATTAGTAAATTACGAAACCTATGGCTGAGAGGCTTGTAACAACAATGCATCTTAACAGGAAATAAACTCCAGTTTTTCTCAAAAATATTTTCATGCAAAGTTGACAACATCGTATATGCCTTTGTTATATTTTAAATTGTTCAATTGACATAAGCAAAAAGTATTTCCAAGACAAAGAACTTTTCTGAAGGAGACGCTGCTGAGAAAGAGATCTGGGGAGAGAGATGACACACTGTGATTGGCATTTCACTATTACTCAGCACAGGAAGATGGATCAGACCATAAGTGGGGTTTGCTTCCTGCAGGCCTATTGAGGAAATTAAAGAAAAATATTTGCATATTTATACCTCCCTGCCACTCAAGGTGTAAATTATGATGTGGGGGGGAAAGAAAAGGGAGAAATACTTCTCTATGACCTGTGGATTTTGTATTTTTCTTCACACTCTTGTACTACATCACATGATAATCATGCATGATAGAAGCTCAGTTTTTCCTTCACTTGTTTGTGATATTTGGTGTACTGGTTTCTGGGACAGGATGGCTCTAACCAATAGCCAAAGTGGAAATCAGAAGGAATATTCTTTTTCTATAATACTCATCAGGCAGGGACCGAAAAGTCATTCTTGGTTTCACAGAGCTTTATACAGGCACAGCTGGGCTAAAAGGAGTAAGAATAGACTTGGGAGGTAATGAAGAACCTGTGGCTGTTATCCGGTGAAGAATACAAGATTCAGTTTGGGAAGTCAGAATTTTTGTAGTATTTTTGGAACTGAACAAAAACAGGACTAAAGTCATCCAATTTATGAACCTTCCTCGTAAGTTTTGCATGTCCTTTGAGAAAGAGCCAACGAGTTTAAATTATGGCAGCCCTGGAAGCACGCTGTGCAGTACCTCTACAAGAAATGGTAACTCACCAATACTACTGCCTAATGAAGATTAAATGGGAGTTTTCAATCTCTCACTTCCCTTCTCCATCGAGTTTCATCCACAGTCTAGTTACGATACATACAAATAATCTTTGCTCAGGCCTCTAATGTTGCTAAGTTGTAAGGATGAGCTGTGAGAAATTTTGAAGACCTGTGCAAGGTAAGGACAGCAAAACTGCAGGCAGAGGCAAGATTGCTGAAACAAGGATAATCAGAAAGTCAAGGATTCAGGAGGAAGACCATTGACCTGATTATTTAGAAAATCCCAGGACCAAAAATAGGAGATGTCAACTGATCAACCAGCAACATCAAATATGTTCAGGGGCAGTGAGATGTGCTCCCTTCCCATTCCAGCTGAAAGCTGCCTTGTCAGCAGATGCTCAGTGGCAGTGCTGGCCATGCTGACACTTGTGGTGATGTGATGTTTTTATTCTATTTTGTATGTTCTTTGTATCCTAATGGTTCATCCCTACCTTCCCCACTTCAACCCCCAGTTGGTCTGCCCCAAGATCCAAGCTGCTCCCCCGGTGTCCCCAATATGGTTATCCCCTCCCCTTGTTCTGGCTCCTTCCCTGCCAATCGCCCAAACCCCTCCCAGAGTTCTGGATTGTTCTGTGTCTGTCACCCAAGCCCTCCCTAATTACACTTATATGGTCCCCGTCAATCCCCCGAGACCCTGCCCCCTCGGATACCTCTCCTTTTGGAAATCCCCTAAACCTGGATGCTCCATTGGGGCATGTGACCCCTCTCCCTCCACCCACCAAGACCATTGGACCAGATGCGAGTCCTTCCCTCCAGCGTCCCTCCCTCCTAATCTGCCCATTGGTCCCTAGTTGGGTTACTCCTCCTGTTCAACCCCCCCTTTATAAGGTGCAGCGACAGTGGGATTGTTGCTTGTTTATCGTGGATCCTGTTCAGTTGACGTGGATCATCTCCTGTGGTTAGCCTCCCTGCTATTTTCTATTCTTTCTCTCGTCGGGGCTGCTGACAGGCACAGGACCTGGAGGATCAGCTCCCCCC
>NW_008237254.1:1757220-1771519 GCF_000691975.1 Corvus brachyrhynchos
CCCACTCCTGCCACACACCGCAGGTGCTAGCTGGGCTGGAGATAGCGGTCACTGCGACAGACAATTATCCCAGTAGCTTTTTCTTCCTTACAATCTCTTGCACACAAGTTGTTAATTGTTTTATACTTCTGAGACTGTAAACTCTACCTGGTCATGGCAAAAGCTGCATTAGCAAAGTAACCTGGAGAGGGATGGGTGTGTAGATGACATACCTGCTGTTTGCTCAATTTTAAGAACTGAAGTCAGATCCATTAAGTCGATCCTTCTGCTGGTGCTTCATATGCACACATGCTCTAACTACTTCTGGAATCAAGCTCTAGACTGGCATCCAAGTCCCAAAATACTTCCAACATTTTTATCCTGTATGACAGTAGCCTTAAAAATACAGTTAATGTTTTCACTGGCTAGTAAAAATGACATCAATGTGTAAAAGGGATAGATGCTGTGTCCTCAACGTTTTCAGTTTTGCATTCCAGTTTCCAAATGCCTTCAGTTAGATAAAATAAGTGTGGCAATAATTCAGCAACAAGCTGACAAAAACTTTTGAATTATTTTACCAATTTTCTGAGCTTCTATGAACCTGGTAGTAAGGTTAATGAAAATTTTAAAACAACAGTTAGAATTTCTGCTTAATTATAATGGATAATTTTCATATATTTTTCTTAAAAATATTTGTGTGGGGTCATGTTAATGATAAAAAATAATATACTGGGGTTTTTTCTAAAAAAGCATAGTTGAATGGCTCATATTACATACTAGATGCAACCAGATATGAGATTCTCGTCCTTATTTTTTTCACATAGTCACAGTAGGCTAATATTATAGTGAAACGCTTTACTCAGTTGAATTTGGATGTCTGTAGTTACTAAATCTGAGTATAATAAATTAATTTCGTAATTTCAATAGCAGGGACAGATAGCTTAAAATTGAACACAGGTCCTAGTTACTTTTTATCCATGTGCTGGTTTTGGCAGACATAGAACGAATTTTATTCACAGTTGCTAGTATAGGGCTAGTGTTTTGGATTTGTGCTGGAAAGGGTGTTGATAGCACAGGAATGTGTGCTGAGCAGGGCTTGCATAGAACCAAGTCCTTTTCTGCTCCTTACCCCAGCAGTGAGCAGGCTGGGAGGGAACAGAGCCAGGACAACAGACCCCAAATGACCACAGGGATATTCCAGACCATATGGCTTCATGCTCTGCATATAAAATCGTGGTGAGAAGAAGGAACTGGGGGAATGTTTGGAGTGGTGGGGTTTGTCTTCCCAAATCACTATTACACATGGTGAGACCCTGTTCTGCTGGGGATGGCTGAACAACTGCCCAACCATGGAAAGCAGTGAACTCATTCTATCTTTTGCTTTGCTTGTGCGGTTTTTACTTTACCTATTAAGCTGTTTTTCCTCAATCCATGAGTTTCCTCATTTTTACTCTTCTGATTCTCTCACCACCCCACCGGGTGGGGGAAATGAGTGGGTGGCTGTGTGGGGCTTAGTTGCAGGCTAGGATTAAATCATGGCAAATCTATTTTTCAAGAAATAGAAATGTATCTCTAATTTTTAAAAGTTATAAAATTAAACTATTAAATAATTATTTCTTCTGAAGAATACGTTTAATTATATACTTCACTTGAAAGTGAACACAACTCTGGCAGTGTCATTAAACATCTGTCTAGTTTTCGAGTGTAGTTAGAAGTCATGTTTCCTTTTTTACCAAAGAAGAAAAGCTCCCTTCAGAGCAGGAATCTAAATTCAGAGTTTCTGATTTTTTCACTGGCACAGTTCATGCCTCATCACTGACTTCTGGTTTAGCTTAGGGAATGTAAGCTAATATAGGGTTATTGAATATATCACTCCAGAACCTTACCTTAGACACTTTGAATACCTCTCACTGCTTTAATTACTTGAATTTAGATAAGGTGTATTTGTCATTATTAGGCAAGTAACTCCATGCAATCAAGCAGACAATCCAGAGATAAATAAATGTATCTTGGCAGAACCGAGGACTAACTTGTAAATATTAACAAAATAATCTAAAATGTAATAGGTAGGTTTTTAGGCAACCAAAGTCTTCCTACAGTGACTGTCTTAAGAATACCATTCTTATTTTTAACATCTATTTGTCATTCAGAAGTCTTCATTGATTACTCCACGGAAATATTTTGGAGGGGCTTCTTGGTCAGAAAAGTTTGTCACCTTTGCTGTAGGGTATTCGAGCAGAAGGATGTTCAGTCTGGCAATTCTGATGGAGACTATAAAAAACAAGTGATGGTTTTTGTTATCAGTTTTGCATTCATCTACAATTGTACTTCCTGTGCTGTATCTCACAGAATAGATTAAAAAAATTAAACAAATCCAGTATAAAATAAAAAAAAAAAAATGTAAAAAATGCAAGATGGTGGTGTAGTCCTGAAATCCATAGGGGCTATCAAAAGTACCTAAAATCCCCCCCCCCAACCTTAGAATACACCTTCACACAAATTCAGAAAAGATGTTACTGTTAAGATCCAATTAAAGAGATGCCTCTGCCTGAATTAAGGTGCAAAACAGACCACATGCCAAAGTCAGTAGTACAGATTTTATTTAACAGTAAACATGAGGGAGAGAGGTAGAAATGGGAGGGTCAGGGTGAGGGAGGAAGAAAGAAAGAGAGATTAACCAGAAAGACACCACCAACCTGTGGGTTCTGTGGCATCCCAATGATCCCATTTGACCCTGGTCTTCCCAATGTTGGAGAGGTCCCCAAGTCATTCTTCTGGGATATCACCCTTATACAGTCAAAATTCCAGGTATCCACAGGCACACAGATGCCATTCCCATAATTTGAGATGGCATGTGTGTAAGCAGTTTTTTCGTTTCTCACAATTTGCCATGGTGGGAATCTTTTGTCTAGATGCTAACT
Source organism: Corvus brachyrhynchos (assembly GCF_000691975.1). Classification (NCBI taxonomy): domain Eukaryota; kingdom Metazoa; phylum Chordata; class Aves; order Passeriformes; family Corvidae; genus Corvus; species Corvus brachyrhynchos. The sequence goes on from NW_008237254.1 coordinate 1,760,121, forward strand.
GAACTTTCACCTCCATTAGGCCATCCAGCTGTGCCATCTGTGCTTATCTCAAGTTCCATTGTGGTGGCTTATCTTAGAGCAAATTCCTTCTGTGGCCTTGACAGTGTTCTGAGACAGACACTTACAGAAGTCTTTCTTTCTTTAAGTCCTTACAGTTACAGGCAAAGGACAAAAAGCACCACACTGAAGAATTTCAAAGAAAAAACCTGGCCATGAAACTCATTGTGTAAATTAAAGAAATCCCCTGAAACTCCTCTGTTAGTATATTGCTGCAGTATTGTCAGGCACAAAGCAAGAGTCTTACAACCAGACCCTAAACCACAGAGAATTGTAACTCTCAAGAGCTCAATTCCATGTGGTCTTCATGGGGAAAACAGCTGGGATATAGACTGCTGTGTAACACTTTGGTGTCAGAAATAGGTAGCATTCAGTTGTTGCTTCAGTTTTCAGAGCTCCAGGCCTTTAGCTCTCATTTCTGATACCACCTGCATGAGAATCCTAAGCTGAATTAAGCTCAGGATTTTTCAAAGGTGACTGTGACTTTGCCAATGGCACATGAAATAAGCTTTTTTTTTATAGCTGCTTTCACAGTGTTCCTTTGGTTGTTGGTAACCCACATCAATAAATGATAGACACTTCAATGATTCAGCAGATAAAAATCCTAGCTAATACTGCACACTTTATCCAGATGCCGCTAACAATCTTTTCTTTAATGTTTCTACATCCTGATTGTCTGTTTATAAGCAGGAGTCTGATTTTTACCAAAAAATTTTGCTTCTTCCGTTTATTCCATCAATTCTGAGAGGAAGTGAGCTATGACAGATAGGAGTAAGGTATAATATTAAATAATAGAAGCAAAAAACTATATTAGCTAATAATACATCATTTGACAGTGTGAACTGAAACAACTGAATTTACTGAAACAAAGATTTGGGAAACCCACCACTACAAGCAACTTACTTGCCAAAGAGGGAGTAGTAAAATTGGTTTTTACCCCAGCCATAGTTATTGAATCGTATTTTTAGGATGGCTTTCTTGGTTTATACATCACAATTTCTCCTAAAGTTGTCTTTTTCAGGTAGTGTTTTATCACCATGTGAGGAAACATTAAATGGGTCTTGAAAAGACAAAAAATTTAAGAAGAAAATTATGTCACAAACAGTCTGGGAATCATAGTTCATCTTAGTTTCCCTTTTTCTAGTAATGTTATATTTGAGTATTCTGCTACTCTAATATGCAAGGTCTCCAAAAAGACCTTAATTAGAAATACATAAACTAGATGAGTAGTCCTGAAAGACATTAAATGGCAGTCAAAACAAGGATAGATCCATTAAGCCCCCAAAGGTTACAAACACATTATTTCACTTTTGTTATCTGTAATTTGGATTGCATCATTACAGTGTCCTATAATATCTGAAAATTAATGACTTGCTATGACACTGAAATCAACGTGAAGTAAATCTGAAGAATCATTTAATCAGCAGAGTGCTTGGCCTTCCTTTGGTCATACTGGAAGAAGATTTATTGGTTATTGGTCATTTTAAAGACTTCTTGCTGTGGTATATCCTCAGAAGGGAAAAAAAAGAGAAATATTTGAAAGAAAATGGAAAGTAGACCAGTAATGTTGCGGGTGCTTGGCAGAGATGTGTTTATATGCAGAAATAGTACACACAGGTAATAAAGATGAAACATATGAACACTAGGTAAAGGAATTGGAAGGTTTTTAAATTATCCATCTTACATGTTCTACTGGGTGACAAGAATTATTGTAGAGAAAATTAACATGCAATGATGTGAGGATTTTGAATTTTCTTTCCTTCTTGCATTAAGAATTCAAAACCAAGATTTCTTTTAGTCAGAGCTTGAATTGTGACACCAAGGAAAAAACAGAAAATCAATGAAACATAATGAGATGATCCCCTACAAAAAGGTAGTCTTTAAGGAAAACTTAAAACTCTAAAAATAGAATTACTTTATTAATAAGAACCATCAAGTAAGTGTGAATGCAAGGAATACTTCTTTCTCACAGGGAATCTGATTTAAAATGAGATCAGCAATCGGATTATTTATAAAACCTAGCACAATGCACCACTCTATCCAAGATTAAAGACACTGAGTAATTTCTCATGTGAATGGCAACATGGGAGTTTTTTGTCCTTAAAAGTTCTGTTCCATGCTTCAGTCCTAATCAAGGAAATATAATGTATAGGAATGGAAAACACTGCAGTCTTAAAACCTGTTCATTTAGTTTGCTAATCTAGTAGCAGAATACAGATTTTCTTTGTATTATGTATTATGTATTACAATATGAAACATAAAAATCTTACTTAAGGCAGAAATTATGCAAGATGTGATATATAGTCTATGATTATCTGTGTTTTTCTCCTGGATGTTGACCTCTGTGTATGCAATAAAGTATGTACTGTGCATTTGGAACACCAGAATTTATCCTGTCAGGGAAGTTCATCCATTTACTATATTGTAGTGATATGGAAATAAACTGACCTTTCCTCCTTTTCTTTTTCAATAATAAGGCAAAGTTTCTTACCCGTCAACCTAAACTGAGACCAATTTAACACTGTTTTTGTGATTCCCTTGTGTTAAAGCCGGTAGGATTACACCCCATGTGGCCCAAAGGTTGTGAGTCTTGCCCCAGCTGTGGGGACACCGAACACAAGCTCACAACTTGGTCCCAGAGAAGGATTCTGGGGTAATCAAAGCAGTTGAGCATGTGTCAGGTACAATGGAATTGTTACCAGCTTAGACTCTCACACTCTGCATAATGATTGAGGAAGGAGCTCAGAGAAACAAATTACCACATCTTGTCTCTGTATGACCAATTATTTTTCTGCCCTCAGGTATAGGTTCAGCCTGAAAAACACAAGATTACTGGTTTTGCATGTTTAAAACTAACAAATATCAGATAATACTTCATTGAATGGCCTGGCTGGTGAGTCTTTGTTAGTCTCAAAATCAGACCTGAATTTTCCATTTCTTACAAGTTTTTTTTGGTTTCTTTTCTCTCTTTCCATCAACGGATTTTTTTTCTAAGATGTGTTTCTTAGCTCATTGTGAGTTTGACCTAACTCTGCAAGATGCAAGAAAATTACATTTGAGATACTTCTATTACCTTTCCAGAAAGAGAGATAAGGATGACTGATGGTAGTTCCCTAGGTTCTAATTTCTATCTATTTTGAAAAAAAGGTGTGATATTCCCTTTTCTGCAAGTCACTGGGAACTTCACTACCTGACATGACTTCTCAAAAGACATCAAAGTTTGCCAAATAAAATAACAAACAAGTGTTCAACCAGGAAAAAATTACTAACTCTGTGTTGAAATTCATATACAGAGCAATATTTATTTTTAGCTTCAGATTATTTTGAAGAATGCCACTCACAGAAGTGGAAAAAATTAGGAACTGAAATGAAGTGTTGTATTTATGTATCTATTAAATTATTCCAAAAAGTGTAAGATCTCTTCTCTTTTAATTTTAGTCCATCTTTAAAGGGAAAAAAAATGTAGATGTTAGGCTTCACTTCTCTTTGGTATAAGGTGTGCAAAATCATTGGAGTAACACCAAGGACTAATTTGCTTCTCTCACACCTACAAATCCTATAAATGAGTGAAAGAGAACTGCACTTCGGTGAACTAGCAGCTCCTGATGACTGAAAAAAAGATGATGAAGTCAGCTTTTCACTGAGAAGCCTCTCAGGGCAAGATAGCCTTGAGGCTGATATCAGTTGCTCTTCAAAGATACCAACATCATTCGCTCTTTCAAACTGAGACCTCTTTTCTCTCCTTAACCTACTTCAACTTCCTCTTAGAAGGGGTATAATCAGGAGTTAATGCAATGTGACATGTTGTAAAGGCATATTGGAAAAGAAAAATAGAACATTTCCTGTGATAGAAACTTTTTTTTCCCCTTTTATTATTTAGATACTGAAAAAAGGAGAGAGAAGAGATCACAAATAGTCAGGCTAAGCAGAACCTGAACAGAACATCCAAATGGCAGAGAAAAAGCCCCTGTCAGAAGACTGAAATTGCAGAGAAGAAACACAGTATGTACGAAGCTGCCGGGACGTGTCAGGACTGGCTCTGGCTGATACGATTTTCACTGAGAAGCCTCTCAGAACAAGATAGCCTTGAGGCTGATACCATTTACTCTTCAAAGTTACCAACATCATTCGCTCTTTCAAATTGAGACCTCTTTTCTCTCCTTAACCTGCTTCAACTTCCTCTTAGAAGGGGTATAATCAGGAGTTAATGCAATGTGACATGTTGTAAAGGCATATTGGAAAAGAAAAATAGAACATTTCCTGTGATAGAAACTTTTTTTTCCCCTTTTTTATTTAGATACTGAAGAGAAGAGATCACAAATAGTCAGGCTAAACAGAACCTGAACAGAACATCCAAATGGCAGAGAAAAAGCCCCTGTCAGAAGACTGAAATTGCAGAGAAGAAACACAGTATGTACGAAGCTGCCGGGACGTGTCAGGACTGGCTCTGGCTGATACGTATTCCTTATCCCGACTGCTGGCAATGGCAGCACTCCATTCTCAGGGAGCACATAGCAATTTTACTGCTCCCCCAATAAAAGTACAGACAACTCTGTGAACTCACAGTGCATGTTCCCAGACAGCACTTTATTTTGAGCAAAGAGGGATATAAAAGTTACAGGAATATTGAACACAAGAACATTAAAATGATTCTTCCTAAGTTTGTACAGCAACCAGTGCACAACCTAATCTGCCACACTCTTTTTAAAACCAGAAATGGGATTAAAATACTGTGAAAGACTGTCTGACTTTGTGGTAATGAGTTTACCAGCAGAAACTTTCTTTTATCCTTCAATTATTTTGTTGTTTCTGTGTGACCCCTGTACAGCACGGAGGGCTTACAGTATTTCAGCATTGAGGAAGAAATGCAAACACATATAAGTTAAAAGACAAAGGTGCTACAAAAACATGAGAAAGTAGACTAGTCACAGGCCAAAAGGGACTAGAAATGGGAAGAAAGCTGAAGTCTCAAAGAAAGGCTCTTCTGAAACAGTCTTCTAGTAGAAGTATGTGTTGGTTTAACACGGCCTGGTTTTTGGTGGGAGCGAGAGAAAAGCTGCTTGAAATTTCTCTGTCCAGCACAGAGCCAATCGCTGAAGGGTCTGACGATGGGCAGGTTACTAACCCAATTAGACAAGTTGTTAATGCCTGTGTGATGACATATTTTAAGAAAGGAAAAACTGCAGGAAGTTCTCTTTCTTCTTCTCCGGAGGGGTGGTGAGGGAGTTGCTGGGACCCTTCCCAGCAGGGGCCGCTGGGGACTGCATGGCCTGAGCCCTCCTGAGGCCAGGGATGCGGAGCCTGGAGATGTTGAGATCAACATCTCAACTGCAACTTAGAGATACCGACTTTCTTCCAAGTCAGAGAAAAAGGAAAAGTGAGGACACATGAGGAAAACCAACATGGCGGCACCAAGGTCAGTAAAAAAAAAAGAGGGAGGAGGTGCTCCAAGCACCACAGCTGAGATTCTCCTGCAAGCCATGGTGAGGACTATAATACAACAAACTGTTTCCCTATAATTGATGAAGTGCATGGCGGGGTGCACAGATCCACACACAGCCTGTGAGGAAGAGTAAGCACGCTGGAGCGTGTGGATGCTGAAAAGCTGTAATCGAGTGAGGAACTCAGAGAGGGATGACCCTTGCTTTTAAAGATGGAGGAAGAGAGCCTTTGCTTCCAAACTAGAACAGCTGATCCTTAAAAGACTAAACCCCATGAGCTAAAATGACCTGTGCTGGGCAGTTGTGGGAAGACTGCTTGGCCCGTGGAAGGGACTCATGTTGCAGCAGGTTTGGGCGGGACTGCTGCTTGTGAAAGTTAAAACCACACTAGAAAAGTTCGCAGACAACTATCTCCCGTGAGAAGGATCCCATGGCACAGCAAAAGAAACTCTTTTCCTTAGGCATACTGAAGAACGATTCTTAGAGAGTGAAAGACTGACCAAAACCCCATGTTTTTTTCCTTGCGCAGTTGGTGGAAAGAGGGAGGGACTGGGAAAGAAAGGTGTTCTGAAGGTGTGCTTCAGTTGTCATTGCCCTTTTTACTTTTAATTCTGTTAATAATAAATCTTTTTTATACTGTTTAAGTTTTGAACCTCTTTTGCCTTAAAGTGGGGTTTTTTTTCGATAATCATTATCTCAACTCATGAAAATGAAGTTTTCAATTCCCCCTCCTCTGCTCAGATATAGCAGAGAAAAATATGTAGATGAGTTTGTTCGTGCATGCCTGGCTCTTAGCCAGCATCAAACCAGGACAAAAAGTTACATATAATTGGAAATGGAAATACCTATACTTGAAAATGGTATCAGTACCCAGCGAGACAGCTTGTGAGCATACAAGAGGCTGGGCTAAGAGGCTCTTAAAACAGCTCAAAAATTCTTGCTCTATGACTTTGTGAAGGTCTTGGATCAAATGCCAAGAAAGGATGAAATGTTGTGATACTTTCTACTGTCATACATTCAAGATCAACTTCTTCCTCAGATGTAAAATTCAAAAAGCTGAGTTCAAGTAACTAAATTCCCCATGGAAAACTGGGAGATATAGACTCTCAAAAATGTAAAGAATGTGAGGTTGGTTCTTTGTGACAATACTATATATGACAGAGGGTAGGTCCATTCAATCTTTGCAATAGGTAATGAAGGAACTCCTATGGCTTATCTTCATTGGGTCTGCATGCAAGAAAACAGTCCTGTCAGTAGAAAAGCTGCATACCTTTTGCTATACTGTGTTGGCAGAGAGGCCAGACAGATCACTTTCGTGTGAGGTGAGATCTCCTCATCCTTTATCATCTGAAATCTTAAATGATTTTATCTGTCTGCCTTTTCCTTCCATTATTTCAGACTTGTCTCTTTTGTGCAGGCAGAAAAGTTGCACATTTGCCACTGTAATACTGTGGTTATTTGAACACCATGTGAAAAACACAGGCTGTCTCCTGGCATCTTTCCAACAGGGTTCAACAGGAAAAGGGGTCCTGCAAACTTATTCTCTGCTGTCAAACAGAAATTTCTTCAATAAAATAACTTGGCCACTTGCAGATAGCAAGCTGAGAACTTGTATCAGCCAGGGTCTCACTGATAAAATAGCCAACCATTTCTTAGGAGAAAGTGCAAAGATCTACTTAGTCAAGTATAATCACAGGAGGATTCATAGGCAGTTTATCCTTGTTCTTACAACTAGTCACTGTCATACTTGAAACCAACATTATTTCACTACTTTTGATGTTTTGGAGGTTTACTCTGAATACCGGAGGTGTGTTAAAACAGACTCCACAATTATGCCATGTAGATTCAGTGTAAGGCCTGTCAGTGCTGATTATTGTGGTATTCACCCAACAAACAGCACAAGTAAGCTTTTTATAGTTAATAAGGGCTATACATTATTATTATCTTAACGTTCCCAAAAATATTTTTTCAAATTAATATCATTGTGTTAAATGTTAGTAGCAAGCTCACTACTTCTTACATGCTTAACATGTCTTTTTCTAAAATGCATTTATGGCCAGGCTTAAGGAAAATATCATGAAATGATCCAAACTGATTGGAGATTTTATCTGTGATAAAAAAAATTTACATTTCCAGTGGAAGATCAAATGTGATCACTAAAGTGCTGTTAATTAATTCAAATTTGTATTTAGTATTAACCATAGAAAGCCAAGGTCTTCAAGTCCTGTGCCATCTAATTGCTTTGGGCTAGCTGTTTATGTTTGTGCTCAGTGTTGCATTGCTATGTGTCTAAGCCTTCTTGCAAAGGTGACAAGGTGTGAACAATCTAAGTGAGATGGGGTCACCATTTTTGTAAAGCCTCTGTGGGAGAAGAATTCAGCTTTTAGTCATCCTAAAGTATCTCATGTTCTGAGTGCCCTATTGTATGGGAGAATGATGAATAGTCCATCTATAATTAGGAATGTTTTGAACTTTCTATTACCCTAATGCACTTTTCTTTAGAGCAAAGAGAGAATTGCTCTTTCTTTGTTCCTGACTGATACACAGCTTTGTTAAAAAGCAGATGGAAAATTTTTCTAACCTTTCTCCGTATCTCCTGCTGGAGGCTAGCGTATTGTGTCACAAATTACTTGTGGCTCTGGGATAGATGAATTTGCAAGTATAATATGCTCTAGACCGAATAAAAATGAAACCATTGAAAAATCCTACCAAAAGAATGTTCTAATGGCCTTACTTAAAATACAGCATTCTTTTTTCAAAGAAATATTTGCATGTGTACACACAAGACCAATATGTGTTTGCATATTATATACAGAGAGAGAGAAAGAGAGGGCACAAGATCAGTGTGAGTTTTTTGAAATCAAATCTAGTACCACTGATTACACCAGTTGCCCCAAGGTGAGCTATTTAGCGAACTAGCACCCAAAAGGCTTAAGTGGTGAAGCAGAATACATTTTATGAGCTTTAATGTGAACAACATTCCCAATAATGTTAGCTGGGTAGTAGCTCAGAAAAGAAGTAAATTTCTTCATTCTCTTGTTCGATACATATATCACATTACAGAATCAAATAATGGGACTAATGTATGAGAGAAGATGCAGTGAAATACTCTGCCAGGGAAGCATAGGGAGGCTCATAATTATGAAAGGCATTAAAAAAAAAAGGAAAGAAAAAGGTAAAGGGGGTAAGGGAGAAGGAAAATACTATTGGATGTGATAAGAAACTGCTAAGTTTCTGAACTAGAATATATGTGAATCTCATGATGTGTCACAAGTTAATTTTCTGGTAAGTGAAAGCAAAACCCCATCTGCAATCTGTAAATCAGGGATTTTTAACCCTTCAGCTGTAGCTATTTTGATAATAATACTTCTTTGAAGTACTGTCTCACTTCCCACACATATACATGACAAGTCTTTCAGACAGAACTAATATCAATACTTGTCATTGCCATTATCCAGCATTTCCTGTTACAGAAGGTTGTTCAGCATGCCATATATCATTATCAATTTTTACATTTGACCTGAAAGTATGTTCACTACATATATCTCTACAGGTGGTACATTAATGTAAAATGCTTTTAATATCTGTCCCATAAAAATTTTCTTAACAATCTAATTGTTTTAACATTATAATCTAATATACTCTGGAATATTCTGCTAAAAATGTAAAAAAATTTAGTTACATGTTCAAATTTTATTAATCATTGTTGGAAACTGAAAAGACAAGCAAACTTTTGAAAAGAAAAGACAGAAACATAAACACAGAAAAGAGTTTTCCCTCTAGCAGTGTTGGAAACACTGATATCCCCTTGTTGCATGATATCTGGTAGATACTTTACAGAGAGACAATGCAAGTGATTTCATTTCATTGGACACGACCATTAGAAATAAGAGACACAGGGAATCATACAGACTCCCTGAAAGCTATCTTCTTTAAAACTTGAGCAAATTTCTTCTTCTGAGCTTTTTCATTAAGAAAATAAAAATAATACCTAATACACTTTATACAAGAATTAGAAGTATTTCACACATTGCACACTCTGCAGTTTCCCTTATTGGTTCTTGCCATCAGAATTGCTTCCAATCCTTTTACTTGTTTATTTTTTTTTTTTTATTTCATAGAAAGCTACTTTTATGTCTTTTTATTATAGTTATTATGAGAAGTGCTTCCAGGGATTGTGGTTTAACCCCAGAAGGCAGCTACTACACCCTGCAGAGCTACTCACTCACTATCTCCTTAGAGAAGTTGGGAAGAAATTCCACAAACCATCTTTTAGTAGGGTATGAATGCAGCACTGCCAGGGGGTTCAGTTGAGTTGGTCCTTCTCAGAGCATCATTTTGCAGTTAGAACCTTTCCCTTAGTAACTCCTTAAGGAGTTGGAGCCCTTGCCGTATGGGATGAGTGATTATTCATTCTGGGCCACCCTCTTAGGTCAATCATATAGTGCCAATTCCATTTGACATCATTAATCTTTATTCGAATGTAGATAGAGCTTTAGTTAGTGTAATTGGTTTATTTGGTAAACTGGTTTATAAATAAATCTCATTTGAATATATTTTTTGTTTCAGTTTTATAAACCTCCATGACATTTTAATTGGCTTAGTTAGCAGAATGTCAGTAGAGGAATTGTTATGGAGGCATGACTGTATTCCTTTTCCTCCAGGAATTAAATGGGTAAAAGGGAAGTGGGTCAGCATGACTGCAGAAGTAGAGAGGAAAGAACAATGTTACAAACACAATCATGATGGTAGAGGCAAAGGAACTCTGTGTGCCATCTTGGGGATATGTCTGATCCAGGCACAGAAGAATTTAAGAAAACAGCAAAAAATAGATATCTGTCTGAAAAGGAACACTGAAAAGAGTAAGACAGCAGACATATTTCTTAGAACAGAAGACTAAAATCATTATACAACACACACACAAAAAAAAACCAAACCAACCAAACCCCTGCATTGTACAAATCAAATCATGGGAACAGAATCAACGAATTGGGTTGGGGACATTTGGGGAAGATCTGACTAAAATGGTTTAGAAGAAGATGAACCAGAAGACAGGGATGTGCAACCCCTTATAAAGAAATGGAGATCCCAAGTCTCCAAGGTGGTCAACTCCATACTCTGTCCATACTGATATATGTCCATATTGACATATGTCCATGAACACAACCAGAAACTTGCTGAACTACAAGCTAAATTCTCCTGTTAAAAGAAGGGGAACAGAAAATGAGTATTTAAGGGGAGTTTCTGTGATGTGCACGCATTGGATAACTTTAAGTAATGAAGAAGTGGTTGGATTCTGTGATGTCCTCCGTTTGTCATTATTTCTGATCTACACATTGTCATTTGTCTTAAGCTTCTTTCCTGTTCCTATACTGAATTCAGAGAAGGAAGTATATAAAAATAGTTTTCTTCCTGAGACTAATTTAGATGAAAGTGGTGTCTCAGTGAAATTTTGCATTAATAGATCTTGTGGATATGAAGTAATACTCTTTAGAAGTACTTTGCATGTAAATTTAGAAAGCCTTTCCTGAAAGAATTTGGATATAATCTAAAATGGATACACAGTCTTACGTTCATTAGAGGACTTCTGGTGAATATGATTTGTAAGCAGCAGCACACATAAAAAGACCTGCAACAGTCCAGGTATAACTTCATGGGCCTGCACAATATAAAATCTATTACTTGCTTAACTTTCTATATTTTATAAATATAGATCCTGTACTTACTAAAACATATTTCCTTGTCATATCAGAAGTGAAACAAAATTGTATCTCCAAGGTAGAAAGGTAGCTGTGTATTTCTTTTATGTAGAAGTGTCAACATGAAACCTACAGTGTTGCAATGACCGCCACTGACCACTGCCCAGGCTAGCTCCTGCGGTGTGCGACAGGAGTGGGGGGC
>NW_008237254.1:1773683-1785732 GCF_000691975.1 Corvus brachyrhynchos
ACAATGGGGATGGCTTAACTGGGGACAATAGAAATCTCTAAGGGAGGGATATGGACGAGGATAGACATTTCCTTGGGCCAATAGCCTCAAGGGGAGGAGGGAAAGGGATCACATGCCCCAATGGGGCCTCGAGGTTTAGGGGATTTCCAAAGGGGGAGCTATCTAGAGGGGTAGGGGGATTGACGGGGACCATGTAAGGGTAAATTGGGAGGTTTCAGATCATGGACACTGGACCTTCGGGAACAACAGGAGGGGTTTGGGTGATTGATAGGGCAAGAGCTAGAACAAGGGGAGGAGAACAACCATGTAGGGAGCACCGGGGGAGCGGCTTGGGTCTGGGGCAAACCAACTGGGAAGAGGAGTGGGGAAGGTAGGGATGAACCATTGGGGTACAGAAAGCTTATATGAAAATACAATAAAGGTATCGTATCACCACACTACAGTACAAGAATTTGTATTTAGATCTAGTTTCCCAGCTACAATTACCATTAAAATACATAGAGAGCACTAATTATTAATAACTCACAAGTCATATGTGAGTCTTAGAGAACTGCATATGAATAACATGAAATATTAAAATAAAATTATTTTCCACAAAGAAAAGAAAATTATTTTAAATGCAAAAGGTATAATTTGGCACAAGTGCACGGAAGTCTGAAGAGATATGACATCATATAAAAACAAGGACCATTTGAAGAGCCTGCTAAAGGACTTAGAAAAATCAAAAGGAGCAGCAAATCATGTATGTAAACGGAAACAGGTGTTCACTTGTCTTACTCGGAGCAATTAGCAGATGTGCACCTTAGGGTCCAGGAGGGTTTTGGCAAGGAGTGCTGGTGGGGGCTGGGGGCAAACAGGCAGGCGTGCCCTGCAGATTCCCCCAAGTTGTGTAAAGGTGAGCCAAGAAACCGTGCGAGGGTTGGGGTGGGCGGCGGAGCCACAGCGTCCAGGGCGAAGGTGCTGCAAGGGCCTGCTAAGGAAAGCTCCAGTTGCCATTGGGACACTGGGCAAAGCACAGAAAGCCCCAGTCCAAGAGGGCATCTCACTTCCTTTGGAACAACCCAACCCAAACCCATCTATGCTCCTAGGCCTATCGTGTGTCTCGTTCTTCGGTACTGAGCATGAGCAAATCATGTGCTCTCTTGCTTTGAAAGACAGGTGTCTGCTAAGGGAGGCAGGAGCCTCCCTTGGAATGGCAGATGCAACCCCCCCTTCCCTTTGAGTTATTACAGTTTTGAAATCATGGGGCTTTTAGGCAAAGATATGGCAAATAGGAATAACAGTTCTTTACTATGAGATATCTATATGTGTATAACCAGTCAAACAAACAACAATAACCATGGCAGTAACAGCAAACAATCACAAACCCAGTCCCAGCCTTCTGGGCTGTCAGGCCCTTTCCCCTCGGGTGCAGTTCCGCTTGCAGTCAGCAGGGGTGCTGGCTCCGCAGTGAGCTCGGGGAGCACGCGGCACTGGTGCCCTGGGTTCCCGGGAAGGGATGGAACAAAGGCTTCACAAACCCCCTGGGCAGCTGATCCCAGTGTCTGGCCGGACCCTCAGGAACAGCAAGCTGGAACAGCAGTGACGAGCACAAATCCCAGGTGACAGATGAGATGTATCAAACTCCGGAGCTGCGGTGGGAACTCCCGGAGGTCTCAGCAGGCAGGGCGGGCAGGGACACCGCGTGTACTCCTGTCTAGTCTCTGTTTCTAGGAGGCCTCTTAAGGCATCACCAGGAGCTGCTATCTTGTTTGGCAGTCTTGTCAGAACGTGCTAAATTATGGAAATGGTATAGACCAAATCTCCAAGCTGAAGAGTATAGAACATCAGCTTACCCAAAAAACTTTTGAAGTAGATCCAACAGCAGTTGGACTGCTGAGGCTTTCATGCTTCCTGGTGTGATACAGGAGATGCCTGCACCGTGATGGAAGAGGAAGGATGAGCATTGTCACTGTCGGCTAGGTAACTAATTCTTTTCTTTTCCTCATAGGTGTGTTACCAGATGATAAATGGCCTACACCTGGTGAGCTAACACAATGATTGTTCTCCAAAACTACTGGCCTATGGAAACTGCACAATGCCCATTGTGGAAGAAGGAGAACTGGAAGTTCACCAGCCTCAGTGTTCTGCCAGCTCAGCCAGGTGACCTGGAACACTGGAGTCTACAACCCCCAGAGAGACCTCCCGGGCAGAACGCATGCATAAAGGGGAAGGGAAATATGTTAATGATTTTGGGGAAATGATTATCATATGTATGTTTATTCTGGGACAATCAATGAATATGTATGTAGAATACAGTTTATAAACAGAAATTTCCCTGTACCCAGTATGCACAGCTCTGGGAGGAACTATCCCCCTGTGCATCCAGCCCAATAAAGAATGCTTCTCAATGCTACATTGGTGTTAAGGAGTTTTTTAATTTCACTGAATTTTTGGTAACACTGTCGCTGGTGCAAGCACCATGAACACAGTGAATGTGCTGCCTAAGAAGGTTGGCTATGGACTCTCTAACAATCCAGGGCACAGTACAATCCAGTCTGTTGTGAAAATGAAAGTTTTAACTTCATCTGAAAGTTAAAACAGACTGTTTAATGGAAGGGTTTAGATTTAGATTATATTAATTACTTATAATTGAAGAATCAATGAAAACTTTTTCCAGGCTTGTTTTCTTTCTTACATATTACCTATGTGGAACACTGATTGAAGGGGAGTGAAATACTCTGACATTTCCACAAATGGCTTTGCTGTGACCTTACTAAACTTCCTCCCCCTTCACTACAAGAATGCATGACTGGAGTGCTGCAATGGAGGCCAGAATGTCTTCAGAAGGGACAAGGAAAGAAGGAGAGGTGGTGTACCTTTGTACATGAGAGAGTATTTTGACTGTGTAGAGCTTGAGGACAGTGACAATAAGGTTGAGTGTGTATGGCTGGGAACCAGGGCAAAGGCCAATGAGGCAGACATCCCAGTGAAAGTCTGTTATAGGCCACACAACCAGGATAAACTCTTCTGTAAGTGGCTGACTAATGTTTCACAATAGTGTTGTTGTGGGAAGCTTCAACCTGCCAGATACCTGTTGGATACTTAACACAGCAGAGAGGAGGCAGTCTAGGATGCTCCTGGAGTGTGTGGAAGAGAACTTCCGGACCTCCTTGTCAGGGAGGTGCCCCACTGGCACTGACTCTACTAGGGAAGGTGCCCCACTGGACCTGCTGCTTACAGACAAGGGCCAGTGGGAGATAAAGTGGTTGGAGACTGTCTGGGGCACAGCTACCAGGAAATGAGGAACTTTTCAATACTTGATGAAGGAAGGAGAGAGGTCAACAAAACCTCTGCCCTGAACTTCTGAAGGGTGGACTTCGGCCTACTTAGGACACTGTTTTAAAGAGTACCTTGCAAAGCAGCCCTTAAAATCAAAGGGACCCAGGAAGGCTGGAATCTTGAAGACAGAGGAGCAGATTGTACCTGTCATGCTGAAAGATGAGCTGATGAGAAAGCGGATTGGACTGGCTGAGCAAGGAGCTTTCCCAGGAAGTCAGGGAGTCAGGAAGTGTTCAGGGATGTTATCAGGTCGTGTAGAAAGAAAGTTTTTACACTGCTTTCTTAAAGACCTTTTTTAGCAAAAGCACTGCCATTTTATGTCTGACATTTTATTCACTTTCCAGAAATGAATTGTTATTTTATTTGCTCTTTAGCAGTGACTATCAGTCTAATTTGATGTGACCCTATCTATGAATTACAGCCTATGCCTATGAGAGAAAAGAACCTAAGTCCATTATACTAACTACAAACAAAATAAGAAGTAGATTACTTAAAAAATATTAAAATATAAATGCATTTCTAAGAGCAATAGGTGAATGTTTCAGGGCTTTCCCGATGTTCAGAAACATAAGTGTGGGCTGCTAACATTTTTTTTCATGCATTTTAAGCCCATAAACTCAAAATGTTCTATTTTTACATAATAAAAACATAATGAAAAGTTATGTTTACTTATATGAAAATTTATGCTTTATCTTCAAAACACCATACCTTTTCACAGTTCAGGTTGGAAAAAGAAATCTCCTGTATTCAACACACTGTACCTAGCTTTTTAGAGAATTATTTGGCTGTCACCCCTTTTTTTGGTTTTTTTTTTCAGTCTTTTCTAAACAGTTTCATTAACTTGAAAAAGTTTTCAACTACGCTTGAATGCCTACAATATGTTCCAGTGTATATTGTTACAGAGCCTTGAATGACTTGTGAATTGTCAGTTATACTAGGTCTTCTCAACTGTATAAAGAGGCAAATCTTATTAAATAGTTCCACTGCAGGTTTAAGTTTGGTTTTACTGTGCTGCACTCTCTTCCAGTGGATAATTTGCACTGAACAACAGAAAATTTGGTGGCTTCCACATGGTGCCTGCTTCTCTATCACAGAAGTATACACTATAAAAAGACTTATTAAAATTATCTACTATGACAGACAAAAATTTATGTGGTAAACCACTTCCTAGCATTACCAAAGCCAATAGGGCCACGATGCTAGAGAAAGTCAGTAATAGGCCACAGAGGATGATTATATTATGGCAACTCTGTAACAGGATTTTAGGCACTGCCTTAACAATCAGGAGCCAATATATTAAGTGATGCAGGCAGAAATATTTTAAACTCTGAAGCTCCTTTTTGCATTGTTGTTTGTTTTTTATGAATAACAATAAATATGATATTAATTGATAAGCACTAGAATGTTTCATAATTGTTAATAAGCATGCTACCCAATTGATTAGGAAAAAAGGAAGGGTTTTGTATGTTCTTTTATGATTACATATTTCTATAGAATTCGACATTGTTCTTTCATTTAATCTTTTGCAAGATTAATTCAGTGATAATACATCCTTTTATAAAAGGTCACATTTTAAAAAACTTTTATATCAAGTGGATCATGACTGCTCAATATGCCTATTAAAATCAGAGATTTTGTTCATTACTGAAAAGTACTCATTACTCTAACAGAAAGACACTCTTATGGGTTTTTTTCCCCTATTAAAATGAAAACTAAACCTCCTTGTATATCTACAAAGAGGCTAGCAAGAAATTAACCGGTAAAACTGTAGAGCAATACTTTCTATTCATTCCACATACAACTTTCCATTAAAATTAGAAACTGCATTTCAGCTCCTGGATCCTGACACTTTATGTGGAGTGAAAGTCTAAGAGGTATGCTCTGTATTCATTCTGTGTGCAAAATTGCCACAGATGTCAGCAGAAGAAAACAAATGAGTTTAGGATTTACCCTGCTGGTATAGTAAGTCAGACTAATAAGTGATTTAGAAACTATCCCAGGCCCCTGAGCATCTGTGGAGTTAAGACAAGGGCAACTTTCTTGTAACCTCAGGAGAGAATGTAACCCCTATCTTAAGCTAATGCAGATGCCTATATTTTCCTTCCCTTCCTAAGCATAGTCACACTTTCACTTTAGTTCAAATACCACTTATTTGTCTCAGAGGGATGTAAATGGACTGAGCATACACAATATACCAATGAAATATCAGGCAATGGAACTGGAAAATGAGCATTCTTCTCTACTAGCTAAGTGACAGGTACCTTAAGTTCTTCAAGGCTCTCTCATATTTCCCAAATGACAGCATAAAATACAGCTAATGAGAATTAATATCTGCCATAACAGAAATAGCTACTGCTAAGCAGACTCCTCTTTTTCTCCCCTCAGTGGTGGACCTCTGAGGAGCAAATAATTGTTTACAGACTACAAAAAAGCTTGGAAATAACTTGTAGGAATTTATGTTTATGTGCATGAACAACTCCAAACTTTAAAGGTGAATATTCTCTAGCTGTTTTAGCTACATGTCTTTTTTAGCCATATGTTTGATCATTGCCACAAACTCCAACTACAGCTACTCTTACATCTAATATTAGTTGGCCTTGATCAGTAATCTTTCCTAGCAGCCAAATTGCTGATGTGTCAAATTTTCACTTTGACTTAAAAGTAGTATAAGAATTTTGATCTATCACTTGGACTGCTTAATGTGATCAATTTCCTACTACCTGACAGAGAGACCAAGAAGTAAATCAAATGATTATGGATATCTCTAGATAAGAGTGGCAGTAACACAGTTTGGTAGGGAAATAAGTGTCAAAAAATATGTCATTCACATGTGTTGAAAACTTCACCTCTGCATTTGAGAAGCATCCACATACAAAGTATAAAACTACTATCAATTTTCACTTCAGAATTTAATATTATCAATTCCACTGAGGTCTCCAAATGCTTTAGAAAACATCAGATCCTGAATCAGGTCCTTGAACTGCTGAATGTCCTTGAACTCTTCTCTTAAAAAAACCCAATCCAAACCAAACCAACTAACCAAACCAAACCAAACCAGCCAGTCAATCAACCAATCCAAAAAACCCCTCTTAATGCATCCCCTGCAAAACCAAACAAAAAATAAACAGAAAAAAGCACTCCACCTGACACCGGACAAGAAGAAGTTACTTAGCACTATAAAATCAAATATAACAATAACGCAGTATTGGATGTAGTTGTCAGTAAGGATGTAGTTACACAATACAATTGTAATGCTTCTGGACTATGAAGGAAATAATCAATCTGAGGTAGAATGAATTTGTGGTTGTTGTGGTTTGTTGCAGAAATCATAGATTATGGTTACTGTAAATGCTATGATAAAGTTTATAAGCTTGCCAGGTAGGCTGCTGATACCAAGTCATTTGTCATAATGCTAATAAAAAATTAATGCAACTTTTGAATTATCTCACGTAACCAGATGGGCTAGATTTGTATTTTAGTATCTGTTGTTCCTGTTGTTGTGTTCTGCAAAAAGAATAGGCCAAAATGATGTCATTTGGCACTTCTATGCTTTCTTCAAGATTTAAAAAAAAAAAAAATCTGTGAATGAAAGAGCTTCTCAAAGATACAAGCAGGTGATATTTTCTCTTAGGTATACTCATTTCAGAGGAAACACCTTTCTATGGGCAGCACTGGAAATAAATATGTAGCTAATGAAAACCTCATGAAAACCTATTGTGAGTTTGCCCTTATTAAGGATGCTATCCAGTATCTTCTTGTGTTGTTTAAGAAAATGAATGTAGCAATGAATAGAACCATCTTTATCAGTTCATAGTCCTTTCAATGTCTCTAACACTTCTGTTTCAGTTTATATTCAATTTCTAATTCTATTCAGCTAGCTAATAATTCTTTTCTTAAGCAAGAATGTATTTTCAACCTGTAGTCAGTCAGACAGACTTTTTTTCATATATTTTAATCTGCTTTTAAAGCCGTAACTTCTAAAGCTATGGCTGTTGAAAATCCTTCTTGAAGGAAGATGATTTAGAAGTATGTGTTGAATTTTTGATAGAAATGTTGTATGAGTACACAATATTTGGTAACTTTTTATTTTCCTAAAGAGTTCAGTTTTTCTGTTTGGAAACATCATTTGACTATTTGCTGCTCAGCATTTGGTCAAAAAGCATAAAAAACAACCTGTAATTATGCTAACAAATCCAAGGAAGCCTTCATCACTTTCTCCTTCATCTCAGCTTGCTCTTTTTTTCTTTGTACTCCCAGAGCATCCATTTGAATTACTTGGCAAACTCTGTGGAATGAAAATCAAAATTGACAGCATCCAGAAAAGAGCAGTCTACCCTTGCATACTTTCCATCCCAATGCTTATTTTAGATTATGAATACAAATATTAGTATTTTAATATAAGTAGAAGCTTTAGTGATCCACTTAGGTGAGACCCAAAAACCTTCCTAGCATTCAGGTACATTTGATGTGAAATATCTTTTGTGTCCTGCTCTTATTAGAGTCTCTTAACATGGATAGGCTGTCTTAAGACCTAATTTCTTGCCATCAAATGCAGTCACTAATGTGATTTTTGGTTTGTATTAATCAGATTTGATGTAGATTCTGTCTCAATATAATTAGAGTTTACAAATGTTCTTGTAATAGCTCACTGATATTATTAGAACTGAGAAGAACAGAATAAATCTACACAGGTGATAAAGTGAGAGCTGAAACAGATACAAGCTTTTGAAAAGATACATTTTCTTAAAGACCCGTAACTCTTTTCCATCTTCTTTAGGGCACAAATTACATTACATTGTGTTGATGATGGCACATCTGCAGCAGAAGTAGTGTCTTGGACCATCTGCATTTAGATATATGCTTGCTGCATTTTCCTCTCTCAATAAAGGTTTTGCCTAATAGACTGTTTTTCTTCCTTCATATCTGGGTTAGCAATAGGACAAAAAAAAGTCATGGATGGCCAAAAAGGAAGAGTCCACTTGTGAGTTCACAAAGTACATCATGTTCTGGGTGCCAGGAGCACTTCTGTTAGGAGACATCAGCTCCGTATTGCTTGGTTTAATGGTGCACTGAGATAGAACATACTCAGCTAAAATACTTCAAAAGAAGATATCTAAATAGGTTTGAGCTGCTACAGAAAATTAAATTTAGTATATGTAAGATGCGTGGGGTTTCTTTTTGTTGTTTCTTTATTTGGATGGGGTTTTTTTCTGAACTAAACACATAAGGGTGGACTCACCATAAAAATAAAGAATTACCTCCACGTTTCTGTGTCAGGTTCAGATTCTTACTCTGAGGTACAGAGCCACGACTACTTTTAGAAGGGAAGTTCAGCAAAACTGTTGATAAGATAAAACAGGATATGTTGATCAAGCCTTTTTCTTTCATTTACTAAACTTTCCAGAAGAAAATCTCAATCCACCTTTTGCTTAACAACATTTGAAACAATATCCCACAATGGAAAATACTGGGTCTCCAGTTATTTGGAAGTAGCACTACTTGTTATCCACAGAATATACTCACACAGCTTTTTTTCTTTATTAAAACCTAAATGAAATTAATTTATGTCATTGTTTTGTTAACAATTAAATCTCTAACTATAATTAGGCAAGTTGTGAACAAAAAGACCCTGAAATATAATCACATCAAACTAATTTTGTTTAGTTTGAAGAACTAAATTCTGCTGCTCTTTCTCTTTACATAACCTTTGTAATACGTCAGTCCCAGAGAGCATATCAAGAAAAGAAGTAATTTAATAAATTTTGTTATAACTTCATCTTGCATAGATGATGGACCATAGGTCAAACTATCCTACCATTTAAAAGCATCTCCAAGAATTAATCCAATATTCTTGACTGGAAAAATAGCAATCTTCCACTACATTTGCACTGGTGGCAATTAGCAAAATCAATGCACAAAGAAAAAAATTATTATTCCTCCCCACCCTTTTCAGAAATTCATAAACAATTAGATCCATGGAAGAGATTGTTCACTGTATGCATACAGTTTTAGAGGTAAATAAACTACTACTTATTTTGTAGGAAGCAATAAATATAGATTAATATCTAAAGCTAACTGGCAAGCAAAGAATTACCCTTTTTCAAGTACTTATAATTCTGCAGATGCTTCTAGTAATTCATCAGTTAGGCTTCAGAAGTGGACTACTTGTCTGGGGGATATTAAAAACTTCGCTGTCAGCAACCATCACAAGCCTGATAGGAGAGAAATAACCCAGCAGTTGGAAGCAGATAAGCATGAGTTTGTTAAGATGGGACAGTATATTGAGTGGGTTATCTCCATTTTCCTTCTCTGACATATAGAAGGTGTGTTCCGGTTTGGCCAAATTTAGAAATATATCCTCTGAGAGAAGGCAGGCTACAACCATCCCTCCCCCACCAGGTTCGGGAAAAAATAAATTTTCCTCGAAGGAAAGTGAAAGAGATAAAAACTATTTATTTAACAAACCCACAGGAAAAGGATAATGATGCTAAATGATAAAACTTCCCGCTCTGCTGAGAAAAATCCGGGGGGAAATTCAGAGTCTTTCCGTAGATCTCTCTCTCCGCCTCCTTGGAGCTGGGACAGGGTGGTGGGCCCACCTCCAGGGCCAACGCCTTGGTGGACAAGTCCTCCCAATGTATTCTGATGTTGAAACAGTCCAGCAGAGAGAAAAGGGAAAAAACGAAGTCCCAGGAAAACAAAAGTCCAACTCTCCAGAGGAAAAGGAGCTGAGGAAAAAAAACAGCTGAAAGCTGGATGGAAAGAAAAGCAAGCCGGGTGCTTTCCTTCCCTCTCGCTCTTCTGCCGGGGCTGAAAAAAAGTCTCTATCTCTGTGTGACCTTGAACAAGCTGCAAACTGCTCTGAAAAAGTTTTGCTCAGGTTTTCCTCCCCCCTCTCAGGCTCAGTTTAAAGGCATAGAAAGGCACAAAAATTCATTTCTGTGCATAGAGCAGCGATAGAGGCTACACATCATAAAGTCACCCCAAGACAAGGTGCTATGGAAAAAAACGAGATTTTACTGGACTGGGTTCACAGATAGACGTAGATATCTATGGCGAGAACTATGCTGACCTGAAACACTTACCCATGGAGAAGGAATAGGGTGAATGGTTTATATCTATATCCAGTAAGGATCAGGAAACCATTTCTTAACTCAGCCTAACAGAATATCAACTTCTTACTGGAGTTTTTAATAATATCATTTGCAATTTAATATGAAAACATTTTCCAAGGAGATGGCCATGTAAGCCTAAATTCAACCTTCCATTTGACGAGGTCAAAATTACTCATGAAAAATGCTGTACCCACCAGCCATCTAGTCAATGCCATCTCATCACATTCTTTCACTTTCCTTCTCCCTGCCTTATGAATGCTGAATTCCTTCCTGGCAGTTGCAAAGAATCATCCAGCATGGTGGAGCAGACTCCTGCCCAACAGGTGACTAAACAATTTTGTGAAGCCGTAGATTTGAAACTTCTTAGGCAAAACCAGAACCTGAAGTGAAACGTCCTACTCTACAGTTCTCTAAGACATTTTATTCTTCAATAAATACATAGAATATAATAGATAATTTTCTTATTCTGTATTTTATATAATGACAGTAATCAATATATTTTCTAAAGTGTTGTCTCATACCTGATATATTAGGTGAGATCTGAGTCAAGTGCAATGCCTAGTTTTGGGTTCTGTCAGATGCAGGTAAAAGAGTTGCTAGACTGTTCAGTCACACCTACAGCAGCACACACCTATACAGAGCCACGACTCTAAAGAAGGAGAGGAGAGGAAAGAGAGAAAGAGAGAGAAAGAGAGAGAAGGAAGGAAGGATTTGGAAGGAAGGAATTCGGAAGGAATTCGGAAGGAAGGAATTCGGAAGGAAGGAATTCGGAATTCGGAAGGAATTCAGAAGGAAGGAAGGAAGGAAGGAAGGAAGGAAGGAAGGAAGGAAGGAAGGAGAGAGCTTTTTATCTAATGAGAATTTCAGTGCTGTAGATAGAGGGTGTTAGCGGGAGCACTGCTCCTCAGTTTTTATGCCTGAGTTTCTTTCACAAGTAAGTCCAGTGAACTGGAGAATAGTACAGTACCCTGCGCAGTGTGGAATTACATCCTTTGGACTTGCTCATCCATAAGAGCACTCCCCACCTTTAGAAAAACACATGTTAAGTGGGATTTTCATGCTTGGAAATTAGATGCTGGTGCCTGTGACTCCAAGGTCTTATCTGGGTTGGTATCTACAATATAAGTGTTGCTCAGTAACTGTTACTATCCAATAAAAAAGTGACTTCTGAATTTTTAGGAATGCCAATCCAAATGCTATACATTCATTTACTTTCTTACACTATTAAATATTGGCAAATGCAAAACATGTTGGAGGTTACTGACTAACAAGGACAGTAGCCCAAAATTTTAGGTTTTGGTGCTGATTTACTACCAAGTGTTTAAAGAAATTTAATTTAATACAGCTTAATAAAGTGAAAAAAAATATTTGTCTCAGTATTGAATTGGCCTTCAAGGACAGGCCAGGAAGGGAGATAAAGCGATTGCCTTCCATATAAAAAAAAAATTTTGACGGCACAGAGCTGTCTTTGAAAAATCATGATGAAGGAATGGGTAAAATTTAGTGGCCAAGAAAACAAAGGAAATTTCCTCGCTGGTGTTTACTACAGCTTGCCTGACTAAGGGGAGGCTGTTAACTGGAAGTTATCTTGCTTGCAGACTCTGTTCCTGCTG
>NW_008237254.1:1785858-1826149 GCF_000691975.1 Corvus brachyrhynchos
TGCTGAAAGGCTTAAATCAGCCTGACATATGCTGGAAAAGACACACAGCAAGATGTAAGCAGTCCATGGGATTCCTGGAGCATGCTGATGATAATTTTTAATCCAGGTGATAGAACACATGATTAGAAGAGAGAAATAACTAGGCTCGTTGCTTACTGACACGTTAACTAATTAGAGAGGTCAAGATTGGTTGAGCCTGGGCTTAAAGTATCATGGCCTGCTGAAATTCACATGTTTGAGGTACATGGGCCAGGTGAAGACTAGGCAGGACACTGAATTTTCAAATAACATCTCATCAATTGTTTAAGGAAAGGGACTCCCTGGGAAATTGGTCTCAAGATAAAAAGAGCTGAACAGAGCTCACAGCTCTGTAAGAACTTTGTTCTTAAAGCTCAAGAACTCTCATTCTCATTCCCACATATTCCCAAATGTAAGAATAAAACACATAGGCAGAGGCAACCGGGATATATGTCCTATGAAGTATGTAGGGAGAGGAATGACAGGGCACAGCTGAAGTTTAATATGGCAAGGGATGCTAAGAATAATAAGAGTTTTGGTCAGAAAATCAAGATTAAAAATATATATATCTGATGAATAGGATATGAGAACTCGTGACAATTGACAGGAAGAAGGCTGAAATACTCCACAATATTTTTTATTCTGTTTTCAAGGGTGCTATCTCTTCCTACATCTTAAGATCCTTAACATTAAGGCAGGGACGGGACAAAAAGCAAGTTCAGATTTGAGGCCATGTGAGTCTCCTGAACATGCACAAGTACATTCCAAAGTCTTGATGAAGTCGTCTGTATTTGCCAAGCCACACATTTGAAAAGTCACGACAATCATATGAAATCTATTCTTTCTTGCTAGTATGTAAAAAATCCTAGAAATCTGGAAAATGTTTAACCTACCACACAACCTCAGCTCCCTGTTAGCAAAATAGCTTGTTTCTCTCTGTTTCTGTCTTGAACAGTATTGAAGAAAATAATTATTTAGAGCCCAGGAAGGAATTTGTACTATGCAATACTGGTTTGTATCCTTCTGAAATGGTTTCCCTAAATACCTAAAGATTTATTTTAACTGATTGGAAAAATTAATTACAGGTTTTTCAATAGATACTAAAATCTCTCTACAGGAAAATGTAATCTCTTTGAATTTAAATTTAAAAAAAAAAGGAAAAAGAAAAGTAAGAAATAGACAAATCTAACTACCTGCTTCAAGCTTATCTAGATTGAAATACTCCACATATTCCAGTCAAACTGCTATGTTTGATTTTGGGTTTGTCATACCCATTCAATGTTTCCCTCTGCTGACAAAATGCTTGATAGAATCAGTGTTTCACTTGTGTCGTACTTTTCTTCTCTCCCAAGGTCTAGTCATCCTGCAGCTGGAGTACAGCTATTGTGATATAATGCAGACTTCAGCATCCTGAACTACTGCAAGGCATTAGTGTATCCCAGAATTTATGAGCTGGCTGAGGAGCATCTATTAAAAAGAAGAATGTGGTTTTGTGGCACCCAAATGACAGCCAGATCACACCCAACACTACAACTCCACTGAACAGTAAATAAAGTTGAGTCATTCTGGGATGCAGGGTTTTAAAGATACATTGAACAAGCTGAAAGAAAGTATTTTTTATTTCAGGACTGTCACTGGTTTTTTTTAGTGGACACGAAGGCAAAATTGCTCCACACGTCCTTCATACCTCCAAATATCTCTAGGATCCATACATTTTAGAAAGTATGTGAAAATAATTAATAGCTTTATTACCTACTTTCTATAATATATGCCTAGTTACAGCTGGAAAAAATGAAAAAGATACTATGATGGGCTTTCAAACAAAAATGTGTTTTGGAATTAATAGGGGGGAAAAATGGTGAGTACCCTAGTTGTAAAAAAATGTGCATTATTTTGAATTCTTTATGGTAAAAAAATATATGCTTCAAAGCATATTGAGCAAGTACGTTTTTCCTACAGGACAGGATACACCCAACACAGAAGTTATCTACTGAGAATTTTTCATCCGTTCAGATGAAGATCATCTTTTAAATATACACAGTAGCTCAGCTGCTTTAATACATGGATAAAATGAAGGCTGCCATGCTAGTAAGCATGAAGTAAGTTTCTGCAGAGCATATAAGGTTATTTGAAATCATTAAGATAAATGGGTCTACTGATAGGATGAAACTTTAACTTAGTTTAGCATCTTCTCAAAATTATTCTCAATTACTTTGCACACACAAATAACAGATACAGAAAATAAATAAGAAAAAAAGACATATAGGCAAAGAAAAAAATAGAATGAAAATAAGTAAAACAGGTTTGGAGGGGAATTAAATATATATCTGCAGATGGACTACATTAAAACAATATAACTTGAGGCTTTCAACAGATATAATGATACCTGGAAAGAAAAAAAATCCAAACTAAAACAAAACCATAAAGAAGCAATAAAACAGGTGTATTACTGTTTTTCCAAGTAATTCTCCTTTAAACTGCTGAAACAAATTTAACATCTGTTTGGAGATTCCTTGGAATGAATAAATTATTTTACTTACTGATATTAAAGTAGACTGGGATAGATAATTCTAAGAAAAACAAATCTTTTATACATATACAGCGTGTTTTCTGATGTTCTTCACTGCAGTGTTTTTTGGTTTCGTTTTTTCTGCAGAAGACAGAAGAATGGCCTACTCCAGATGCCACTGAAAGGCAGGGACTGTTTCACTTTGATTTGACTGGGGTGGGACAGCTGTACAAATGTGGTGGCATAAGTCTAGTTTGTTGCTGTTACAGCAAGCATGAAAATGTTTAATTTAGTAATGAGGGAAATGTTAATGCAAATTCGTAAGTCACATCAATCGTTGACACAGTAATCCTAAATTTACAAAAATCAGGAGTTACACATCCTATCAGTGTAAGCAAACAGGCAGACCATAGGATTTCAGTTTGCTGCAGGGCCATCAGCCACAAAGCAGAGATCCAAAAGATAACAGATAGGACATTAAAATAATTTAGTTTGAAAAAGGCTTTTACAGTCATGAATTCCAGCACTGCTGGATCCACCTCTAAACCATGTCCCTAAGTGCCACCTTTACAGGTGTAGGTTTGCCCTCTGAGTGAAAAGGTGGAAAGAATGTGAAGAGCGAAGAACAGCCATGAGCAAATTGAAAGCTGTTTGTTGCTCCAGAGACTGAGGCAACCCTCCTTTTTGTTGATCTAAAATATGTTTTAAAGAGTGGTGTGTTCTTTCAACAATAGCTTGACTTGTGGGAGAGCAAGAACACCAAAAGTGTCCCAAACAGCACTTCAACAAGCTTAATAGCATTGTTGCTCCAGAGACTGAGGCAACAAAGGGACCCTCATGGTTGCTGTCTACTACAGGCCCCTGATAAATGGGAGCCTGATCTTGCTTCAGCTGCAGAAGGCAGCAGGCTCCAGGCTCTGGTCCTGCTGGGAGACTTCAACAACCCAGACATCTGCTGGGAAAATAGTACAATGAGCTCTAGGGAATCCAGGATACTTGTGGAATGCATGGTGGATAACTTCTTAAGCCAGGTAACAGGCTAACCAGGGGTGATGTGATGCTGGATCTGTTCGTCACCAACACAGTGAGCTGATCAGAGACACCAAGATTGGAGACAGCCTGGGCTGAAGTGAATGTGAACTGGTAGAGTTTGAAGTCCTGAGGGATATGGGTCAGGCAAAGAGTAAAGTCAGGACCCTGAATTTAGGAAAACAAAATTCCATCTATCCAAGGAGATAGTGGGAATCTACTCTCAGGAACAAGGTAGGAGAACAGACTAGGAGGTCCTTAAGGACCTCTACCATTGTTGCAACAACCAGTGATCTGGAGGCACAAGAAATCAGGCAAGGAAGGCAAGAGACTGACATGGCTGAGTTGGGACCTGGTGGTCAAACTTTAGGGCAGTAAGCAAGTGCACAGGAGGTAGAAGCAAGGACAGGTATCCTGGGAAGAGTGTGGCAGTGATGTTCAATTGTGTTGGGATGGAACGAAGAACCTCAAGAAGGAGCTGCAGCTGAACTTGACAAGGAATTCAAATAACAAGAAGGGTTTCTACAGGTAGGTTAGACAGAAAAGGAAGATCAAAGAAAGAAGGTGTACACCCACATGCTCCACTTCCAAAAAAGAAGGCTGTTAAACTGGGAACAACCGACAAGAAGGCTGAGGTACTCAGCAACATTTTTGCCTCAGTCTTCAACGGCAATTTCTCTTACACTTCTTGAGTGGGTGGATTGCAAGACAGGAACTGAGGGAACAAAGTCCTTCCCATTGGAAGTGAAAATCAGGTTAGTGGCCACCTGAGGATGTTGATGATGGCACATGCATCTCTGGGACCTGATAAGATGCATCCCAGAGTCCTGATGGAACTGACTAATGTAGTTTCCAAGTCACTCTCTATGACAGTTGAAAATTTATGGCAATCAGGTAAAATCTCAGATGATTGGAAACGGGAAACATTGTACCCATCTTTTAAAAAGGGTAGAACGGGGGACCTCAGGGAACTACTGACCTGTCAGCCTCACCTCTGTGCCTGGGAAGATCATGAACAGATCCTCCTAGAAACTGTACTAAAGCACATGGAGAAGAGCGGGGCGATTTGGGACAGTCAGCATGGTTTCACCGAGGTGAAGCCCTGCCCAACCAACATAGTGGTCTTCTATGATGGAATGACTACATCAGTGAACAAGTGAAGGGCTATAGGCTTCTGTAAGGTCTTTTACATAGTCCTACTCAACATCCTCTCTACTCAAAGAAGGAAGGATTTGACAGCTGGCCTATTCAGTGAATGAGGAATTGACTAGACAGTCGCATCCAGAAGCTTAATGACTGTGTTCTGATGGGCCTTGTGACAAGTGGTGACCCTCGTGGGGGGGGCTGTATTGGATCAAATCCTTATTAATGTCTTAATTAAAGACACAGATGAAGGGGTTGAGTGCACCCTCAGCAAGTTTGCAGATGACACCAAGCTGAGTGGTGCGGCTGACATGTCTGAAGAATGGGGTGCCATCCAGAGGGACCTGGACAAGCTCAAGAAGTGGCCCATGGGAATCTCATGAAGTTTAACAAGGCCGGGTGCTGGTGCTGCACCTGGGTCAGAACAACCCCTGGTGCCAACCCAGGCTGGGCGTGAACAGATCAAGAGCAGCCCTGCCCAGAAGGACTTGGGGGTGCTGGGGTGAGAGCTGGACATGAGCCGGCCATGGGCACTCCCAGCCCAGAAAGCCAAGTGTGTCCGGGGCTGCATCCAAAGCCCCGTGGGCAGCAGGGGAGGGAGGGGATTCTGCCCCTCTGCCCTGTTCTGGTGAGACCCCACCTGCAGAGCTGCCTCCAGCACAGGAAGGATGTGGAGCTGTTGGAATAAGTTGGGAAGAGGACCACGAAGACGATTAGAGGGATGGAGCACCTCTCCTTTGAGGAAAGGCTGAGAGAGTTATTCAGCCTAAAGAAAAGAACCGTCTGGGTTGACTTCGAGCATCATTTAAGTACCTGAAGGGGATTTATAAGAACACCGGAGAGGGACTTTACAAAGCCATGTAGTGCTAGGACAAGGCACTAGTAGTAAACTCAAAGAGGGTAGAGTTACTCTTTACTTGCCGTTCTGTCTATATTTTTCTTGACATTAGACACTCCTACATTTCTATACCATTATGTGACTTAATTTTCAATAGTAGTTGATAATCACAGTAAACCCTCTGTTTCCTCTTCAGAAATTTAAAAACATCTTGGTACACTTCCTAGAAAACAATCTTGGCTCCAACTCCTTTTTTTGTTGTTTCTTTAATTCTTTATTTATGGTTGGGTTTGGAGCTTCCAGTATTCTTCTTACTGCTTGTTCTCTAAATGTCCCTTTGTTGGAATCACTATTAAACTTATGAGTAAGAAGTAATGAGGTACTCTATGATGTGCTGAAAAAATCCATTGACTTTGATAATTCCTAATTCTAATATATAACAATTATGCTTAACAGTGACAAAAAATTTAATGTGATACATTTTCTAGTGCTTTGCCCAGTCAAAATTTCATAGCTTCTGACATTCTACTTGGAAAAATATTAAATGGATTGATATATTCAACTGTCAAAGAAGTGTTTCCTAGTACTCAAATATTTTAATTTTCCAGCTGCTCAAAAACTAATAAACTCCCTCTGGTGTTTACAGTACACTTTGACTGTTATTAAGATTTCTAACTGTATCTCCCTCATTTTCATGGCTAATTTATACATATTTATCCTTCTTAATATTTTCCTTTATGCTACTTTCTCCATTCTGATGATAATTTTATGCTGTTTGCTAACCTTCTTAAGAGTTTAATTACCCCTCTCTTATAATGAGATGTCTAGGGTTGAAGAGATTTCCAGGAGTTAAGAGAGCTAGAGAGCCAAAGGAAAAAGAATACTTACTTACTGTATTATTCTAGGTTGTGATGTACTGTTTATGATATTACGCACCAAAATTATATTAAGATCATCTAAGAAGCTGTCTAAAGCATCAAAGTTTTAAAAGAATCATGTCTTGCAGAAGAGCCAATGCAAAGAAAGTTTGAAAGAATCATGTTTATCCTTGAATAGCAAATATGTGAAACTCAAAATTGAATGGCGAATTCAATTGCTAATTCAATACTGTTTTGTGTCCCTGCTACAGAACATTTTCCATTAACCTACATCCCATCATGTTCTGACCATACCAGAAGAGATCTGCCACACAGTGAAATTTCTGCAAAGTAGCAAAGTAGTCATTACTTCTATCAAGTTTGTGACTTCATTATGAGAGTTTTCTGGCATTTAGTTTGCAGATCTTTTTCCCTTAAGTCAATACAAAATTGATAAGTAGTAAGACTTACCTGATCCTGGAAAAATTATGCAATCACTTACTAAATTCTAGCCAGAGAAGATCATGCTTATTATAGAAATGATGCTGTCACAATCTTGCTCAACCATGATTTCACTCTATCTTCCCATTATAAATTTGCTTTCAACTGGAAACTAAAAATTGACTAACAGAAGTATAAATGAGAATGGCTAGTGAAATCAGTTATGCCATGCTGTGTGATTAAGAAAGGTCTAATAAAACTAGCTTCTGAACTGCTGATGAAGACACATTTCTGTTTAAGTCAGGGGCTATAGCCTCAAACTTTTTTTCCCAAATAATATTAAAAATCTTATTCGGCTGTTTTCTGTGTGGAAATGTAGTTAAACGCCCTTCAGAAAAAAAATTTTACTTTGGTATGCATATACAAAAGATCATCTATGTATGTAACATTTTTCATTTGTGTGGATGAATTCACCCCTACTTGTATTTGGACTGTTACATCTTTACTATCTATAGGTCTGTGTAGGAGAGACATACCTACAAGAAGTAGGAAGACAAGAAAAGAGAAATGAGAATATGGAATTTGAAGGCAAGGATTCACCTGTGTCTATCTTTTCTAAGTTATTTTACCTTAAAATAACTTGGGGTGGGGTTTATTTCTATTTTTGTTAGATAACTTTTATTTGAAGACCCCTCTGAAAGTGTCATCATCTGTGCTGTGGAACGTTTTCTAGAGCTGTCTATGAAAGCAAACATCTTTGGGATTTGTTATTCTGCCTTCTCCTTCCTATCATCTGCACATCATCAGCAAAGCACAGGTATCCCCTATTTGTCTGATTTTTGATCCATATATTAATTTTTGGTGCTAAGAATTACTCTTACCTTCTCAGGTCATCCTTGTTTAACTGAATATATCACAATGTATTTAAAGTACCCCAAATGAATTTTTCCAACATCATTCTTTCAGAACTTTTGTTCTTGATAGTATCATTCTTCTAATAAACAGAACTGTTTAGTTTTCAGTGTATGTCTCCTTCAATATCAAATTTTATTTTTATAAGATTTCATTCAATGTATATACTAAATACATAATTTTTAAGTTTAGTGAAGACTGTCAGTCATTCAGATTTGAATTTTGAATTTTGGGGACTAGTGGGGATACATATGTTTTAGGAACTAAAATCAGAACACAGTATTTATTTCTCCATTTGAAAACAAAATAGAATTTCAATTAAAGTCTTTCAGGGCAGAAAGTTAATTAAATGTGCTACGTTTCTTAATGATCAGTGCAAACTCTGTAAATTAGACAGAGTTTAATACAATAATAACTAAAACAGAACAAAAAGACATAGTTTCCAAAATTGGATAATACTTCATGTTGTAAATGGTGCATGTGTAAGACTTTTATTAGGCATTTAATATAGCTGGATCCCACTGTTCCATCTGATCACTACCAGTTAAATAAAGGATGTTAATGTTAAGACTGACTACTTAATTAGCACTATCTATTTCATGATGAGATGCCAGCCTGACAGCAGCAAATGAGTTGTGAAGATGATATTCAAATAAAACAATTAGGTTGTCTCATAAAGCTTTGAGGCTGACATTTAGGTAGGTTCTCATGATCATAAGAACTCTGAATACACATAGGCAGAGCACACACAATGTGATCTAGTCATGAGATATATACTTAAACCAAACATTGTTTTGGGAAACATGTTTGGGAATTTTTATGATCCACCTGAAGGTGAATTAAACACATATTAGTGTTACAATATTAAAAAACCCCCAAAAACTAATGGTGTATTGGGCTGAATTGGACCACATGAACGTGTTTGACATGGAGTCTACCAAGATGTCACAGTTTCCTTATATACATTTCATAGAATCAATTACAGAATCATAGAATGGCTTGGGTTGGAAGGGACCTTTAAGATCATCTCATTCCCACTCCCCTGCCATGGTCAGGGACACCTTTCATCAGACCAGGCTTCTCAGAGCCCCATCCAACCTGGCCTTGAACACTCCCAGGGATGGGGCACCCACAGCTTCTCTAGGCAACCTGTGCCAGGGTCTCAGTACCCTAACAGTAGAGAATTTCTCTCTATATCTAAGTCTATCCTCTCTCAGTTTGAAGTGACTGTCCTGTCACTGCAAAGCCTTGTAAGAAATCCTTCTTCA
This sequence comes from Corvus brachyrhynchos, assembly GCF_000691975.1. Lineage (NCBI taxonomy): Eukaryota > Metazoa > Chordata > Aves > Passeriformes > Corvidae > Corvus > Corvus brachyrhynchos. The sequence continues at coordinate 1,794,874 of NW_008237254.1, forward strand.
GCTTTCATGTAGGCCCCCTTTAGGTACTCCATTCTCCTTCAAGTCTGTATTTGAGCTTGGAGTTTTCCCCAAGCCAGATGCAGGATTTCGTCCTTGTTAAACTTCATGAGGTTCACATGGGGCCAACACTCAAGCCTGTCAAGGTCCCTTCTCCTGACATCCCTTCCCTCCAGCATGTGGATTGCAGCACACAGCTTGGTGTTTTCAGTAAACTTGCTAAGAGTGCACAGATCCCACTGCCCATGTTACTGGAAAGAAGTTAAAGAGCCACTCCCAATACCAAACCCCGAGGAAAGCCACATACCATGGAGCTCCACTTGGACATTGAGCCATTGACAGCAGCCCTTTAAATGCAAACATCCAGGTAATTCTTTATCCACGTAGTCATCCATCTGTCAAATCCATGCTTCTCCAGTTTAGAGATAACGATATCATACTTGTAAGCAGCACCAATCCTGAAATCAGTTTTATGGGGCACCTCAGTGCAACCATGGATCCATACCTCAGCCCAGCTCCGCTGCCTAATAGTGGGCCCTGAGCTTGGTATCCTAAGTGTTCCCATTCCAGGATGACTACAAGGCAACGCTGATGAATTTTATTATCTCAACACCAAAGAAAACCTCATTTCCTTGCAAGAATCTGTTCTGTCTTTGACATCCTCCTTCAGCCCATTCTATCCCTTCTTGTAGCTTCGCCTTCTTACTGTCTGTGCGAGGTCATTTGTGCCAGATCACAAATTCCCACAACTGAACAGGTATAATTAGAATCTCCTTTTAAACTTCTTGGAGAGTGTTACAAGAGTTTAATACACGTTACATCTTTTCTGAAAAAGAGAAGTCTGACAAACCAGGAGCCCAGTGTTTGATGATTTTTGAAGAGTTGCGTGCAAAATTCACAGAAGCTGAAGAATCTCAGGATGAACACCTTTTAAGAAATGCTTACCTGACTTTGAAAAATCCCACAGTAGCACCAGTTACTAACTTCGGGAAAAGATTTGTTCACCTAATATAAGAATGGCAGAAAGAAACATCTTGCCTCACTATAGCACCACTCCTCACAAATGGCAAAGAATGTGCACTGCTGTAGTACAACTACATATAAACGAGGGATACTGTCTTTGATAAGACATTTTTAATGCTGGTAGGACACAGTTAACTGGCAGACCAAATAGGAATAATTCTAAATCAGAAGTTTCTTCTGCATTTGAAATTTACACTTGAATTATGGAAGTTTGTCAAAATTAAAATTTGATGCAATCTATCTTCTTTTATTTCAAAACCTGCACTATTAATCCTTTGGTATAATCAAAAACATTTCAGCTAAATAAAATTATAACCTAAGTTTCACATTTATTTGGTCTGAATTGTCTGTTTGCATTGAAGTCTCTCAAGATGATTCCATGTCTTAGATCTTCACATGTTGTATTCCTTTTTCTTTTGCTTTCCTAAAAATAGTGAAAAAAATACCTAAATTTAGTAAAAAAATAAATGATTAAAAATATAATAAATTATATGAAAAAGAGTACATTCATTGGTTCCACAGCATGATCTCTCCTTTGTACAATACATCAGTCAACCCTGCCCACTCCAACCCATTTAAATTCAATTCAATTAAGCTTGAAAATTTGAATTAGAAAGTGGTAAAATATCTCATCCTACAATAAATTTTTTTTAGGATGAAAGTGCTATCCTGGGATGTTTTTTTTCACCTCTCAGAGTCATTGGTAGTACATTTCAAAGTGATGTAAATATTTCTTGAGGAAATTTCCTATATAGGGTAGAATTTCCAAGAGACCAACCACTGGGTATGTGTCCATTCTGAGGGAGTGACAGAAGTTTTTAACATGAGAAGACTGAGGAATTCTTCTCTAAATGTGTTACAGTTAACAGCCTTCTTAATGTCCTATACTTTAAAAAAAAAGTATTTATAGATACTATTACTGCTGTAAAATAACTCTTTCAAAAATAGGGAGGAAGGAACATACAGGTGGCATTGAGGAAATGCTAAAGTGCCTTTTTCTAATTCATTAAGTCTTGCAGCATACTTGTACTACTAAATTTCTTCCATCTTTCATTCAGACATTTTCTAGTATTATGTAGTGTGACAGATGCACTGGATCCCTTAACCAAACAAGCAGCGGTTTGGTACTGGTTTCAAAGGAGGCAAAATCTCAAGCTATATGTGTGCAAAGCACTCCTCTAGGAAAACCACAAAGGAGCAGAGTGGCTCAGTGAACATCCACGCTCATGAGCTTGGAACACTGATCATGAAGTTAATGCATGAATAGTGTGTGGCTTTTCCAAGACTCATTTATCAAGGAACAAAGAAAGTTATGGGCACAAGGAATTTCATGGATACTTCTCCCATTGTGAAATAAACAGTCAGTCACCTGAACAGGTTTAACTGATTTTCTAAACAAAACCACAAACAACTGGAAGCGGGGACCCAGGATAGGCCCAGGACCCCAAAGACAAAGCAGAAAGGATCAGCACTCTCAAGAGTGCTGGGTGCTCCCCACACGCAAAGGTAACAGTAGGAAGATGTGGGGTGAAACCCTGCAAGAGCTCTTAATAGTCTCTGGTTCACCATGACTGGTTCTTTTTTCAATCCGCTTTCCCATTGGTCCTTTTAGGGTCTTCTCATTGGCTCATTTCAGGAAGCGTTCATGTCCAATAATTTCCTCCATTCTCCTTCCCATTGGTTCTTTGAGTCTACCAATCATGTCCCAGGATGTTGGGGTGATGTAAGACACCTCATAGGCTGTTGGCATCTAGTGGTTACATGGGAGCGTTACACCTGTATACTTTGAGCGCTGACATTAATTAACCTTAAGTCTTATAATTAACCAGTCACAAAATCCACCCCCACCATAGCCAATTAACATTTAACATCCACGAACACGTTTATAACAATTGCATGCAATTTAACTATGAGCCAACCACTTTTTTCTACAAATATTCCTGCCTAAGTGAACATTTGAGCTCTCTTGTCTAGGCAGTGTGTCTGCCTGGTGGTATTCTCCACTGGAGTTAGGATGCTTCTCAGGGTTCTCTTCCAGGTGGAGAGACTTGGTAACAATGACCAATTTTTGGATGACTCCAGTTTGAGTTCTCTCTAAATTATAACTACTGCATGCAGGGCAGGGCAGGGCAGGTGACTCACCCTTTGAGCAGGCATGACTCTCGAGGCAGGAGATTCTTTAGTTGAATTTAAGATATTCTTTCTTGCTTAAGACAGAGAGATCCTTGGTAAGTGACTGACAACATACTGAATTCATGCTAAAGAAATCCATTCACTCAATAGTAACTACTACGAACCTTGTGCAGATAACTCCTTTAGATGTAAACCATTGTGCAAGTCTGTATATTTGTGATGAGGCAGTGAAACAGCTTCGAAATGCAATACTTCAAAAAGAATTTTTTAGACACTGCATGCAGTACTGTTCTGTATTTCAGGCTGTCTGTACTGCGTCAGTATTTTCTGAGTTGATTTCTTTTATACTGTCACATAGATAGATAGGTAAATAGATACATAGATAGATAAACTTGAGTTGAACATTCATAAGCATTTCAGAAAATTTCCACTTGAAAAAAACCAGCATGAATTCTGCTTGAATCATGTGCTTTTAGTGATTCTGCTTTTTCAATTTTCTGGCCTCGGTTATCATCAAATAATTAATGTTTTCCAATGTGAATTTATTAAGGCAGTCACTTGTACAACAGTCTACAGCCTAAAAACACCCAATTACTATTATGTAGGTAATCACTTCAAGATTATTTTGTTGTGGTTCTGATTACTTTATAGAGCTCCTATTAAAAGTTTCTGCAGGCACACTTGTTCTTTGTACTATCATTCAAAGCACTGGTCACCAAAACTGCATAACTGTAGCTATCCATTTAGGCAAAAATCACTCATGTAATCCAGATTTCAGGAAGACTAAAAAAAAAATTCAGTGGGCCTGAATTTTATGTAGCCATGTTCTTGAATAATATTTTCTACCTAGTTTAACTCCTGCAACTTAATTGATTCATTTATTAAGATTAACCTAGTAGTGGACAGTTCATTTTAAACAAGAGTTCTTCAATGAATCCAGACGAATAATCAGCCCAGAATGTTTCTGAATACTTTTCTCTGTGACCACAGATTTGCAAAGTAAATATTAACCTGGATTTAAGCTGGACATTTGATACCTAGAGAAAAATAAGCGGGAAGGTGAATGAAGCAGTGGATACATTTCTGAGGAATTAAGTCAGTAGATTGCAAGTGACAGGTTCAATTACTGTTCTGTGGACCAGTGACACATATGCCTTAAACTCTGAGAAATGGGCAGTGGAAAAGGGATGAATAACTCTTAAGATTTGGAGAAAATATGTAACCATTCAGGCAGAAAATTAGCAATTACATTTGGTGCCATCAGTAATAAGTATTTCAACAAAGATCTTAGGTTAACATCAGACCGTGTGACAGCATATCAACCATTACACCTGTGTTCAATCAGCAACCACATCCCTCAATGTGATACTGAGCTGCTTGGTTCAAATGTAGCTTGTTCCGCGATAAGTAAGATCGCTGACATCTGCTAGAAAAAGTATTCAAAAGCAATTTATTTCATTGTCTTGATAGTGACTGTTGAAAGATTTTATTACATTTTTTTAAATGTATGCATTGATAATTTATCTCTTCATGCTCTTGTTCTGAAATCCTATTCCTCTAAAAACATACACTGTCACATATGCCCCTCATAAACTACTACAAATAGATAATTGTGTTACATATGCAAGCAATAGATTTGCTAGTAATAACTATGCAAGTAATAAATCAAGCTACTGAATTCAGAAAAATGGAACCCTCTTTTCACCTTGATATGAAATCTAAAGTCATAATATGGAAGCTAAGTTCATTGCCTTCATTAGGCCATGAAAGAATAAAATTTAGTGTCAAAAGCCAAACTGAAGACTATCTGATCAATATAAAATAACACATTAAAATAAGACAGTTTTATAAATTCTAAAAATATGTCTCTGTTTTCACTTTCTAAGCTAAATATTTTTGACGGAATCTCAAAAACTGCTGAGAATGTTTTCATCAGTTTTCATTAGAAATGAGAATGTTTTCATTAGTTTTCACCCCCAAAAAATTCTACCTATACTAAGGTGTGTTCTACCTAAGGTAAGGACAGAAATAGTTTCTTCATGCTGGCTGGTTTTCAACATTGTTTGTTTGGGTGTTCTTTTTTGGGTTTGTTGGGGCTTTTTTCTTGGTGTGTACTTTAGACTTTTTTGTTTTGTTTTTTGTTTGTTGTTAATTCCTACTCTTAAGATTTTTCAGCACATGTTCATATTGCTGACAGAAGTGAGTTTGCAGCTTTTGTCATCATACCTGGCTAAATGTAAAACACACTTGCTACTACACCCGTAGCACAGAGGCAATTCCAACTAGTTGTCTGTTGGACTTGGAACACTACTCAGGTATGCTAAGCTCCACACCATTACAGTTTCATTGACAATAACCTTGCATTGAGGTATCACTAAAGCATGTGGAGCAGACATACTCTCAGTATATTGCTCTCAGAACACATCTCGGTTTGTTTGGTATGAACTGCGGATCACAAAAAGGAAGACAAACAAAAAACTAAAACAAAATAACACAACAAAATGTAAGCAATTAAATATATGAAACTCATTTATTTCACTGAGAGGTGTGAAACACTCTAATCAGCAATCCTAATCCCCAAAGTTATGTTGCTCTTGGATTACTCCACAGTAAATGTTTTTACACACACACACCCACACACACCCCCCACATTCCTTTGACTCTGAGGAAATACAAGAATTCCAAATGTTCATTTCCTGTTCAGGACTAGCAGATAAAATTAAATTACATGTGGGATATTTCTTCACCTGACTTGTACATACTCCTGTTGTCTTCAGATATGTGAAGCCACAAACCAACAACAATAGCAAAATTATTTTTTTACTGGTATAGCAATCCAGAACAGAATTATGGGCATTATGTCCCTCAAAAAGCTGAGTATGTTTTGACAAATACAGCTAGGTTTTCCCTTTATAAAGGAAATCTGGAAATTTTTTTAAAAATTTGTTTATTTTTATGTCTAATAGCCTATCTCTACTTTTGTTTGCAAATGCTGCATTGATCTATCACCTAAGAAAAAATTTCCCACATGAACATTGCAATTTGTATAAATAACTTTTTTTACATTTGTATTGAAGTAAAAAAGGAACTGATTTTTGAACTAGTTACAGCGTGCAATAACAACAGGTAAAGAATTTTGTAAATAAAAGCTTTGGCTTTTATATGTAGTATCTTTCTAGCACTGTATTCAATTAAAGTTACATTTATATTAAAATGTGTGAATACAAAATGACAGATGCTGTGATCTTTTGAAAAAAATCTTAGGAATGGACTTTTTATAACCTTACCTTATTTGCCTTTTAGTTTTAGCGTCATTTTAGAAACATAAAAATTATGTTTTTTCAATACCTCAGTTGGTAGTATGTAGCAACTGCAAGAAATGCTTGTTAGAAAAAGTAGGTTGATGTCTACCAGCACTAGGATATTCTCTGTAAGAGGCGGGAACCACTGGTCAGATGGGACCCACTATTGGCTCCTTAGTTCCCAAATCACCTTGACATTAGCCTTGAGGTTTCCCTACCTGATGACAACTTACTGCACAACACTTCTCGCACAGAAATTGTTTTTAAGGATATATGCTTTTTTTTCTATTGCCTTGTTGATTTTATCTTGCTTCTTGACACATGTCTGTGAGGTGGATAGGTGCAGATGAGGGGCATTTTACGACCACAGATTTATAGGTGTTACACCCTTCCGCTAGCAATTGGCAGTTACAAAAAGTAACTTTTCTGCCTTTTCAGCGGCTCAAAAGGAGTGGTACCAGAGATGAAGATGCCATTCACTATTTCATATAAAATCTTTCTTTGTAGATAGTCACTTATTCAGCTTTCTTTTTCTAGGTATGGTTATCAGAGGCTCTTTCTTGGCTGGAAAAAAGCCCTCTTTGAGCTCTGCCCAAGAATGTGCAAAAGCAAATTGCATTCCTTTGTTGCTCACACTATGCAAAATTTTCTGCTTTATGGACAATAAATCCAAGAGTTTCCACCAAATATAAGTTCATACTGAGGAGAAAGTCATGCTAAAGACAAGTGCAGTGAAACCTTCACAAAAGTGAATTCACCAAACCGTTTCAAGTCAGGCTTTCAGATTTAGGGCACATTCAGTCTTCCAAACAGTCTCCTGACTGCGAGAGGATTGAAGAAGCAGCTGCAACCTTCCTTTCCATTTTATCCATTCTTACTGTTCTTTGCCAAGGTTAGAAGAAGTTAAACTTTAGGTATTCATATTTCTTTCTAGACACATATTGTCACCTATTATTATATTTCAGTGTTGTGTAGAACTTTTGAAGTAACTTAGCTTTCTTAAGGGAAAAGACATTTATACAAAAGCTAATCTTTAATTATATAACATTTTAAGCAACTGCCTAAAAGCATTACATATCTAATTGATAGTTAGTTCCCTTTGCTCATCATCAGTGGCTGGAACAGCTGCCTCATTGGTCTGCAGATTCAAGCAGCTTTTAACTTCAGGACCAAAAAATTAAAAGGATGAAGAAAAAACAGTAGAAAACCATTAAAATCCTCATACACTCTAAAAGCTTGTTCTTCTATGTGCAAAAATTTTGGTGGTATAATGGCATTAACATTATATAGCTCGCTATTCAATTACCAGCAAAATGACAGTGTGTTGCACCATACACTTCTGATATAAGCACAATCCTCTCAAAACCTGCACCAATGCTCTCTGGTAAACTGAGTTGATGACACAGTCATCTGTTTTCTTTTGGGTTCCAGCCTGTATTTCCCAGAGCAGCTGACATCAAGTGTCAATGTTCCAGCCCTTTTCAGGGCATGACCTTGCACACAGAGGGCCCTGAATGTGCTTGCCGACATATCTTCCTCTGTAACTTCTCTGTAACTTTCATACAGTCCTTATTTCAACTTAATTTCAACTCATCTCAAAGCAGTTTCTCTAATGACATGAACTTTTTCTTTAAAGCACAAGTGCACTTCTGTCTGAAATTTTTCTCAGATGACCTTTCCATTCTCACTCCTAGCATTCATAACTGTGATAGTAACACTTCTAAGTGTAGATAAAAGGTTATTTACAGCCAGATAATGCAATGGAGTAGTTCTCACTTGAGTAAACATATTTGAATATGTGACCTAGAATAACACGTCTGTCCTTTCATCTATCCACTGTTGAAAAAATTGAGGGTCTGCCTCTGGCATTTCTACAGAAGTCAGTGGGTATGGGATTGTGACCCAAGAGTAAGTGATCTCTAAGCCTATAACAGCTTCTGCTTAGATGTGTAAGATGCCTGCATAATGAGTGATAATGGAGCAGAAGGACAGAAATACCACAGTTAATGCAGTGCACCAAAATCCTGCTTCAGCATGGGAAGATAAAACTAAAACTGACAGTATAAACCAGATTTGTACAAGCATGAATAGCCATTTAACTCTCTTGTAATACAGGTAAGAGATGTGAATATGTAATGTATCTGCAGCTTCCCTCAAAAAGTTGTTCTTCCATATGACTATATCAATACATTGTTTTCTTCTGTCAGACTTTATTTTCTGGAATCAAAGATGACAGTTCTAAAATATTCAGGTTAATAATACAGGATGCATTGCGATAAAGTATGCTGTTTATTCTGCTTTTATTTAATTAAGGTTTTTATTAACTAAGACTATGGGATATATTCTGTTTAGAGAATATATTCAAAGTTTAGGGAAACTTTGTCTGCAAACCAGTTGAGATCCACTACATGAAGACTGGAGAAGACACAAGAAGGTCACACAGAGAACTGTGGTTTCTGAGTTGTGTGCAAATGTTCTCCATGAGTCCTTACCAGCTGGTAAGATGTAATGGCAGAGAATGAACAGACAAGGAATGGAACAGACAGTTTTCCTTTATTCTTCATGGAAAAATCATAGATTGATAAAACACTTTGGTTGGAAGGGAACTTAAAGCCACCTAGCTCCAACCCCCCTGGGACACCTTCCACTAGACCACATTGGTCAAAACCCAATCCAGCCTGGCCCTGAACACTTCCAGTGATAGGGCAGCCACAGCTCTGGGCAACCTGTGCCAGGGCCTTACCTCTGTCACAATAAAGAATTTCTTCCTAATATTCCATCCAAACCTACTCTCTTTCACTTTGAAACCACTCCCTTTCCTCCAGTCACTACATGCCCTTGTCAAAAGTCCCTCTCCAGCTCTCTTTTAGGTCACTTCAAGTACTGGAAGGCTGTCCTAAGGTTTCCCCAGAGCCTTCTCTCCTCCAGGCTTAACAACCCTTAACTCAGAACCTGTCATCACAGCAGAGGTGCTCCAGCCCCTTCTGATTATCTTCTTGGCCTTCCTCTGAATTAGGTCCAGCAGATCCATGTCCTTCTTATGTTGGAGACCCCAGAGCAGTGTGCAGTAATGTAAAAAGACGTATTTAATCTGTGCAATGCAACAATAAATATAGATAAAACAAGGGCTTCCTAGTGTGAAACATCTAGATATATATTTTTCCATATGTGTACTTTTCCCTGACAAATAACTCCAAGCATCATTCTAAGAAATTCACAGGATTTTGCTACATATGGCAACCATCTTTATACCATAGATTACCAATTTCTTATAATTTTAATTTGTAAATATCACTAAAACCCAATTTCATGATGATGAGCATATGTATAATTTTGAAAAAGTATATGTGATGTGACTTTTATGTGTATTTTCATTCATTACATGTATTCTTTACATTAATTGTAGGATGTGATGCCAGCTCACATATGAGGATGCAGCTGAAACCTATAACATACAAACATATTGTCGTCAACAAAATGCAAAACTTCTGTAAGAAGGATCTATGAAAGATTCCTGAAGATTTTGTCAACTAATGAAGGTTTCTTGACACACCTGCAAGAGCAGAAAACAAAGACAGGTCTGGCTGTGAAGTAACAATGCATACCTACAGAATTAAGTTTTCCTTCTAGAATTATCTGTTGCATTATTCCAGCCTCAGGAGGATTACAACAGTTAGTAAGCACAAATGGGCTGAAAATTTCTCTCAAATGTCTCCCTATGTTGGAGAATAGATGCTGCTTTTAAAGCAAGAACTCATGTTACTTATGTGTTTAAATGTTGTCAGGTGACCAAATCCTTTTTAGGGTAAGTAGCTTATCTTGGCTCATCATGGTACCTCTATCAGTTGTAATCTTTCAGATGCACAAGAATGACAGATATTTTATCTTTATTTACATTTCTCTGGCACATTACCATGTAATTCTCAGATAAGTCTGGGTGTTTCTTTCAGTAATGATAATTTTTAACTTTATAACTTACTATTTGTAAGCAGGCACTAGAATATTTATTTTATTAAAAAAGGAAGATGATTTTGTCCACCTCAACATTTCCCATGCGTATACCAAAGCCCCAGATTTTCCACGAAGCCCCATGATTTTATCATGTTTCTTACTCTTTTCTGAAATAAGAAAGCATGATGTCTCATGAATGCATTTCACCTGTCATATCAAGCAGTTGTGCTCCCTGATTACATAGTCAGTGCTTTCTTTCACACTTTGCATTAATTAATTCTCTAATTTTACTCTGTTCTTAATTTTGGTTTTCATCCAGAAAGGCACTTAAACATGGGCTTATTTGCCTGATTTCAATGAAACTACTTATGCACTAGTTACGTCCTTGCTGGAACAGGACCTTCTGGTTATAAGCCTTCATTTTTAAGCCTTCTACAATTACGAATAATTTATCTCTTTTATCATTCACTTCTGGGACTCTAAATATGTAAAATGCTTCACAGACTTCTGTCTCTTTGAAAATAAACACAGGTTGCTTCTCCTTTTTTATAATACATGGCTTTATTGGCGAGACAAAACAAATACAAACTGTCATTTTCATTGAATTATTTAATAAAGGCAAAAATAAATGAAAGGAAACATTTTTCTTTGATCATCAAGCAGCTCAAGAGACTAGAAACTGGCAAGCATAGATTTGAGTATGACACGTGATGTACTGACAGCAATTCATTATCATCTCAATAGCATCTTTGTTACCATCTTAACTGTTTGGCACAAATTCGAAGAAAGTTGAAGGCCTTTACCCGATTTATAGAGGACATGTCAACATCAAAAATCCACCAAGACAACAGTTTATCATCTCAGGAGACAGTCCAAGAGCTTAATGTTTCACTTTTCTATTCATTGCTTCTGAGTGCAGTCAACAGCTATAAATGGAGTGAAAGACAGAAGGAAGAAAATAGTAGTAGGTAATATTTACTTGTTTAATCCTTAACCAGAAACTCATTGAGAATACTTCTAAAATTTCCTATCTGAATTTATCTTTGATTGAAAAAGCAAAAAAGCTTATCTTTCCTTTTTTCTCTTTAAGAGAGGTGATACGCCTTACTCTTAACGGACTGCAAACAATGAAGCTTGCATGGGACATAAAAGTTTGATTCTAAACAAATGTTTTAGACACTCACTTGCTGTAAATCTCATGAATTTCTTAGAGAAGAAATACAGTATTTAAATATTTAGCGTTCCTTTTATGCATACAGAATAGATTAGAGTAACAAAGATTCTGCTATCTTTTTAGGCATCAAGGTTGTGCTTGGAGAACATTTTGTGAAAAGAATGCACCCAGAGATCATGATCATGAACTGCAATTCTAAAAGACCAGGTATTTAATCCCTCATTCCATTGTGTATTGTTTGAAGCCTACACGAAATCCTCTAGAAACTAATGCAGACCTGTACAGAACATTTCAATTATGGTGATACAGTCTCCTCGAAATGTCATTGCTGAGTAAGGATGATTGAAGCCCCAGACATAGCAATCGGTTTACATTGGGGAGTTTTTCTGTTTTATTAGAACTTCACGGGGGATTCACTGCCCACGCAAACTGCTAACTCAGAGGAACATTTACAGTGACAGAAGATTCAGAGGTCTGGCTGGTTTCCATGAGAGTAAGAAAAACAATGCATTAACACACATTCCAGAATTCAGTATTTGTCACACAGATGAACTTGGTATCCTTTATCTACTGTTGCGCAGATATGATATGTTTTAGTTTTCATATGTCTTATGTTCCTATAAAATCATGTGCTACAGAGACAGGTTGAGTTTAACCTATCCCCAAAGATGTTGGGCACATAGTGTGATCTGTCAACAGTTAAATTCAAGCTTATGCATTTCAGCAACATGATAGACCCATTGGCCTTCTTTCCTTTCTACTTATTAATTAATTAATTAATTGGTTTTCTTTATCCATTTTTTTTCTCAAATAACATGTGCAAAGTTCTCAGACAAGTAACTGATCATGTCCTCTGGTGAATTATCTATAAATTGCTTACATATTAATGTGCTTTGTAGACTAGCCATGTACTACAATGATGGGAGGAATTTATCTTAGTATAAAGACTTCTGAATTTTATTTATTTATTTAAAATTGAATATTGTTTCTACATCCCATTCTCAAATCCACAAAAAACCTCAATCTAGCAATTAATTATTAATTAAATATTTAACAAAACTGATCATATCACATCATGAATTTGTACTCCAAATTAAGTGTGTTTCTAGACTGTATCTGCTGCAACAAAGGGAAAAAAAGGCTATTGTTCAATTTTTTGAGTCTATTTATAAGAGGAGGCTAAATGATGTACATATAATAAAATGTTGATGCAGAGTCAGAAAATATTAACTCCCATTACTCCTGTCCCCAGGAACAGTGAGCTAATATTCAAAGTTATGATGATGCAATTATAATTTAAAACCTACTGGATACAGTTATTTAATTTCCTATAAGTACAAATTAAAATTATATACAGATACATGCAAGGCTTATTTCTTAAAAAGTAGATGTCTAGTTAAGGACATTTGAAATTTAAAATAATTTAAACTCATCTCTCAAAAGAAGTTGTCAGTGAGGACAGCGTTATTGCTGAATTAGATTTTTCACATGGTTTTAGAGCTCCCACACCATACAGAAAGGGTTTAATCTTTGTTACATTCATTACATTGGTAAATCATCTCTTTCTAGATAGACATGAGGTTTTCATCACTTGCTGAAGTGAAAGATTTCAGCCAGGGCTTGGTTGCTGGACCTATACCATCAAAAATCTTAATAGGTATAGAATGCATGAAGTGGGATTTATTTCCCCTGAAAGTCTGTTTGTGTAAGTCCTGTAAAAGATAATGTAAGAATTTGGGAAACATCCTTTTAGTAGACAGTTTGTGAAGGTGTAAACTGTCTTGGGGAGATATCAGCTTATTGTAACTTCTATTTCAATTTATTATAAATTAATTTGTGAACAAAGAGCATTCTGAAGATTAAATGACTGTTACACTTTTTAAGACATCAAAAATAGTATGAAAACTCTTTGAAAATTTACTGTTCTTGCTGAGTAATTCTCATAAGAGAAAGACAAAGTTTTTGGGAGCTATTTAAGAATTTGCTTGGCTATGTACTTTTCTCCTTTCACAGCAAACTTTATAAATCAGAATTATTCTTCCATTAGGAAAAAAGTGCATGAATTTTATTGAGTGTTACTACATTTCCTCTCTTTTTCTATTCACATTCAGTCTTTTAAAATGTTAGGTTGTGCTGTAAGTTTAATTTGAGACTCAATATGAAGTAATTTGACTGTAGTTTTCATATTTTATGTAAGGATCAGTCCCTTGCTCCTTACTCTATGCTTGACAACACTGGAAGTGTAAGGTGCTTATTTAGTTACTGATAATTCAACATCAGGTTTCCAAATCTCATTTGCAGTTACGAATTGTTAGTAAATTTAGAACAGATTGTGAGAAAGTTCTTAGTTAAAGAGATTTAATATTGCTATTCTTGAAAGGGATGCTTGATTCTGTGCAGGTCATCAAACATATTTGGTCTTAGAAATAGGCATTACCAAAAAGAGAAAATGGTATGCGTAGCAAAGAAAGAATAATATGGACTCACCTGATTCCAACCTGCTGAGTTGGAAGAGACCCAGAAGGATCATTAAGTCCAACTCATGACCCTGCACAGGACCATGTGCCTGAGAATATTGTACAAATGCTTCTTGAACAAGCTTGGTGCTGTGACCACTGCCCTGGGGAGCCTGTTCCAGTGTCCAACCACCTTTGGGGGAAGAAGCTTTTCCTGATATCCAACCTAAACCTCCCCTGAGTCAATTTCAGACCGTTCCCTTGGATTCTGTCACTGGTCAATAAAGTGATCAGTGCCTGCCCCTCCTCCTACAATGAGGAAGTTGAAGACTGGAACGAGGAAGTATGATCCTTGTATAGGTACCTCATGGTAGCTTTGTACATGTTACTGTGGTTTGTGGTTTGGGATTCAAAGACACCTGAACATAAGCACTGGCTAGAGGTCTGGCCATATATGTGCTTAGAAGTGACTAGAGGACATAAATGGAAGAAAATTTGTATAATGCTGGCCAAATATTCTTGTTCAGCAACAGACATTCTGAGAAATACCCATTTTTAATCTGGATATATTCAACTGATTTCTTGGCAGTGAAAGCAGTGGTGGCACTGCTCTCAAGGGAGAGAGTGTCGGCACAGACTAGTTCACAGTCCTCAACAGTCTGTGAGTATAAGAATGTGCTCTGTGTCATTCAGTATTTTGTATCACAGAAGACTTCTCTGGCGGCTCTGGAGAAGTGACGTGATACTGAACATCAGAGAACCATGCTATTATCTCCAACTACATCTACCTTTCCATACAGCTTTTTATGTTCCATCTGTAATTTGCCCCAGCATCTCAGATCCCCAAGTAACCTCCATAAAACAGAGGTGAAAATTGTGACCAGCCTCTGACCTCCCTTTAGGGGATTTCTTAGATAGAGGTTGCCCTGTTTGCCCTAAGAAAACGCAGTGAACTCTGAACTGATGGACAGATAGCAAGCATCAGTGAATTCAAGAGTAGCTCTCTAGTACCTCCTGGAACCACTTGCTTTACTTTCATGCTGATGTTTTAAAACCATGTTTCTTTTGTGATTGTAATTTGTCTGTTTCACTAAGGCCAATGTCTCTGCTCATCGTCAGTAACAGTCCGAAGTAATTCTGTATTTGCATAACTGGTAATAGGTGCAGGCACTGTTCTCATCATTGGGTTGGAAATTACTGAAAATTCAAAAATATCCCTGATTTCATTTAACAGGAAAAAGTTCAAGAGTTGCATCTGATGGCAGCAGCTATATATGAATGACAGACAGTGGGAAAGAACTGCATATTCTTCCTTCACCTCTCATTTTTGTCTAGCCAAAGAGTGCTAAGAAGAGATGGAGAAAGCAACCTTTCTTATGCATATTCCAACTATCATGACAGCTTAAATGAATTAGTGACTACTGGACTTCTGTTACGTTTTTTTAAACATGTTTATACAGTGATCAGCTAATTAAAAACAGCTTCCTTTTTTTCTCTTCACCTCACAGATATGAATAATATGTCTCAAGTGTCTTACAGCAAAGCTATTTTCCCGAGTATGATTCTATCTTCTGCTACACCTAACTTTAAATTCTTCAAAGAGATAAAGCTTTTTTACTTAAACCCGATGTTTAAGGATTAGAAAAAGTGTATCTTACTGATTTTCTACTGATATATGGCACAAATTTTTTCTTTTCCTATTAAGACTGCTTTATCCTAATTCATGGCTGAAGACCTGCTCAGCATCAAAATTCCAAAATCACCGTCATCAAAAGTCTGGATTATCTTTGAATCAGTATGCTGAATCCATAAGAAAAACATAAACTCATCCAAAGATAGAAATACGGAATTACATTAAACAGAAGTGGAATTTTCCGACTTGATTTCAAAATGAAAAAGCATGGTTGAAAACACTTTGGATGGTTACTTAAAGTTTGCTGAAACCTTTTCAGATTCACAAATGTCCTCACCTTCCACCTAAAAAGCAATCAATTACCATTCTTTTTGAAATCAAACAGAAACTTTACTGCATTTTGCAAGAAAATAATTCATTATACTTTTCTGTATCATTTAAAGGCTTTCCCACACTATCCACGCAGCCTTTGAACAAACTGAGTAAAATCTCTTAATGTTTAGAAGTGATGGATGCTTTTCTTCTTGAAATTCCCTGAACAATTATTTATAAAGGATAACAATTTAATGAACATTAACAATGGGAAAATATAAACAAAATAAATACATAAGCAACTTAGGTCTGAATAGAAAATTTTTGTTTTAAGCATTATTAAACAAAAATAGTTTCAGAATCTCATTCGTTTATGCTTGGGGTTTTTTGGTATTTTGACTAATTTCAACAAAGATGCATAATCACATTATCCTTTTTCTCTATACTTTTACATTACAGTCATATTTAGAGATGAGGTTAAATAAAAAGGCAGAACAGTTATCTTGATGATTTATGAGAGTTTCTCAAGTATCAGAGAAGAGTGTATTGAACAATTGCAACATTCTGTAAAAAAATATATTGTTTTATTGAAATAGATATGAATTGACCAGGTGGACCTGACTTCATTCAGTGCAAAACCCCCATTTCCTCCTCTAGAAGGTAGAAAGGATTTAAATGATAGAACAGTTAATTTTTTTCCCTGATAGAAACCATGAAGTGATTATTTTACACTTACTATTCAGAAAAATACTTCTGTATCAAAAAATTTATCTGTACAAAGTGTGGTTAAGTATGGGCAATTTTTCCATCTCTATTCAATTCTCTTGCTTTCACTTCCAATCTCACTTCTGCTTGGGCCAATTGATTCCCTTGAGTGTAATTTGTTCCTGAGTTTCATTAAAAAATATTGGTGCAAACCAAGAACTTGGCATGCAACAAGAATTTTTCTGCATCTGTCATAATTTTATGTCCACCTGAACTAATATGATTATTTCACCTTTAAAACTTTTCATGTTAACTGGATAATTCATATCCTCAGTTCATTTTTTCTAAGAAGTAGCGGTAAATATGCATCAATTGATAAGTGCCCTGATATTAGGACTGTTGACTATTCAGAAAACCTCTTGATTACGTCTTTCATGTGACTGGTTAAAACTTTTATCTCTTTTTTTTTACCATGCTTATTGTGAATAGTTATTATTTTCTTTATCAGAGCTAGGTAAATTTAGAGTGATACGATATCAACAGAAAAATGTATTTTAAATGTGTAAACTTTATTTAGGCTCTTAAGTTTAAATCAGACATGTTAGAGAAGTTTAAGATATAAACATAAAAATAACATCTAGATAAGAGAATTAATTTCTTTGGAAGCAAATTCTACAATAGAATCTCATGCTTGAAAAAAAAGACATAAATTGCCTAATCAACTTGTCTCAAGCTGGACTAGCAAAGAAGAATTTGATATCTTGGATTTATGATTTTGTTTTATCCATCTCAGAACACTGTACGATCAGAGGGAAGCATTAATTTAATAGCAAGGAAACAGCAAAGGAGAACCATGGAAAAATAAGAGATACAAAATTTACATATTCCGGTGAAGGCCTGAGAGGATGCAGTATCAATGTTAGAATATTAGAGAAAATATCAGTTTCAGAAGTAGTTTGATTAATTCCTCTGAAACTGAGTCTTCTCATTAAATATTAAACATGAAACTGCCTGAAACATGAAACCACTTCTGATCACATAACAAATCTATGTGTGAGGTCCTACTGAGCTCTACAGTGTGTCATAAAATTTATGATATAATAACATTGAATAATAATGAGCATTACCTTTCATGTATTCTTCATATTAACATTTGCCACTCATACAATTTCTAATAATGCACAAAAGTAATTCTAATACTAATTACAGTCTTAAACACAAAACCTTAGCCAGTAACCTTAAGTAGGAAAATAAAAGTTGATAAATATATGCTAAAGTTTGGTGATTATCTCTGAATAGTACAAAATGGGAAGTAATTTGGAGACCAAAGCACAAAAATGGTGTGGAGGGGATAAGTCAGGTTGTACATATTAGACTGAATGACTTCTTGACTCTAAATGTTTGAGTCTACATTTGATTTACTGCTACTCTAAGCAAAGTTTTCTGATTTCATAAAAATAGTAGAGGTTTTATTTTTACTCTTCCACAAGTGAATAGAAAGGAAAGGAGGAAGTCAAACGCAAGGCAACAAAAATAGATCAATCAAAACATGAGCAGTTAAGGTTTTAAAATTCAAGAGCTCAATAAAACACATTTGTAAGAAAAGACACATCATTTTGCATGGCAGGTTGCAGTCTTCGGTCTTGCACATCTAGTCTCTGCAAAAAAAAACCCCAAAACATCCAGAATTTTTCAGAATCTCTTGCACAATATAATTGGTGTTTAAAATTTCTTCAACTTAAGCTATGAAAGCATCTTAAGACCTTGCACATATTGATTGTCATCCTGATTCTAGGCCCAATCATTACAGAAAAAAGGCTCACAGTAATGAGCAAAATTGCTCTGTTCCCCTCAACCATAAAAGATTAGGACTAGTACAGAATAGTATTTTCCCATTCTTTTCTGTGTCATTATGTGAAATTTCTGAAAATATGATTCTGTTTTGTCCCTGGGGATTATTTGGCCTACAGAAACAAGGTATTTCTTTTCTTTATGACTCCCATTACATGTTCTAATGAAACTGTCAGACTAGTCACAGGATGGCCTGCGCTAGAAATATTAAAAGTGTGTTCACTGAAGTTTTCTTAGAGGCTTACAAATCATGACATTTCAAAAAATATTTTAAAAATGTAACTTATCAAATAGCAGTATTTAAAAATTATATCATTTACAATTAAATGTTTTATAAGCCACTTGTTACAGTGAAATTTAAAGAGATTTAATAGCCAAGTGTGGTTACTACATTCACTGCAGTTTGGAGTGACAGAAATTTTTTAAAAATCAATAATTACTTATATCGTGTAGAAAATTCTTTTATGGAGTTGACTAGACACAAATGTGCATTCTTTTAAAATAAATAAAAAATGGCATTTCCTTTCAGGGACATTGTTTTTAAATAGTATGACTGAATCAATGCAGTCACATGTCCTTCAAAGATTCAAACCTGATCAGATTTTGCATCAACAAAATTATGGCTCGACATATATTTTTAAATCTCCATCCAGATGAGAAATTCTGTCTACCAACTTCTATGTATGGGTCAATGCATTAAAAGGACTCCTGCAGGGTTCATCTGCTTGGTCAATTCTGAAGAAATACAAAGTAAAGTCAAGAGTATTACTTCAAGAATAATAGTACTGCATCAGTATACTAATCAGTGGAGACCCACAATACCTCTTCACTGTATGAATACAACACTCTATTACTGGTAGATACGTGACTTAAAAGTAATTTCACATGTAGAGTTGACAGACTTATATGTGGCTTTAATATGAGGTCCTTAACACAACTTAGTTACAATTATAATGAGGTTCTGTACTGACAAAATATAGTAAGGTAATTAAAAAACTAAGATGCTAGAAGAAGAGGAACTTTGGTTTTGTAATGGTGGTTTTTGATTACAATACCTATAAATATGTTTCTATTTTAAAGGAAAGAAGAAGAAATCATGCCATGGGGATTCAGACCTACCTTACATTTCTTCTCTTTTTATTTTCTGAAGTGATAAAGTTCCTTTTTTATAGTGTTTAATCTTCAGCACTTTGATCCTAAGTTGATTTTTAGACTCAGCTACAATAGTCTCATAGGTAAAGCTTTAAAATGTCTCAATGGAAATGAGTGAACCCACATCTTCCAAGTCATTCTTGAGAAGCCAACTCTGAATTTTCACATTACTGTCAGGAGAGAGACCACATTTAAAGATTTATTTTTTAGTTTTTATTGCTTGAGCTTTAAATATTGCTCTGGATCCTTGCTTTACTAATTGTTCCACCTCTCAGTTTAAAAGCTTCAGCTACCTCAGGGAAAGAATATTACTATCTCCAATTTGAGAGAATATATTTCAATTTCAAAACAAACTGAAAAGCAAAATAGCACTATTATTGTGCTTATTTTCAAAGATTTGGGGTTATTTCCACTTTTTGCTTTCTTGTTTGTTTCTTTTTTTGTTCTGAGCTGGTATTTAGCATATCTTTACAAATGAAAAGCTCTCATAATATGTGCAGTTGGAGATGGATTTAAAACCATTAAAAATATACATGCTCTGTGTGGCATACTGTCTGTGACCTATGTCATGTGAAACACACTCCTATGTAACAGAAGTCATTGAACTTAAAGAAACATTTTCAATCCAGTGCTCTTTTTCTAGCTACTATCACTTCACTAGATGAACCACTGCAACACTTTTCAACACCTTTATTTTGCCCCAGAAAATTGTGCATGAGAATTTGGGTTCCATAGAAAGAAGCCATATGAAGTCAAGTTACTACTTAGATACAGTGGTTCTTAAAGACTTTCTCAGGCATTGACTCAGCACAGCGTAATGCTAGATTATGCTTTTAATCCCTTTTCAAGATGCTGTCCAGGATTACCAGATGAAAGCTACCTGCAGATTGGACTTTGTGATTGAAACATTTAATATATGATACAGAATCACTGAAACCAAATCTTAAGATCGTGATATTGGACCTAAAGCCTACTGAAGTCAGTAAGAAAGAAAGAGAAAAAAGAAAGAAAGAGAAAAAAGGAAGAAAGAAAGGAAAAGAAAGAAAGAAAGAAATAGAAAGGAAGAAAGAAAGAAAAAAAGGAAGAAAGAAAGAAAGAGAAAGAAAGAAAAAGAGAGAGAAAGAAAGAAAGAAAGAAAGAGAGAGAAAGAGAAAAAAGGAAGAAAGAAAGGAAGAAAAAGAAAGAAAGAAAGAAAGAAAGAAAGAAAGAAAGAAAGAGAAAAAGAAAAAAGGAAGAAAGAAAGAGAAAGAAAAAGAGAGAGAAAGAAAAAAGAAAGAAAGAAAGAAACAAATAAACAAAGAAAAAGAAAGAAAGAAAGAGAAAGAAAGAAAGAGGAAGGAAGAAAGAAAAAGAAAGAAAGTGAAAACACTCTGCACTGATCAGGTTGTGAGGCATTGAAAAACTCTGGTGAAGACACAAATTAAGCATGGCAGGGCTAATTATGGGCAAAGGGAGAGTTCTGGAAAGGTCACAATACCAGCCTGAGTTGGGATGGGCCCCGGAAATAAAAAAGGAAAAAAAAAAATCAATCACAACTAGATTTCCCAAGTCTTCAAGACAGCAGCGGCTCATAAATATCCCAGTTCTGTGTGCAGTCTTGCTGGCAAATAAAATCAGAAAAAGAACATTTCATTGAGGCTTTCTGTGAAAAACCAACCCAACAAATATTCAGAAAAGCCACCTATGGCTAAAATTTACGGAGGTATTTATTTCATTAATGTGAATATTAATATTTTTCTGATATTTTCAAACTTCTTAATAGATTGTGCCAGTCTAGTTTCATCAAAAGACATTTCCTCCATATTAATTTTCAAATATTCACTGGGACCACCAGGCACACTTTAGACGTGGTGCTTGAAAGCTCAACATTCACTCCTCATCCAAAAGTTGTTATTTATTTGCTACACAATGTCTGGTACTATTGTGATCTTCCCTCCCTGAGCTTGTTCTTGCACACATACTCATCTATTTCTCGGGGAAAGTAATGTACTTTAAACTGCAACAGGAAACACAGATGTCTCTCATAAACTGTACTTAGTCTTGTAGTTTCTTTCATGTTCTTTAGTTCAGATTAAAATTCTTTGTTGAAGAATAGTAGGACATTTGTTCCAGACTGTGTTTAAATCGATGACACACAGAATTTTGGGGATGAGTCAAGGTATAACGTTATGTTTTCTCCTACCGGTAACTTTTTAATCAAAATGAGGTAAACACAGAGGAAACCACTCTTTTGAATGGGAAGAGTCAAGTGGAGAATCTTCTACTTGCTTTATCTAATGATATTAGAGGGCCATGACAGTGTTTTATGTCGGCACATTAGGAACTAGCTGTAATTAAAGTGCCAACATATGATACTTAGTTGTACAAAATATTTCACCACAGTTTGGACCATAAATAACACTTGTGGCATTCTTGCCTTTATTTAGCTGAGTTTTCCATGTTCTAGCTTTTAATGCTTAGGACAAAAAACTCACTTGGGCTTCAAATCTATGCTTCAATTTATATCTCTCAGGCTGCATCAGCACCACTGCTTTGTCAAAGTGCTATCACAGATTCCTAGGAAATACAAACATTCCTTGACCATGAGGAACTGAAAACATTATGTGAAAATACCAACTCTCTCATCAGCATGACATAATTGTTATTGTTAAATTGTTGTTAAACTGAGGTCTTGAAATTTGCACAGTGCATATGCTATTCTTATTACTATGGAACATATTTCAAATTTTAATTAAATTCAATCTGGTAACAGAATTTTAAGAAAGCCTACTGGAATGTACGGTTTTTACTCATGGAAAGTGTGCTGAGAAGAGAACATTCCTTCTCAAGTCTCTGAGATGTTTTGCACTGAGGCAGTGTAAATTATTTTGGCTTCTTAGTAAGAAGGGCATAGATATTCAAAGCTAGCTAACTACACAGGATGGAAGTTATAGGAAAGGTAATAGCAATCTCACATGCATTCTGCTTCTGTGAGTGCTGACTGTTGCAATATCAGATGAGCCCCTCCTCACAGACCCTGATGTGCTGTGCAGAGTTCTCATTCATTATGAGGTTCACCAGCTCCAAGTTTTCTTGTACTTCTGTAGAGTTTTTCTCACAGTACAGAAACATTTGTCACTGATCACAGACATGTCTATGTGGACTTAGTTTTGAAGATACCCTTGGACAGTGTGCCCCAATACAATAAAGTCATGGCTCCCCAGGAGGTGTTTATCTCATGTCAACCGGAAAAAAAAACATTTTATAGTCAACTACACGTCCGAAAAATGTATATTGCTCAACTATGCATTGCTTACGTGTACACTGCTTAATTACACTGTTCAATAGAGCAGTCATTGCTACCCATTACATGGAGGAACACAACTGAGCAATCGGGATACTTTGCCCCACCTGGCTGGGAAGTTGACACAGGCTGTTCATGGTGCACCTGTATACACAAGAAGAAACCAAGGACGTGGATCACCAACTCTGCATACAATAGTCTTGTAGAACAAACTGCATACTGACAGAGAGAGACTAAACACTGTTCTTTCTCCTTGTCTGCACATCCAAATCACCAGTTTTTCTGCAATTTTACCCCTTTTTAACTGTGGGTTCAGCTCTGCACTAATTGATCTATCCTGGCTATTTTAATATTCGCTTCAATAAAATAAAAGGACTAAAATATCCCAAGCTGGATTCAATGTGTTCTGAAGATGAAAAACATCATTTCATAGGCGGTTTTGCATACTTTCAAGAAAAGAAACATCCCTTCCAATGTATCATAAAGTCTTGCAATAAACCCCATTAATGTCTAAACTATGAACCCAGCAAAGGGTAGATCTGTTGGATTGAATTAGCAAGATATTGAGCACATTTTTTTCTATACAGACAAGGGAAAGATCATGACGAAATCATGGAATTCATTAAAAATTTAGTCAACAAGTAATTTTCAAAGGCTGAGTACAAAGAAGGACATTTCATAGGACTCTGCCAGTATGCACTTTGCTTTCCACTCAAGAAGTGAACTGAGATTAAAAATGAAGAAGTTAATTTAGGACAAGTGCAAAACACATCTCAGAAGAGAATCCAAATTCACAAATCAAAAAGTAGAACAGCTGGGTAGCAAAGCACTAAAGAAGTGTGTTTAAAGAGCCAGGAACAGGAGTCATAGTAGATCAATGACTGAAGGCATTTTTGTGGTGGTGTTGCAGAATAAAAAAGTTTCATTAATATATATACCCTAAAAAATGTGATTATTGTCAGGGCAGACCCCAAAAACAACAGAAAGGAAAACGTATGATGGGAAGAATCTAGCAGGCAATAGCCCAAGGAGGCTGAGTAAAGTCATAATATTTACAGAACACTATTTTTTTAAAGGGATGTAAACAAAACTCTGACACTTTTTCTTTCTTTCCTTTTTCCCTTCTCTTTTTGTTTATCTTGTTCAATATAGCAGGGCTGGAGTTACAGTACTGTATTTTGATACCAGAGCTTAGTGTCACTCAAACTTAAGTCCAAAGAAATGAGACACATGTAAAGAGAAGATTGTAAATAAACTGTGAGGAAACATTGAACTAGGTTAATTAAAAAAAAAAAAGGTAAAAAAAAATCAAAAAATAAGAAAGCTTGTAAAGGCTGGCAGAGTCTCATAATTTCTATGTAGAAATATATAGGATTTCTATTTTATAGAAGTTTTTATGTGAAGAATGTAAATATTAACTGTTCTTTCTGTCTACTAAAGGCACATGCACTTACAGTAAAGGTTACAGGGAACAGGGAAGAAATGGAACTTTAGATCCAGTTATGCTATGCTATGCTACGTTATCAAAATGCCTGGGAATTCAAAATCCAATGCTCCTACTCAAGAGGAAAGTCGTATGTGAGTACTCTGTAAACAAAGGGCTCATTTTCCTTCAAAATGCATTGGTCAGGTGCGTGACTGCTGAGCAGTGAACCCTGATTAGATAGTTTGTGTCACTTTATATACCCTTTTTCACTTTCTCTCTTAGATTGTTCCTCTTTACTGCTGTTATGCCACTGTCTCACTTGCCCTGTTATTATATCCAAATTTAGGTATTTACATTACGGTTGTTTCAGCAATCCACTTTAGCCAGGATTTGCAAAGCTTTTGCAAAACTTTTGGGTTTTTGGGTTCTACTGGGGTTTCTTGGTTCGTTGGTTGATTGTTTTGATTTTTCTTTAATTTTTCTTATCTACATTGTGTGGCCATTTCTCATAGTTTTAAATCATCCGGGTTAGTCATCCATATGGACATTATCTTCTTTCTGATTTCAGGAAGGATTTATCATGTTAGCATAGATACATAGTCAAAATAGACCTTTGTTCACATAGCAGAGAAAATATTTGATAACAAATATTTTCTTTAAGATTTAGATAAATCTTTCTGACAAAGTTAGACAACAATGCAACTGGCTAGAGAGGGAGTTTGTTGAGCTGATCTCACTGAAAAATATTCAAGTATTTAAAAATGTTTATTCATTCATACTTATCTTACTCTAAAAAAGGATCAAAAATCCTTTCAAGACTGTAACTCCATGGTTAGAATTATAAGATCTAACGTTTGATACAGAAAAGCAGCTTTATTCTATTTAATTACCAAGCATCTTTTCCAATACTACTTTTTTCCCCTTTAAATCCTTCAAAATGGATTTTTGAAGAAAAGTTTCATTTTTTCCTGAACTATGCAAAGAGATACAATGGATATGACTTCAACTAAACATTGCTATGTTTGCAATATATGCAAGCAAGATATTTCATAAAGAGAAAAAATCCTACTTTTTAGGGCACACATTAGAGTGCAATAAAATAATAAGAAAACAAGCTGTAAGAAACACAGATGGTATGCCTTGTTCAGATCACCTTATTTACTGCATAGGCCATAATTTAGTTACTGGAACAGATGTGCCCACTGCACATAGCATAACCCCCATTTCCCCTCATCCATTAATGCTGTCAAGTGGCCAGATGAATAACAGACACCTGAGTTTCTTTTTAGAACTGATAGAAACTAAGAAAATGTAATTTACTGTGGCTAGTCAACTTACTTAAAAAATGGAGTTAGTTATAATAATTTGACCGAGTTCTACTGAATATCCTACACTTCATATTTGTTAGTTGGTCTGTACCAGCTGGTATAAGCAAATTCGCTTGCACCTGCCTGTACACTGTACCAAGCTACCTCCAAATTCTGCTCACTGTGATGATGGGAAACAGATGGCTCAAAGTTTTCAGTTAAAATTGTTTTGACAGAAAACTGGTTTTCAGCAGAGTAATTCTTGTTTGTGTGAAAAAATGTCTGCTTCCTGTGGAAAATCTCATCATTTTGTCTATAAAACACAGCTCTCCAAACATGATGATACAGAATATTTTCCAGTAGAAGTCCACAAGCCTGAGACATTGGATTTATTGTGCAAATGCTTTGTATGCTCAAACTTCTGTTTGGGCCAAATCTCCCAGATGGATTATATCTTCTATGATGCAATAAAATTTCATCAAGTCTTCACTGGCTGAAAGTGAAAGGTCTGTAGAATGACATGAAACAAAACATTTGCTGAGGGACTTCAGCTGATAGAAAATAATGTATGCAAAAAAAAATTCAACAGCACTTTTCATAGATTGATTGAGCACTTGCAAATCAACGTTCCTCCCCCCTGCTATTCCTCCATACACTATTTTTTTCCCAAAGCTTTTCTTGTGGTGGCCCATATTCCAGAAACGTACATTTGCCAGTTGAACAGAAACATTGGCTTCTTTAGAAAGAGCCTTCTGTCTTATCTCCTACGCACATTTGCATTTCCTTTGTTTTAAAATAATATGACTGCTGTTCTTACATAAGCGTGTGATTTGTAGATGGATGGGAAGTAGGATCTATAAAACTACACATATTATCATTCTGCTTTAGTTTCCTGAATTCAAGCCTTATTCCAAAGACTTTCATTCTGCATGTTTTTTCTACTCTTTCCATTCTCAACAACTTTCTCTTGTTGCACTGATCTAGTCAGCAGCTTTGATATTTGAACCAGAGACAATGGCAAACAATGACTATTTATTATTTGCTTTTAATTTTAAAAAACAAATTGGACATTTATTTTCAGCTAGTGTACTCTTAAGTAAATTATTTAAGAGATATTGATAAGAAAAGATGAGAGAAAGCACAATCTGGTAGCTCATCTACATAGTCAGAGAAGATTCCTTTCTTTTCTGATTTATGTGACCCGTTTCACCAATAAGATTTTAAACAGCAACATTTCCCCAGAATGTTTTAATGACATTCTACCATATGTAAAAGGAAGTCAAGTACTGAAATACCTACAAGCCAATAAACTTGCTAAAATATTTTATTTAGAATTTCCTCTAAAACTAGATTTGCTAAAGAAACAGAGAATAAAATATCAATGATCTACCTAATAAATGTTTCTTCATGAACTTCCAGTAACCTGTGGACATGTAGATATGAAGTATCTCAGGAGGTTAGGTTAGAATTAATATTTTTTTCATAGGATAAAATACTAGGATATTGAAGAAAAAATTGAGAAGAGTTGGAATATATTTAGACTGTTTTCATTTCATTATATGTACAAGGAATAGCAGTTGTGAATTTAAAAGTCTTTTTAACTGGTTTGCTTGTTTTATCAAATATATTAATTTGATGTCCAATGTTTGTCGTCAACCAGAAATAGATGTATTCAACACTGAATAGTAAGTAGTCACTGAAAGACAAGGTGTAGTGGGACAATACCAAAACCAAGTGAAAACCAAAAGACCTCATCTTATTACTCTTAGGGTAAACTTTTAAAGTTCAGCTGTTACCACCAGAGATTTTAAGACAAACTGAGACTGTCATATTCTAATCTTCTTTCTTTAATTATTTATTTCATGAGCAAATAGATCTGCCTGAAATAGGCTAGTTGTCAAGTACATTACAAGCAGAAAAACAAATCCATTATTTGTTGAATATGATTTATATAGTACTAGTCAGCATGTAATTCACAATTCATCAATATTAGGATAAAGCATGATACTTCTTTCATCTTTGCAGCAAGTTTACTGGGCTATCAGTTTTGTAAAATGTCCTGTTCATCCTATGTCAACTGATGATACTTCATTCCAGCAAAACAGTTATCAGGATTAACTGCATCGTAGGTTGACTTCTCATGAAAAAAAATAAATGCTATCTACTTATTTTCCTTTATTTCTCCAGGAAAACTGTGAATTAGATCATATCCATTGCTAGGTGACAGGACCAGTAGGATGAACAACTCAATTAAAAAATCACAGAATAAACTAGGTTGGAAAAGACCTTTGAGATCATCAAGTCCAGCCTATGACCTAACACCTCCTCATCAATGGAGCCATGTCCAGCCTTTTTTTAAACACGTCCAGGGACGGTGACTCCACCACCTCCCTGGACAGACGATTCCAGCACACAATCACTCTTTCAGTGAAGAATTTTTTTCTGATGTCTAACCTAAACTACCCCTGGCACAGCTTAAGACTGTGTCCTCTCGTTCTGTCAGTGGTTGCCTGGGAGAAGAGACCGATCCCCACCTGGCTACAATCGCCTTTCAGGCAGTTGTAGAGAGTGATAAGGTCACCCTTGAGCCTCCTTTTCTCCAGGCTAAACAACCCCAGCTCCCTCAGTTGTTCTTCATAGGGCTTGTGTTCCAGGCCCTTCACCACCCTTGTTGTCCTCCTCTGGACACATTTGAGTGTTTCACCATCCTTCCTAAATTGAGAGGCCCAGAACTGAACACGGTACTTGAGGTGAGGCCTCACTAGTACTGAGTACAGGAGAAGAATGACTGCCCTGGTCCTGCTGGCTGCACTATTCCTGATACAGGCCAGGATGTCGTTGGCCTTCCTGGCCACCTGGGCACACTGCTGGCTCATGTTCAGTTGGCTGTCGACCACTATCCCCAGGTCCCTTTCTTCCTGGCCAGTGTCCAGCCACTCTGTCCCCAGCCTGTAGTGCTGCAGGGGGTTGTTGTGGCCAAAGTGCAGGACTCGGCACTCAGACATGTTAAACTTCATGTTGTTGGACTAGGCCTATCGATCCAGCCTGTCCAGGTCCCTTTGCAGAGCCCTCCTACCCTCCAGCAGGTCAACACATGCTCCCAGCTTGGTGTCATCTGCAAATTTACTGACAGTGGACTCAACTGCCTCGTCCAGATCATCAATAAAGATGTTAAACAGGACTGGTCCCAGTACAGATCCCTGAGGGACACCACTGGTGACTGGCCACCAGCTGGATGCAGCACTGTTCACGAGCACTCTCTGGGCCTGGCCATCCAGCCAGTTCCTGACCCAGCAAAGAGTGCTCCTGTCCAAGCTGTGGGCTGCCAGCTTTTCCAAGAGTTTACTGTGGGAGACAATGTCTAAGGCTTTGCTGCAGTCCAGGTAGACAACATCCACAGCCTTTCCTAAACTCATGCTGGCTGTGTCTGATCCCCGCAGCCATCCTCCAGATGCTGTGTGAGGGCACTCAGGATGATCTGTTCCATAATCTTGCTGGGCACTGAGGTCAGGCTGACAGGCCTGTAGTTTCCCAGATCCTCCTTCTGGCCCTTTGTGTGGATGGGCGTCACACTGGCCAGTTTCCAGTCATCTGGGACCTCCCCCATGAGCCAGGAATGATGGTAAATGATGGAGAGCAGCTTCGCAAGCTCATCTCCCAGCTCCCTCACCACCCTAGGACAGATCCCATCTGGTCCCATAGATTTATGAGCACCTAAGTGACTCAGCATGTCTCTGACTGCTTCCGCCTGGATAACAGGGGGGCTATTCTGCTCCCTGACACCCTCTACCAGCCCAGGAGGCCAGCTGTCCTGAGGACAACCTGTCTTTCTGAAAACTGAGGCAAAGAAGGTGTTAAGTACCTCTGCCTTTTCCTCATCTTTAGTAACTAAAATTCCCTTCTGCATCTAATAGGGAATGGAGGCTGTCCTTGCCCTTCCTTTTTACCCTTTATGTATTTATAAAAATATTTTTTATTGTCCTTCACAGAAGTGGCCAGATTGAGTTCTAACAGGGCTTTTACCTCTCTAATTTTTTTCCTACATGACTTAGCAACTCCCTTAAGCATTTCCTGAGATACCTGACCCTCCTCCCAAAGGTGATACACCCTCTTTTTTTTCCTTAGTTCCTTCAAAAGCTCCTTGTCCATCCAGGCTGGTCATTTTCCTCATCAGCTCATCTTTTGGCACACAGGGACAGTTTGTTCCTGTGCTTTCAGGATTTCTGTTTTGAAGCACGCCCATCCTACCTGGACTCCTTTGTTTTTAAGAGCTCCTTCCCAAGGTACTCTCCAAATAATTCTCTTGAATAGGCCAAAGTCTGCCCTCCAGAAGTCCAGTGTGGAAGTTTTATTGATGCCCCTCCTTGTTTCACCAAATATTGAAAACTCTATAATTTCATGATCACTATGCCCCAGATGGCCTCCAACCACCACATCTCCCACCAGCCCTTCTCTGTTTGCAAACAGCAGGTCTAGTGTAGCCCCTCCTCTCGCAGGCTCGCTCACCAGCTATGACAAGAAGCTCTCCTCCATACACTCTAAGAACCTCCTAGACTGCCTCTTCTCTTCTGTGAAATAACCAGCAGATATCTGGCAGGTTAAAGTCACCTACAAGAACAAGGGCTGCTGATCGAGAAACATCCTCCAGCTGCTTGTAGAATAAGTTATCCACCTCTTCATCCTGGCTAGGTGGTCTATAACACATTCCCGCAAGGATGTCAGCCTTGTTGGCCTTCCCCCTGACTCTTACCCTTAGGCATGCGACTTTATCATCATTAATCTCAATTTCCATGGTGTCGAGAGCCTCCCTAATATAAAGAGCCACCCCTCCACCTCTCCTCTCTCTCCTGTCTCTTCCAAAGAGCTTGTAGCTATCTATTGCAGTGCTCCAATCACACCAGTCATCCCACCACATTTTCATAATGGTGACTAAGTCACAGCTTTCTTGCTGTACCATGGCTTCCAGCTCCTCTTGTTTGTTTCCCGTGCTCCATGCATTAGTGTACATGCACTTCAGCTGGGCTGCTGATTTCACCCCTGTTGGAGGTTAGGGTTTTTCCTTTTGTTTCTTTCTCTTAGGGAATTTTCCCCCATTTTGTTGCTAAGGAACAATAATGACTGGGTACTTAAGAGAGACAAAAGAAGTTGCCAAACTCAGGGGAAGAGGGCACCTGGCTGCACTTCTCTTATCTGAGAGTTTCTCTCAGAGGGGCAGAGATACCGTGAGAATGGGGCTGGGAAAGAAGGGGCTGGGGCAGCTGCTAGCTCCTTCTTGCTCTCTCGCTATTCAGAGGGGAAGAAGGCTGCCCTTGCTGTGGGAAGAATTCACCACCACTGCGGGTTTCCGTCTCCTGCAGCCTTTCTTCTACCATGAGTGGAGCTCTACTCGAGAGAGTAACTACTGAACTGGAACCTTATTAACAGCCTACCTCACCAGAGGACCCTTCACCATCTGCTGGGGTGCCTCAGGGGAAACCGTGGGATCCTCAAGCCCCTTTCCTCCTCCCAGGGAGCCCCTCCCTGCCCTGTTCGGGAGCCAGGCGGCCACTGCCCAGCCCCGCCGTTGCTGCG
>NW_008237254.1:1826164-1857709 GCF_000691975.1 Corvus brachyrhynchos
TCACTGCTTCAACAGAACCACATCCATTCACTTCAGGAGGACTGTAGCCACCACCTTATCGGACTGCTGCTGCTACCCTGACTAACAGGGTCAGGTCGTATCTGACTCTGTCAGTTTAAATCAGTTTTTTCCCTACCTTTTATATATATATATATATATGTAAAGAGCTGTTATTCCTTTTCCCCATATCTTTGCCTATAATAATTTGGAGGGAAGGGGGGTTGCATCTTCCATTCCAAGGGAGGCTCCTGCCTTCCTTAGGCAGACACCTGTCTTTCAAACCAAGACAGACCATAACTACACCAAAGGGGAAAAGGCTTGACAGCCGAGAGAAGGCTGTTGTTGGGTTTCTGGTTTTGTTTGTTGTTGTTGCTTCCATTGTTGTTGTTTCTTTGCCTTGTTATGCATATATATATATTAGTAAAGAACTGTTATTCCTTTTCCCATATCTTTGCCTCAAAGCCCTTCGACTTCAAAGTTATAATAATTTGGAAGGAAAGGGGTTATATTTTCCATTCCAAGGGAGGCTCCTGCTTTCCTTATCAGACACCTGTCTTTCAAACCAAGACAAACCCTGACTCTGTCTTATCACTCTTGGCCTTGTTTCTGGACAGCCTAATTGCATCCTCTTCCCCCTCTGAACCTAGTTTAAAGCCCTCTCAATCAGTCCTGCTAGTTCATGGGCTAGAATCCTTTTGCTCTCGACTGGTAGATGGAGCCCATCTGGCTCCAGCAGGCCAGGTGCCATAAAAGTTGCCCCATGATCAAAGAACCCAAAATTCTGCTGATGGCATCAGCGCTTAAGCCACTTGTTGATAATGTGGGTTCTCCTGTTCCTTTCATCATTTGTCCTGCCACTGAAGGGACTGAACAGAACATCACGTGTGCTCCTGCCCCATCAATCATTCCACTCAGAGCCATTAAGTCCCTTTTAATTGCCCTGGTGCTCTTCTTTTCAATCCTATCACTACTAGCCTGGAGTATCAGCAGTGGGTAATAATCAGAGGGCTGAATCAGCCCAGGGAATCTCCTGGTGATATCCTGTACCCGGGCCGCAGGGAGGCAGCAGACCTCCCTGTGGGATGGGTCTGGACAGCATACGGGGCCCTCTGTTCTCCTCAGAAGGGAGTCACCTAGTACAACTACCCTTCTTTCTTTTTAATGCTAGAGGTAGTGATCCATCTGACAGATGAAGTGTAGTTGGGAGGCTTTTCAGGGCAGATTATTTTCTTCGATGTCATCTGGCTGAGCCTCTGGATCCAGGGCCTCATAACTATTCTGAACTGGCACCTGGGTAGGTGGTGGGAGTTGGGAAGAATTTTTATTACCTCCCCAAGTAGGGTCCCTTCATCTACTAGGTCTCCTCCTGGCTGATGGTAGGAGGCATGGGAGTCCTCTGACTCCTGGTGGGCTTCTCTCAGGGATGAAAGGGTGAAACTCCACCAGTCAATTTCCCTTTCACTTTCCCTAATACTCCTTAGTCTTTCTACTTCTTCCTTAAGCTCAGCAACCAGACAGAGGAGATCATTCACCTGTTCGCATGCAGGTGTCTTTTGCACCGTCCCCTGGTACTACTGACAGGGTCAGACACTCCATTCAGGAAGTGGTCTGGACAGATGTCTCCTTCTTGGATGGTCCTGTTTGGCTTCGTACACTTTTCCTAGCTATAGCTTTTGATTGTTTGGAGACTGTGGGAGACAGAGGAGTAGAAACTCCTACAGTTAAAGGAGGCTTTGATTTACAACCCTGAAAGAGACTAGGTCTGGCTTAATTGACAGAGATTTGTGGACTTTAAGCAAAAGGATTACAAACTCGTATTCCTATCATTATAAGTAAAATTGTACACTGGGTGTTTTGGTGAAGGGTTTTAAAATATAATAGTGTGGTTTCATATAGTTTAAGTTAAGAATGTAGATGGTATAAGAGAGACAACTGTGTGTACCTGACATGAGAAGTTATTGGTCAAGACATAGCTGCATTGCAGTGAGAAGTGCCACAGGTGATAGGTCATTAATATAAAACAAAGTGTCATTTTAAGTATCTATTGGATTAGAAAATTATAAATTATGATGTAACCCTAAATCTTGTGACTAGTCGCCATTATTCGGAGGTGTTGTAAAATCTCACACCTCGACCGATGTGTTTGTTATTTTAAACAATAAATTTGTGTGTTTGCATAGTCCCATCCCTTAAAGTTATTTTCCTCCGACACGTGAAGTGCGAGAAACGGACAGGAGACCACTACTGAACAAAAAACCCAAAACCAAAAGAACAAATAAAACCCCAACACAAAATAAAAACCCTACTGGGCAGGAGGATGACTGCAACCCTGCTGGCCCTGCCTGCGTGAACTGCCACGCAAACTGCCGTGCTCTGCCCTCAGAGACATGCCACACCCCTGATCACCTGCTCCTGTTCTCTGCACTGCGGGTTGCTGCACTCCCTAGAACCTTCTTTTAATCACACGTCCTATGGCTGGAGGAAGCACCTCTCTGTGCCTGAATGGCTAATGAGAGCTCTTAATTCACTGTGACTGAATTATCACCCTTTCAACTATGAAAACTGTGATGTGAGACTTTACTTTGGAAGACACCACAAATATAATTTGTGAGGCCTCAGTACACAGTCTGTGCAGCCTTTTAGATCTTTATAGTTTTATACAAAGTTATGACGATTCAGAGATACAATACAGAGAAAAGTAAGATCATATATTCCCCATACTAATGATTGTAATTTCCTAGTTGTACTCATATCTTTGGGGGGCAGTTGGTTGGTTTACTTGTTTGTTTTGTTGTTTTCATTTGTTTTTTGACAGATCATGGTTGTAGAGCCTAGAAAATTAAGGGAATTATACAGTGTGTATAGTACTGCTTATGTAATGGAAAGTTTATCCCTTCAGAAAGAAAACTGTATTTATACATTGGCTTCTTGCTGGATTACCATATAGTGGTGTTTTACAAGAGTTCGGTTTCAATCTTCCTGAAAGATGAAATTAGAATAGTCTGTGATAATGAAAATATTGGCACAAAAAATTACTTATTCAATGTAAAATGCCTTTGGAGATTACCTTACAGCTATATTTTTAAACTATATGCAGAGCAATCTGTTCTTCTGTCTAATGCAATATTGATCAATCTAAGAAGAAAACAGAATAGAAAGAGTCTAAGAGATTGATGGGCAGCAAGAACAACATCCTGAGTGGCA
The DNA here is from genome assembly GCF_000691975.1 of Corvus brachyrhynchos. Classification (NCBI taxonomy): domain Eukaryota; kingdom Metazoa; phylum Chordata; class Aves; order Passeriformes; family Corvidae; genus Corvus; species Corvus brachyrhynchos. The sequence continues at coordinate 1,829,369 of NW_008237254.1, forward strand.
AAAATCTTGCCATAAGCTGCAATGCCTATGGGTCTTGGAAGCTTGCCCACAGTTGCTTCTTTGAATCAGAAAAAAATTAATTAGAACATGTTGTTAGTCTACTGGCAGGTAGACACAGGTCGATATTCCATTCCTGTCCCTGCTTTCTTTTTCCAGCTCCAGTTTGCATATCTAATCGATCTCTTTGCCTGTATGATTGATCAAAAGGGAGTGCAATGCAAAAGGAGATGCCAAAGAGATATGCAAACGCATGTGTTATGAGAGGTGGAAGCTAATGTCACATCATGCAGTAATTTTCTGGCACCTTTTTCTTGCTGGGCTGCATTACAAAAAGATGTACATCTTGCTAATATATTTCTGTTCTGCCTTCTGTTAATTGCTGCATAACTTTATCATTCAGCACTCTGTGATGAGCTGTCTCCTTTGCTTCATGCAGAGTGACAATACAAGGAGCTCAGCAGTGATAATAAAGACATGATCTAGTTTGCCATTAAAATACCCATCCTCACACACTTCTACAGACTGTTTCACACCTGTGTCTGAAAGCAGAAAGACAGGAAGTAGAGGAGTTGCAACAATAACACCTTTCTTCTTATGCAACAGTCAGAAATGCCCCCTCCTGTCTTTAATCACAGTGTAAATATAATGCAGTTATTTCAAAGAAATAGAAAGGGTCAAGTAAAAAGTGAATAGGGGTGACCTAAACTCTACCCAGTACTCTCCAAAACCCATGTGAGTCATGGACAAGGGCTTGCCTGTCCTACAGATTTTTTTTTTTTTTTTTAACAGGAAACCTTTAATTTGGCATTAAAAACCTCTGCAGAAAAGATGCACAAATAACTATTTTAGTTAGGAGAATCTAACTCTTTCCAAACTTAAAAATTTATGTATTATGCCTCCTGTTGTCTGCTTTTTTCCTAAAAGTATGTTTTTGATACTCTGACACAGTTCGTCTCTTCACAATTTGAAAACAGACAGTCAAGGAAAGCGCTTATGGCTCATGCTGCCTTTCTGATAGTGAGTGGTCTCATCTTGTCACACAAGATGGCAGCCAAAAATTGACTTTTCTTTGCATTTATTCTTTTTAAAAAAATAACAGGAAAAGTCATCTCAGAAACAATTCTCATGTGAAAAGGGCTATCACATATCCTGGAAAATAAATCTTGTTTGAAGTTCTTACTCACTTAGCAGTAAGTAATGATATATGCTTAAAATAATTGCACCCTTTGCTAATTGATATCAAAACCTTTGAAATTTTATATAATGCCTTCTATCACAGATATTTCCAGCCATGGAAGAATCTTAAAATTTGTCATCCACTAAAATATGTATTTTACAGTTCTCTTCACATGATGCTTCACCGAACAGCAAGGAATGCTATACTGGAGGAGTGTGAGGAGCAGTAGTGATGGCAGTGGCAGAAATCAATATGAGGAATACATATGAAGAGGTAAACCGGCACTCTTCCCTGATCTGGTCAGACTAGACTTATTTATTGTTCAAGCCAGCAAGGGACTCAGCCTGCACCAATCAGGTCAAGTGATTTAAACAGAATTAAAAAATCAGTCCAGTTAATTTTAATAAATGCATACATATATATCTCCCAGCAAGCAAGTATGTGGCAACATGATGATCACCAAAAAAACCCCACGTCCTCTTCTTCTCCAGAGCTCCTAGACCCAATACAGATGCACAGACAAAGCACCTGCCAGGGCATGCAACCACCTAGGTTTCCGGCTGCAGGGTGTGCCTGGAGATGGATGGTAACGGGACCACCTTCGGGAGGTACACTCAGGTAGATGAACTGCTCTGCTTGGTCACTGAGCTTTGGGAGAAGGAGGACAGACTAAGGAGTATTTCAGAGTCTGAGAATAAGATAGATCAATGGAGACATAGTCTGACATTTCTGATAAGTAACAAGTCAATTCAACATAGGTAGGTCCAGTATCTGTTTTGTGTCAGGGTGAATATAGTATTACTAGGGGATAATAGGAAGTAGATTAGTTTGTGGGGCTCCCAGAGGAACACCTCCTTATCTCCTCCATCCCTTGTCCTTACCCTCTTATACCTTTATAGAATAGGTATTAGGCTCTATGAATGGTCAAGGAAGGACATGGCAAGGTCGAAAAGGATGAATCTGTGTAAGTACTTTCACCAGGGCCAGATTAACCAGCCCTTTTGCCGAGAGCTGCATTAAGACTAGCACAGAGAAGAAAGGTCGTGTTATGGTCATAGGTGGCTCCCACCTGACCAGAATGAAGGCATCCACCTGCGACTGGGCTATCTTTTCAGGGAACTCTTATGTCTTCCTGGGACCCAAATCAAGATTGTTACCAGACAACTGATGAGCAGAGTACAGTCTTTTGATTATGACACACTCCTGCTCTATTACATGGATACAAATTACATTGCAATAAGAAATCTAAGGTCAACCAAAAGACATTCCAGAACCCTGGGAAAAATGATTCAGGAGCATAGGTGATGGTCTCCTTAATCCTCCCATTATTGGGGAGAGACATTGGAAGGCACAGGTATGCATCAAAACCCAGCTCCTGGACTGGTGCCTCTTCCAGAATTTTGATTTGTATATTGATAGAAGAGACTTTCATGTGCCAAGTGTCCTGGGGCCTGATGGGATTCGCCTGTCCCAATGGGGTAAATGTGCCTTTGCTTGTAAGTTGGCAGGACTGATTAACAGGACTTTAAACTACAATTTATGGGGAAAATTAATAATACCAGGAGAACTAAAGATAAGCCTAAGTTTGGTATGGCATCACCTCAAGGTGACAATGCTAGTGGAAGCATTTATACTTATCCAGGGAACACCTAAAACAAAAGTCATACAGCAAAGCATATAATATGAGAATCAAACAAATAGGACTGGAAGTGTTAGTCTGTTAAAAAAATCTGTTATTTCATTGATATTAGTGGGAGTTGGTAGAATAAGCCCCTTGACTGGAGTACTGGGATGGAGAGCTGTTCAGGAGGGACAGGCAGGGCAGGGAAAGTAGAAGAATTCCACTATATGCAAGGGAGAGTTTTGACTGTACAGCCCCTACAGTTAAGGATTGGAAAGGGATGGAAAACAATGCAGATGTTGTAGAGTGTGTTTGTGACAAATAACGAGGCCAGCACTGATGAGGTGTTCTACAGGCGAGCACAAGAAATTTCTGCATTGGTAGCCCTTGTCCTTTATGGGAGTTTTCAACTTCCAAGACATCAGCTGGAAATACAATACTGCTGTGATAAGCAAGTCTGGAAAATTCCTGAAATTCATTGAGGATAATTTACTGTCACAAGTATTCAGCAAGGCAACTAGAAAAGATGCTCTCCACGACTTGCTATTTGTGAAAAGGGAGATGTGCTGGTAGGTTGGCAGTCTTGGCCACAGTGATCAAGAGGTGGCTGAATTTAAAAATTTTTGTTGTAAGAGAGAAAAAGATCTACAGAGTTTCTGTCCTGGATTTCAAGAAAGCAAACATTAAGCTATTCAGGCAGCTACTTAGCAGTGTCCTCTGGGAATCTGCTTATGAGGGCTTGGGAGTCCATAAGTAGATCCGTTTTCAGGAACCACTTTTTAATAGCACAGGAGCAGACAACTCCCTCATGTTACAAATCAAGCAAGCAGGGCAAAAAACCAGCTTTGCTGAATGAGGAACTCCTCTTGAAACTCCTAAGGAAATAGAAATGGTATGATTTCTGAAACAGAGAAAATTACAGAGCCCTTCAGGGAGAAGTCAAAAAACACAAAAGCAATGAAATAGCTTTTTATCATATTCCAATCAAATACAACAAGAAATTTGTTCTCTAACTACCTATTTTGATAGTACTAAATAACCACCTGAATTAAATTTGAGTCTTAAACACATCCATAATGCCAATATGGCCCTTTTACCATTCTGGCTTTTTTACAGACATTCATAAACATTAATATTTGTCAACCAACAAGAATAGTTGTAACACTCTAAAACTGCTTTGGATTGTATTTTGTTGTCCTTTCTCTATATTTGACTTTCACTCATCTTTTACTCATCTTCCCAGTCATCTTTCAAAATTATTGGATTTAGTTCTTTGATGTTTAGTGAGAAATATTAATAATCCTCCTTGTAAATATACCAAATGGTTACACTACATATTAGCATATAGACCTGATAGAATTTTACATGAATTAATGCTGAAAGTATTAATAGCATTAGATGCCAAAAAGATGCTAAAATTGAAAGATACAGTTATGAACACTGACATTTTGATTAAGAAGTATGCAGGGAATTCTGAATCACAAATTTAATGTCTGAGTATGTTACAATTCTTGGCATTGTCAAGGACAGTATGTAACGCATTTCCTACTTTGTTCTACTTCTGTCAGATTTGACCTATTATTTCAGTGCAAATTCATCCACCGGATAACAAACAGAAAGAAAATCATTACCATCATTATTTTTCCTGAGGCTACCAAAAGCACCTACAAAGTATAATGTGGCTTGGAATTTGAAAGGAAAGTATGAGATAAAAATAAGATTAATAATCCAAAGTTATGACATGTTACTATTACTATGACATAATTGGCAAAAAAACCATTATAAATTATAAAATATACTTTCATCTCTTGAAATGTCTCAGATTTCCTCAATCACTACATTCAAATCCAACTTAAAAAGAAATCAAGTGTTGATTTTTTTAAGTCTAAGAAACTTGGGCTGAGGGGTTTCTTTAAATTAAATATACCATTTAAAAATAATTCTATAGGTATGATTTTTGTATAGCTTATTCATCTAGCTATCAGTACTAAATTAATTTTCTGAGAGTTTAAAGCCAGTTAGGAGCTAAGGAGGAACACTATAAACCAACATGATTACTTATTTAAAATTTTATTTCAAGTTAGCTAATTAGTGAAATAATGGCTAGTTATTGATTGGAATTCTAGCTTATCAAGTGTTTCCACAAATTCTACAAAACATCAAAGGAATTCTAAAGCAAGTTTTGGCCTAGCTGAATATTCTCCTCTGTGTGGAGATGGTATTGGAATGACAGAAGTGTTGCAGGCTACTCTGCCATTCCTGTCTGCAGATTTTTCTCCACGTCCAAAAGTCTAAAGCCTTACATTGTTGGGGTCCCTCCCCTGCCGTGTAGCCCTGAGAGAGGGGCCCTGAGGGCACAGACACGGGGTTTCCCTGTCCCTGCTCAGCCTCGTTCCCATGGGTTGGTTTGTGTTCCCTGCACGGGCAGAAGGACCCTTGGTCCCGTGACTGGGACAGTTCCTGGGCAGAGCCCCGGCCATGCGGCTGGAGAAATAAACATCTCTCTGGAACAGCTATCAAGAATCTGTCTGTCCATATATATTTCCTTTCCACGGGACTCCTGGTTTGGTATATGTATGTTGCAGTATCCCCACTGCAACATTACATATTGGATATTGTCTGCTCTAAGAAAGAAAAAAATTGAAGTAAATAGGAAAATCACAGAATCACAGAATATGCTGAGTTGGAAGGGAGCCATGAGGATCATTGAGTCGAAGTCTTGGACTCTACAGGACCTCCCCAGCAACCCTGCATGCCTGAGAGTGTTGTCCAAATATTTCTTGAGCTCAGTCAGGCTGGTGCTGTGACCACTGCCCTGGTTTCTGTTCCTGTGTCTGTTCCAGTGCCCAAACACCCTCTGGGTGAAAAGCCTTTTCCTGATATCCAGCCTAAACCTCTCCTGACACAACTTCAGGCCATTCCCTCAGGTCCTGTCACTGGTCACCACAGAAAAGACATCAGTGTCTGCCCCTTCTCTTCATCTCATGAGGAATTTACAGACTGTGATGAGGTCTGTCCTCAGCCTCCTCTTCTGCAGACTGAACACACCAACTGACCTCAGCCACTCCTCATACATCTTCCCCTCCAGACCCTTCACCATCCTCATTACTCTCCTTTGGACACTCCCTAATAGCCCCAGGTGTAGGATCTGGTTCCTTCCCTTGTTAAATTTCATGCTGTTGGTGATTCCCCATCTCTCCAATTTGCTGAGATCTCTCTGCAGGGCCTCCCTATCTTCAAGGGAGTCAGCAGCGCCTCCCAGTTTTGTATTGTCTGTGAACTTGGTAAATTTGTGGGTTAAAAGGATTCAAACAATAACAATAATAAAAAAAAGGCATTGTGGCAAGCATCATGTGGAAATTCAGTAGGAATGTTATTGCAAAAAATAATAGATACAACTAAATTATACCTAAACAAAATTTTGAATAAACAAGCATGAAAGTCAAAATAAAAGAAGTCTTAAAATGAACGTTGTCTTGCTTTGGAAATTTGGTCCAGCTCATTTTTAGACATTGTATTATATATAGTTTGGTCATGGATTTGCTGGAGACAACAAAAGGGTTGTAAGTCCTCATAAACCTGACTGTAGAGTCCAGTCCCTCTCAAGCTCTATGGTAACAGTTTAGGCTCAGACACTACCCATCACTCATTTTCTCCATCACAATGACTCAGGCCAGAATTACATCTCATCTTCTGAAAAAAATTCACTACAAGTGGAAAAAATTTAATTTATTTTCATGTGGTTTTAGGGATAGGTATATGAGTCCTAATAAAGTTTAAACTGTTTTTATTACAATCCCTGAGTTTCTCATGGGCTCTTTCTTTTACCTTTCCAAACCTCCCCTCCCACTAGCATAGAGGGTATTGAGTGAGTGGCTGTGTGGTGCTTAGTTTCTGGCTGGGGTTAAATCACAACATCCAAGGAGGGAAAGATACAGGAGTCAGTATTTCTGTGACTATCAAAATCTCTTGTGGAGGAGAAGAATTCATTTGTTTCATGGCACATCTTTGAGCTTTCAACCATTTGCCACATCTGTCTGTCCCATTCATAAAAAAGCCCCATCTATCTCACTGTAAAATATGTTCTTTTGTTTCCTTCATTTTCAGATAAAAAAAGCATTTTCACACCACTCTTTGTTTCTTTCTACCTTATATTTGGCATCTTTCTACCTTATATTTGGCATATTAACATTTAGCATTCCCACATACATCTTTAGCAGCAAAAGAGATTATTGTAGGAGAGAAGGTGGGAAATATATTGCACATTATTCTTTCAGGAGAAAAAGTAGGAAGAGACACAAAAAATGAGCAATGAATGCAATAGAGATGAGTTAGTCAATTTATGAAAAGAAAGGAAGAAAATTCTAAAATAGTACTAGCTGTTCATCAGCTATAGTCATACCAATAAATGCTGCCTAGAAAAAGTGAGGATTCCTGGATTTTTCTAACCTTTTCAAAGACTGCCTGAAGTGTATTTTGGTAGCTGGCTTAAATGTATTTCTCTCTATTTCTTTCTTGGTTTTAGTAATGCCATGTTGCTCTGCTTTCTGTCATTCAGACCTCCCTATGCTTGCCCTGAGGGCTGAATAGTTATCACCAGCCCTACAATGTGAATCTCTCTCTATTTTACACAGAACTATCTGTCCTTTGGAACAGAGGAAAAGGAAGAGAAACGAACACTGTTAAGAATGAAGATGTGACTGATTTTCCTCTTTTCAGGGAGACGCAGAGGAAAGAGGTGCCTTTCCCTTGGTACCAAGTAATGCCTCTGCCTCTGGCCAGGACGGGATTCTGCACAGCACAGGAGCATCATATAGTTTTCATCTGTGGCTGTACTCTGTGTCTAACACAAAGTAGGTTAAGCAGCATGAGGCCTTCAAGGTTTTACAAAAACATGAAGAATCCTTGACTTGTGACTACAATGTACGTATATGTCGATGTATATGTGTAGGTATATAAAAAGCAGACAGTTCTTTCTCTTAGCAAATTTTAGTAGCCCTTTGGCCTGTGAAAGACTCTTTTTAAATGCCAAAAGCATAGCAAGCTTAGACAACCAACATAAGAATCTATTCTTTGATTTTCCATAATTTCTCAGTGATATTACTTAACAGAATAATAATACATATACAATACTGCTGTGGCTTTCTAGGAGACCACATAAGTGTTAAATGCAGTGGAGATGAAGGCTGGAATGAAAAGTGAAAAGTAATCATTGGCAATAGTTTATGGAATAGGATTAGAAGGACAATAATAAAAGCAATCCTTAACATGTGTCTAAGGTCTGTTCTACTTACAAATGTCAGATTCTACTTTTCACCTTAGAAAATATTGAAAGCAAAAGTCATTAGCTGAGGCAAATCTTAGGAAAGGAGAATAGATCTTAATTTTTATTAATATTACTGCAGTAAGATCCTGAAAGTAAGATATGTTTTAGTTCAGTGTTTTACAACTGACTCCAATAGCAGAGTAATTTGGAATGGAAAGGATGTGTATTTCCCACACGAATAACTTAAGAGTGAAAATATTGGCGAAGTTATGAAACAAGTTATTTAGACATGTGTCAAATTCTATAATCATGCCTTTTTGTTTGAGGGGATTTTTGTTTGAGGAGAAAAAGTAGGAGGAGACAGGACCCCAACCAGCCAAGACAGTTTTTTGCTGCTTGGGTTTTTTTGTTGTGTCCTCAAAGAGAGAAAATGTAATCTTTGTGACTTTAAAACATATGGATTTTCTATACGGTTTTAAAAACTTACTTTCTCCTGGACTCAAAATATTGCCAACAGCAACTTGAAGGAAAGTGCAACGAATTTACCTGAGATCTTCCTGCATTGGTAAAATTAACTGCTCTCTGTAGTGAACACTTCCTGTCTCTGCATTTTCATGAAAGGAGAAAGAAACCAAGCTAGAATGTCAAGACCTTGAGTCCACAGTTGTCCCTAAACAGCAGTTTCCATTGTTTAGTGTTCCTTTTGCATTTATCTCCCTAGTTTAATAAACTATTCAGAAGTAATCTTTGACTTTCCAGTTTAAAGTAAATGAAAGTATGAAGAGTCTGAAAGTAAAATGGCTGATGATAACCTATGGCCAGTGTCATAGTGGCTAGCAGCAGTCAACAGAACCTCTTCCAAAACACAGACTGTGTTGCTGGCTCCCAAATCACACAGAGCAGCTGCAGGTGTATACTGCTGCCCTTAAGCTTAACTGAGCTTGGAGCTGTAAGATGTCCCAGTATGCTCCTGTATTCTGGCTCTCAGCTGCAGGTCATCCAAAAGAGACACAGTGCTTTAATGTTTACCAATTATTTTATAACAGTTTGCAAGAAGCCAGGTTTAAGTAAAAGTAAATTAAAACTACTTTCCCCATCGAGTTACAAAGATTTTTAAATAAACAGGTGATATAAAAGAGGAGAAAGTAATTTCCTCTGTTTACCCCAATGTCAAACCTGAAAGAACACTCTCTCCTCCTGTTTCATCCAGATGAGAAGCTGTAGATAAATTACCTGAGTAAGTTTTTTTGTACCTCTTCAATACTAGCTCTGTTATCACTAAAGAGAGCATCTGGCTGGGGAAGAATGCCATTCTTTACACTCACAACCTTGTTTGGGATTTAGTCCAGGTTTCATTTAGATTCTAATCTTCCCAGACTCATTTTCTTTTCAAGATTATTGATACTTAGTTTATTTCAGGGGACAGTTTCAGCCCTGTCATCTTGGATTATGTATAGATGGTTTATCTACTCATATCTGTCATTTTAACAAGTGTTTTACTCTAGAAGTGGGTACAACTCTTCTTTCCGTTATTGTAATGTGACAATTCTGAGTGAAGCCTCTCATCCCAATTTACATAAATGTGCATATCAACCACAATACTTTCCCTGCTAATTATTAATTAAGACCAGACAGAAGAGTTATTCACCACTCTGGAGCAATAACCTCTTTGAAATCTTCAACCCATTATATCTTTCAAGACAAGCAAAACTCAAAAATTACATCTTGGCAAATTTAGATTTCCCACTGAAATAATGTCTGAAATTCCCAAGCTCAGAGGGTGAGGCAGCAGAAATCTCATAAATTCTTTAAGATTTCTCTTTACCAGGGCTTTTCACACATATTTCTATATAGACTTTAAAACCAAATGAAGGACACCAAAGATTATGCAGATTTGATGAGTGAAAAAACCATTATTGTCATATACACTATAATAATAAGCTTCCATGTGAAGGATAATATTCTTCCCCATATTATGGGAAAAGAAGGAAGTCAGGCAGATTACAGATTGGGTTCCTTCATCTTTGAATCTTCCAGCTTCTCTCATTCTCCCCACACTGAATACGGGACAAAGAAGGTCATCACAATAATGGAAGACAACAAACATTGTGTCCCAGTTATTAAGATAAATTCTGTAACACCCAAAAATATACACCATGTACCTGTTTCTGGAAATGTTTTTCACCCTATCCCTATTCCCTAAGAGCAACATCCCATTCTTCCTTCAGATGTTTTGCTGAGAGCCTGACAGCATTGAATCTTCTGTCTGCTTCAGCAGATGTTATGTGACAGAAGGAGACATAGCCATTTGCCTAAAGCACACTTTCTCATGCTAATCCTGATATTGAACCTCTGATGTCTATATCAACTTCTACTTCATGCTGGCAGAAATAAAACATTCTATATCAACTACCAAAACAAATATTACTAAGAGGAGTTTGGAAAAAAAGAAACAACCAAAAATGAACTGGTGAAACTTGAATGAAAATTGAGCTTAGAAATGTATTAACATTTGATGAAAATTCCAACTTCCTTGCAAAAAGTTTAGCTGAGCTAATAATTGCCTAGTACATATGTAATGCATGATTAATTGTAGTTATCTCATCTCAAATGCATTACAATATACAGTAAAACTAAACAAATTGACAGCTCCAAGATTATGCTTACTTTAATGTACACTTCATCTTACATTTTAAATGACTCATTAATAGGATCTATAAGTTCTGTTTATGCCTACTTTATTAATGTGACATAGATTTAAATGGGCAACATGTTTTAAGAAGGAATGTGGTCACATGTAGATTACAGCATAAGACTTGTTAACCATACTTTGAGGAAAACCATGCAAGTTAAAACTGGCAGAGTACATTCCAATACCTTTACTTTTGTTAACAAAATTTTAGCCAACACAATATAGACTTCAGCCAGGTTAGAACTTGCTGTCAGTCAAAGGTCAAGATAAATTAATCTCGTGGAAGGACCAAATGCTACAGTATGTGGGTACTTCTCCAAATGAGCTTGAATTCACCAGTTTATTTTGCCGAAAGACTGCAGAATTACTTTTAACTTGGCTCACTTCTCATTAAAAGCACATTTTGTCTATGCAAGGGAAGAATTTTCCATCTCTGCTTTGTTGGAAGAACAAAAATTCCAAGTCAGCCAGTGAATGCTGTTTTGAATATTTTGCACTGAAACAATGTAATAACCCACATCCAGAGATAATCAATGCTCAGTAAAAAATACTACTCAGTAGAATTGGTTTGCTCTTTGTGCTCTTACTGTTTCATTTTCTGAGCCATCTGATGAAGAGTGGAAATTCAGTGACACTGCAAGAGGAGGTAATTTTCTGCCTTGAGAAGTTCCTTGTTAAGTTTCAATTATTTTGCCAGTTTGTACAACAGTCTTTCAGTCTTCCTTACATTCCTAGCACATGTAGGTGGCTAATGTCTCTTCACATATGTTTCACAGCAGGCTGTGAACTATTAGAGCACTTAACAACTAAAAGTTCTTTTCCAGTAGAGCATGTAAATGTGACCCCTGTTGGCTGATGTTCCTATAGCACCTGATAAGAATCACTTAATCAAGTACTGCATTGATAGAGGTGAACAGCAGAGGAAACTGTTCTTATCAAATCACATTACAAGCTATAATAACAAAGCAAAAGTGAACCACACTGTAGGTGCATTTAAATGAAGCTGTCTGTAGGACTGGCCACAATATGTATTTCTTCAGTATTATGTTTTGGGTTTTTTTGTGGTAGGGTTGTCATTTCACATGTTGTGTTTGGATTTTTTAAACAGGGCAGAAAAACAAAACCAAACCCCCAGCTTTAGTTTGTTCGCAAGTTGTGTGCAGGAGAATAATGAAAGTGGCAGCATGAATGTGCCTCCTTCCTAGCTAGAACTCCTGTCTTGGGTATGGGAAAGACACACTCAGTGCTCTGCCTGAGACATTGCAGCAACTAATTTTTCCATATTACCAGTAGTGAGGCCATACATCAATCTCAGGAATCCTATGGGCTTTTTCCTTGTGACTTTGATCTGAAAGGTGGGTCTATTCACGTCAGACACCATCACAACAATAATTTCTCAAAAATGTACAGGTGAAAATTTTCTTGCTAATTCAATTACTTGTGTTAAAATTGAGCCTGATAAATAGAGTTCTGATATATATGTGAAATCTTTGTCTACACATATGCACATCTACCCGTACACAGATTTGCATATCTTCCCACATTAAAAAAATCCCATTACTTTACATTTTACAGGAGTTTAGTTTTGATCTTCTGTCCTTTGTAAAACATTGATTTTCTGATTGGAAAGGCATGAGTATGTTTACTGTGCAGCTTTGGGAGATTTAAGAGGTACTTGTTAACAAAGTACTGTGTCATGTGCTTCAAGTACACATTAAAATCATTCCCAAATAAGAAAGAAAAATAAAGAATCCATGTAGGAACTTAAAATCATTGCATAAGTGATATCATAAATGAAATAGAACACAAAATAATGATGTCAAGAAAATTTATGAAGAGAACCCATATTAAAACCAAACAAGCAAACCAGCCAATAGCAAAAGTAAACAAGCAGACAAAAATCCCTAAGATGTTTTCCTGTAAAATTAGTGTAACAAGGATGTATCCTTCAAATAGAGGTAAAAATTCTCAATATCAGAGGAGAAGTACAATACCTTGAGAATGCTGCACTATTCTTGGGCTGTTTTCTACCACGCATTGACTTAGACATGTAACAGACTTGCTTCTCCTAGTTTCCGAAAAACATTTTTACCTGATTAAGTGTTACAAAAATACCACCAGGTAAATTCTAGAAAGCAGAAAAATCAAGCACTGTATTTTTTCTTTATGTTATGTATGAAACTAAAGAACACAACTGGCTCCTTCATATACCTCAGTTTTCGTCTGCTAATCTCTGAAAAATCTGGTACATTCATACAAAAATACCAAAGTATCCTTTTTTAAAATTAATGTTCAACTGAAATGTCAAGATAGATATTAAATTCTGGATGGAGTTTGATCTTAACCTAAAAAAAGACCCTGTATTTTTTTCTGTATAAACATATTTTAATTATCTCATATAAATGCAAAATATATTTCCTTAGATGAACTAATAGTAGAATAACATTTGAAATTATTAGCATATTTTAACCAGAATTTGGAATAAAGAGAATCCACGCTGTGCTACTGTTTATCGATCTCATAGCACTATGCTAAACAGCATGTTTCTCTCAGAAAGATGCTGATCCCTGAGCACTAGTATCTGCTAAAAAAGGGGTGGGGTAGCAGAGGAAGGGGGGTGTTGATAAGAACACATAGCAGTAAATTTATATTACAAATATAGGATTTCTTTTGAATAGATGGTTTATCTCTACTTTTGTTTCTCAAAAACAAAGAAACAAAAAAATAACAAACAAAAAAAACCACCAAAAAACACACTAGAAAAAGAGATTTTCTCTAGGTTAGTAAAATACTAATGAGAGAACAGAGAAGTCATTAAAAGGCTAAAATACAAAATTGAGGGGATCAGGCAAAACACCAACTTTGAAGACTAACTTGTCTTATGCTGTCACTAAAAATATATGTTCAAACACTCCACTATATGAAAACATGGAAACAACTGGATTTCTGAGGTTGTTGATTCCAATATTTCACCCCAAAATTGTGGTACCCTTAAAGTTAGATCCATGAAACAGATTAGTGATTCTTCTTTACTTATTTTACACTCCATTCCCCTGAATGAATGAATTACATAATTTTGGTGTTAATCTTGGTGAAGGGGGAGTAACTGGGCAAAAAGGAAAAACATGTAAACAAAACACAAAAAATGACACAAGCTTTCTCAAATAAAACCCAAAAAAAATGCATAAAAACAAGCAAGTAAAATAGTGAAAACTCCTTCTACTGCTGTAAGTTGATGACTTCTGTCAGATTGTTATACGCCCTGGTAATTCTGTTCACCCTTCGCATATTATCCTTGGAACAAATTTTGGTCTTGAACCTTCACTTTCTGAAACTGGTCTTTGCCTTCTAAAGAACTCTGAGATTGAACAAAAGCAGAGCTTTGTATAACCCATCTTAGAAAAATAAAGTCATCTACAAATCTTCCTTTTCCTTTCTGAATTTATTTCTTTTCCTTATTTCCCAGATACTAAAGTAATATTATTTCTTTCTAATACTGAGCAAAGTACCATTCCCATACAAATAAATTTTGATCTCTGAACAATTTATTCCTCAAAACTGTTGATCCTTGGTTTTGTTGTAGAAAACCACTGGAAAAAAAGGCTCTATTAGTAATTCAGATGTAGATCAAAGAAGTAGTTTCTCCACTAGTCCTAGATTTTTTTCCCCCTTAACATTTGGTTCAACATTGTCTGAGTCCAATAATAAAAATATAAAGTATTAATAGTGAGGTTAAAGATAGGAAACATTGTTCTATTCTTCCTAGTGGCAATGTGTCTATCACTACTCTCAAATCCCAGGAGTAACTTTCAAATAGATGAAGAAACACTGTCTATTGCTGGTTTAGGATTTGTTTGGTTTGTTTGTTCATTTTAGTTTTTCAGTATCCAGTCTAGATACATTGATCCTTAGGGGCCTGCAGGGTATAACTTGTACTACTCAATATTTCTTCTCATTCCTTTTTGTTAGGCTGCCTTAAAGTTTTTGAAGTTCTACTGGTCAGTTTTAGTTTGAATTTTTCTCATTCACATTCACAGTTTATAAAGATGGTGAAAGTCTATTCTTATGCTAGCAATAGTTGATTCTTCTCTAAGCTTCAACTTTTATTTCAGAAATCTCGTTTTGATCACAGATGATACTATTTTTTAAAAACATTGTAAATTTTAGATACACTAACAGGAATAATATTGAAACAATTTAGCATACTTTCCCACAAATTAAGATGAAGATACTTCTTACCTAGAATGTTGCTACCACTTATTGCAGTAAGTAAGTGAAAACGATAGTGGTAGGAGGACTGCTATGAATAACCATTAAGAGTAGTGCTTAGAGTACTGTTAGTTTGTCTGGGTTTTGATTCTGGTTTTTGAATTTTATTCCTGTGCCTATTTTCTTAGGTAGTTTCTGCCATCTCAATTTTTCTTAAATTTTTTTCCTCTGGTTTAGGAGACACTGGTGAAAGGTTATTTACTTGTTACATTTGCTACTTAAAAGAGATACATTATTAATTGCTTTTGTACCCACTGATTTAAATTATTACCACTCAACAGTCAAATGAATAACATGATAGCAACATCAGGATGGGGGTGCTGGTGTTGTAAATATGTGTTTCAGTGATAGGTAAGTGTCCCGGGTTGAGACGAATTAAGAGAAACGCTCTGGAAGGAACGTTCTCCTCCAAAGAAGGTAGGTTTCAGGAGCCCCTCCCCCACCAGGTTCGGAAAGAATTTTCCTCAGAGGAAAGTGGAAAAAAGTTATTTATTTAACAAACAGAGTGCATGAAAGCACAAAAAAAAAAAACCTGATGCAAAATAATAAAACCTCTTGCTGTGGAGAGAGCCTGGTAAAATTCAAAGTCCTTTGTGGGTGGCTCTCTCTCTCCTCTCCAGAGCTGGGTTTGGCATGGGCCCCTCCGGGCCACGGTGTAGGGCCTCCCAGATGATCATCTGGTATTGCTGAACAGTCCAGAAGAGAAGAAGAAGAACCCAAAGTCCCAGGGGTCTGTATTTTAGCTAATGAAGAAGCTAGCTAAAAAGCAAAAGGAATGTAAGTCTCTCCCCTGCTGAAGAAGCGGAGATCTGAGGAAAAGTTATTTGTGTTTTGAACACAGCGCCGGGGGAATTCCACCGGCTCTCCCTCCTCTCCCGGAGCTAGCTTTAAAGGCACAGAACTCATGTCTGGCATAGGGCAGATGACAGGGGATACACCATCATAAAGTCATCTCAAGACAATAAGCAGCCCGAAGAAATTGGAGGCTCTGCCTTCTAACTGATATCTTAGTGTCATTTTGGCGAATCAACTCCTTCTGTTGTATTTATTTGGGGGTATTAATTGTTGTTTAAAGGACATGAGCATTGAAAGCAATCTTAAAAATCTAGCCATTAATTTTGTTCCTTTCACTATAGAAAGTTATAAAATAAACCCGGGCCACAAAACAATACTATAATAACTTTGTTTCCAATTTATTTTACATGTCTTTTTCTGGAAAGACTGCTAAGTCTTAGACTAAGAATATTTCTCAAGGCATCAGAAATTCTTATTGTCGTCTTGATCTTATTGCTCAAATTAATTTATTTTTTGATGGTCTAAAGATTATTTTGTAAGCTTTTGCTTACAGTGTGACAATTATGATGAGGGTCAAAAAAAGCCTTTGAATCTAGTGTGCTTTCCTTAGTTAGGCAAGAAAAGCCACTCCAGAATTGCTGGGGGACTGGAGATAAGGAATTTAATTAATATTAAGAACTTCATATCCAATCACCTTAGATAGTTCTGGTCTTCTAACCAAGGTGCTATTTGCCCCTTTTCTTTAATGCATAAGCTAAATATTTCAGTTTTAGAAAGAGAAGTTTAAATTAAAATAAAATTCCCATAGTCAAGGCTTGGGGGAAGGGGAAGAAAATTAAAAAGAAATGGGAATTTTAAAAAATCCCCTGTTTTACAGATGATCTTAAGCAAAATACTGAATAAACTGTACTGAACTGGAAGACTGCTTTTCCCTGATGCTGTTATGCACTTCTGTTTGGTCTTTTTTTCTTAGTTGTTTGCTTACAGCAATGAACAGAATTATTTGTGGTAAGTGCTGTCAAACTTAGGGACAGAAATGACATGTTGTTGTTTGTTCAGTTCAGATAATTGTGGTTTGAGTTTTTTTTGTCATTATCTTTCTTGAGGAAAAGCTGTCCAAAATTAAAAAGAAAAAAAAAAGGCCCCCACACCTAGTGTAATTTTTTTCAACTGTCTGATCTTCTCAATAAGGAACTCTTTTGATTGTATTTTAACTAATGGTCATTTAATATTTCTGATATTTCCTCAGGTAATATTTAGCTCATGAATATTTAGCACATAACAAATACGCAGAACATATGCCAGACAACAGTGCATTTTTAATTCATTTTAATAATTGTACAGACTAGATTTTTAGCTAGTTTTAATGGTTATGAAGCATTCTAATGTTTAAATATTAATTCTTTGCACTTTAGAAGCCATTTTCTGATCTATCCTTTGCTTTCTATCATAGTTCAACAGGTATAAAAATCAGTTTCTGAAACATCTAAATGCTAAAGTTCTCACAGATTTGCAATGCTACATTTAAAAAGTTATCAACCCAAGGAGGTATTGAATTTTCCTTGAATTACATTTTGTGTAGGAATTATATTTGAGGTCCCATTTTCCTTCCATTGGCTAGAATATTTAGGAGCTGTAGCTCCCAAAACCCACATCATCAGAAGAGACATAAAGAACAAGAATGATCTCATCAGCATGATGTCCTGTCTGGGTACAGTGAATTAGTTGCCTCCTAATCATAGAGCAGTGCTAATTGAATACTGCATAAGTTTTAAATTGAGTATTTTGATATAATCCATTAAGCAAAAAGGAATGTAGAATGTAGAATGTAGAATGTTAGAATAGAACGTAGAATGTTAAAATACTGGGACATCCAGAGATGCTGAAATTCATGTGCCTCCACTCACTTTAGATATTTTAAAGGTGTACAGTCTTATCCAGGAGCAAAAGACACAAATGAACTTGTCTACCTTCCCTCAAAAGTGTCAATTAAGCAGTGATAGAATATATTTCTCTCCAAAACAGAGAATATTTTCTTTTTTAAAAAATTCATTTGAAGTGTCCTCTGATGTTTTTCACAAGTTCTTGTGACTTACAAGTCTTCAGGAAATTGTTTAAAATTTGTCCTATTTTTCTGTCTGTGCATGTTAAGACTGCTTGAAGGTAATTACTTTTGTTCTTTACTCTTTAAAAAGCAGGCTATTAATAAAGCTTCCTGTTCTAGATTATAATTTTACGTGACATTGGAGTATGGTTTATTCATAGGTGCCTGTAGGATTAGGTGTTTATAACCAAACCAGTAATCTTGTTTATTTGTACTTCAAATTCTGCAACTGAGATTATGTAAATATACTTTGTTACTGTTTTGTAAGTGCTGCACAGAGATATTTTTGCAGCTGGTTTATAAAGTGGTGTTACTGTGTTTTAGAGCTGCTGTTCTTAAAAAAAGTCATTTAAACCTTTCTTTGGAGATAAGTGCATAGTTCAGATCCTGTGCACAAGTATTCTACAAGACCATCAAACCTAATTCCCACACTCCTTACTGACTTGTAGCAATATGATTTGGTGAGTTGACATTTGCTGGCCACTGGACATGAACCAAGCTGCTCTCTCATTCCCCCTTCTCAGCAGGACAGGAGGAGAAAATGTACTAAAAAGCTCATAGGTCAAGACAAGGGCAGGAAAATCAATCAACAAGTACCAACATGTGAAAAAAACCCCAACTCAAACTGGGGAAGATTAATTTAATTCATTGCTAATTGAAAACAGAATTGGATAGAAATGAGAGAGTGTGAGAAATTGAAACAAAACTAAATACTTTACCCTGACACTCCTACTTCCCATGCTCAACTTCATTTTTAAAACTTCTACTTTCTCCACTCCCTGAGTACAGGAGAATGGGGAATAGGAGCTGTGGTCAGTCCATAACAGGTCTTTTCTTCTTCTCCACATGCTCCAGCATGATCCAGCATAGGATCCTTCTTATGGGACAAAATCCTTCAAGAACTGCTCCAGTGTGGATCCTTTCCAGGGGCTGCAGCCTTCAGAAAAAGAATTCTGCAGTGTGGGACTCCCATGGGCTACAATTCCTGCTCTGGCATTGACTCTCCATGGGCTGCAGTGTGAATATCTGCTCCAACATGGTTTTCCATGAACTGCACAGGAATTTCTGCTCTGGAGATGGAGCAACTCCTCCCCCTCTTAATTCAGTAACCTTAATGTTATTTCTTTCACATTTTCCTCATCCTTCTCACTCACAGATGGTGTACATTCTTTTTTTACCCTTTATCAAATATTTTATCACAGAGGTGCTGCAAACACGGCTAACTGGCTCAGTTTGAGCAGTGCCAGATCCATTTTGGAGCTGTCTGAAACTGGTTCTTTCTGACATAAAAACAGCTCCTAGTGTCTTCTCACAGAAGCTGCTCCTGCAGATCCCACACGACAGAAAGCTTCCACATAACCCAAAACATATTATTGACTCAAAGTCCATGCTTTCACTTTGGTTTTCCTCCCTTTTTTATAAAGGCATCCAGGATATAAAGTTTAAATGACAGCTCCACTCTTAGGCACAAAAAAAAATACTGATATCCTAAGTGTTAAGTAATCCTTGCAAGTAGAAGAATTACTTAGAAATTATTTTATAAATTATTTTTATCCATAGTAAAAGAAAAAAAAAAAGGTGAAATTTTGATACATATTGACAGAACCAGATGAAGAAATTTTTTGTCATGTCTCCTAATTCTGAAAACAGTCCAAAGAAAAAATTAACAGCATGGGGATACAGTAGGAAAACAGTTAAGAATATGATTAATATACTCATTTCTCAGATACCACTGCAATTACCTGAAGTACTCTGCAGATTTACAATAAACTCTTGGAATCATTTTAGTATGTAAAAATGATGGTGTTATGAAAAAAAGATAAATGAGTAAGATTTTCTGAAGTATTTGGTGATGGAGGGGAACTTAATAACATTAGTGGCAAAGACTGAAATATTCTGGCAAGATGCTATTATGATACGGAAATAGCTTCACATCATTTCCACTTAGGCTAGTCTGGGATTCAGACTATGATTAACTCAAAGAAAATTTCATGTAGACAGAACCTGCAATGTACATGCGCGTGCACACACACACAAAGATTATAAAAATACGTAACTGCATTCCCCATTTTATGCTAAAAATCAATGAAAAACAAGTAAAAAAACACTCTTATATTAGGAAAACATCTCTCAGCAAAACAAGAAAACTTTCCAAATTCCTAGAGCTATGTTGTAATCCAGCCTATGAGGACAAAAAACAAGCAGCTAGAGAGCAACTTGATAGACCAAAGAAGACCCTTTTGAAAATGGGGAAATCACTTAGATCTAGGTGTTGATCAGTGAAAAACCTGTTAAAACATCAAACAATCTGTTAAACCAGAAAACAGGCAGAGAAGCAGAACCATTAATTTAGTCCATCTATATAGTACTTTTCCAGATTCAGATATTGTATTTGAGGTGATTAAATGCATCCATTTTTCTTCTCTTGTGCAATGTGAGATTTCTTCAGTAGCATGATTTCTTCTCCACAGAAACCCTAATTTTCAAGTTTTCCATTTGTTCGTGTAGAATTTATCAACATGTGATATATTCATACATATAGTCAAACAACTGGGATAAAAAAGGAACCACTTACATCATTCCTTCATCACTAAAAGAAAATAGAATTTGTTGCATGCATTTTTAACTTTCATAGCAATATTTTTATGATTGAGGTCATCTCTGTTCTTCAGACCCTGTCTTTGCTCTTTAAATCACATAACTAGGTGTGCTCACAGTTCTTACTTCACAGCATTCTTAATTTAATTTAAAGATGTAACATCAATATACAGATAAAGAATTCCTGAAGCTGCAATATGATGTACTACAACTCTGGATGCAAGCAGTGCCTGAAGTTTTATTATTTTCCATCCTTGTACTGAAATTCTTATGGCAAATTGCCAGCTGTTGGGTATATTGCTCTGGCTTACAAATTACATGTTCTGTCTGATCTTTGGCACAACAGATACCTTTGACACCTTTATTCATTATTTGCTGAGAATGTTTTTAATCAGCATTCTTATTTTAAGTGGAGACACAATTTCAGTGGCTCTGGTCTCCTAGCAACACAGTTTATTGTCACTGACTTTTGTAATTTCAAAAGATGTGTGTTCAGAATGGTTTTCATGGCTTTTAGTTCTCTGTATAGCCTCACAGACATAATACTTTGATATACCATATCAGACCTGATTTATTTTACTGTAACCAACAACATATCAAGCACCAGAAAAACTTAAAATGACCACTGTCTACAGTCATAGCAAACCAAATTCTAAATGGAGAAGAGGTATTTGATTTTTTATAAAGACTGCATTTACGGTATGCGTTTTGATTAATTTGTGCTCTAAAATTTATCCTGTTGGATAAATAAGATTGGAGAGTCTTGTGAAAGTCCACTGTGCTTATCTGTCATCTATTTTCAGAAATAAATTTAGCTCAAAATATTTTTCAGTTTACAATTTTTTAAATAAAAATTACCTTTTTGGATTTATTATTGCTTGAAAAATATCTGCACGTTGTATTAGTTAGAGATGGTGTGCTAATTTCATCTGGAGTTGAGTTAGTTTTCTTCACAATGGCTGGTATAGGGTGTGGTTTTTGGATTTGTGATGAACACAGGGTTGATAATTCAGCAATGTTTTTGTTATTGCTGAGCAGGGATTGCACAGAGCCAAGGCCTTTCCTGTTTTTCACATGGCCATGCTGGTGAGGACACTGGGGCTGCCTGGGAGGCTGGGAGGGGACACAGCTGGGACAGGTGACCCCAACTGCCCAAATGGATATTCCAGACCTTGTGGCATCAGGCTCAGTGTATAAAGCGGGGGGAAGAAGGAGGGAGGAGGGGATGTTGGACTGATGGGGTTTGACCTCCCAAGTCACCATCAGTGTGATGGGGCCCTGCCCTGCTGGGGATGGCTGAACACCTGCCCAACCATGGGAAGCAGGGAATTCATTCCTTGTGTTGCTTTGCTTGTGCACATGGCTTTTGCTTTCCCTATTGAACTGTCTGTATCTCAACCCATGAGTTTTGTAGTTTTCACCCTTCCATTCTCTCCCAAACCCTACTGGTGGGTCAGTGCATGAGTGGCTGTCTGGGGCTGGGCTGCTGGCTGGGGTTAAACCACGAAAGCTGGAATTAGAATAAGAGTTTGTCAGAAGTGATTTGGTTGAGTTTTTTTCCCCTGGAACTGACACTACTAGTATGTATAATTGCTGTAGTCATCAAACATGGATTTAGAACAAATGTAAATCTTAATGAAATCTGAGCATTGACCTCCAGCACTTATATTTCTTAAGAAATTTTTCAAAGTATGGAGTAAAAAAAAATTTAAGAGGAGAAACATACTATATTATTAACTTGTTAATGAATTACTTGAATTATTTTGCAAATGCAGAATTATGTCTCTTAACTTAAAAGGGACAGTGGAGATTACAGAATTTTCCATCATTCCACAATTTATGTGAGCTAACTGAACTATACACTCATTTAAATGAAGGAAATTTATAGCAATACAGTGAAAAATATGTCGTTAATGTGAATAAACAAATGAACTGTCTTTCCATAAGTATAGCATAAACAAATTACCTTGGAAAGGCTGGACAGTAAACCATATTTCAAGAAATGGTGTTATGCTCTAGATATAGTTGTAAATTGTGCTTCTTTTTCATTCTAAATTGTGTCATAAAAGACATGCAGAAGGCTTTGGAGCAAATGTAGATAAAAAACATTTAAAGGGAGGATCTATGAAATGACTGATTGCAACTTTCCCAAAATTAGGACATACTCTTTTCATAGCACAGACAGATCAGTACAATAGCATTAGGATATCAAACTAGTCAGGAGATGACAGTCTAGAAGAATGCTGCAAAGTGAGAGGTAATCTGTACAGTAAAAAGAAATTGAAAGGAAATAGTAAAGTATGGAATATTCAATTCAGAAGGTGTTCAGATGTCAAGAAAGAAAAAAAACCAGCTGAAGTACACTCTAAATGTCCTCCACTACATGTAAGCAAAGAAATTGTGTCAAAACTACCTAAAAAGAGCAGAATAATAACTAGGGGGGTGGGAGTTGACACACAGGGAAGAAAAAAAAAAGAAAAACATACACACACACAAAAAAACCCCCAACAGTAACAAAATAAGCAAACAAAGAAACAAAAAACCGCAAAACCCCCAACAAAGTTCATGTTAATTATGGCATCACTATTACCACCTGAGACAAATGTAGTACAATTCAAAGGAAACTGATATTTTCAACTTTTTTGCTGTTGGTGGATGCAAATCAGAGAATTCTCTCTTTTCAAGTCAGAGCTGTAGTGATGTACAGGCAAGAATAAACCAGGGACAGCTGTCTGGGCATTAATAGCAATGTCCACCTTAGTGTCCAGCCAGAAACAGAGATGAGAAATGACACCTATTATCTTACAAAAGTCTGCATCACTGCCACTAGAAAAAAAACCCAAACTCATAATGAGTGTTACTGGTTATCTAGAAAAATTAAAATATGAAAAATAAATAGGGGGAAAATAAGGAAGTTTCTGGAAATCACATTTCATAGAGAATTTTCCATGTAAGTAAAGTTTTAAGCAATAAAAACCAAAATACATTGTTTGTGGTGGCAA
Source organism: Corvus brachyrhynchos (assembly GCF_000691975.1). NCBI lineage: Eukaryota > Metazoa > Chordata > Aves > Passeriformes > Corvidae > Corvus > Corvus brachyrhynchos. The sequence continues at coordinate 1,852,893 of NW_008237254.1, forward strand.
AGCTTTTTTTGTCATCAAAATTCTTTCCCACTGTCCCAAAACCAAGTAAAATTGACTAGCCTGGGGTGTAGATTCAGGAGTCTGGTTTTCTTGTGATACGAGAGAAAACCAAATAAGATATTTGAAATCCAGCTTTTCAAATCCTGAGTTAAGTGTCAGATTTCCAGCATGAAAACACACCTCTTTTCTGAGACTGAAACAAATCTGGGGACAAGTTTGTCTTTTCAAATAGGATTCTGAAAGATTTTTCTTTTCAGTCTTCTGACTCTGGTGTGGAAAGACCAATTTCAGTATCTTGTATGCCTCATGAATCAGAATTGTTGACTCCAGTGAGTCAGCTTACTTCAAATGGTTTAATGTCAAATCAGAATTTATGCAAAAAATGGCATAATATCAACAACTGGGAGCAATAAACTGCAGCCCACACAGTGAGAAACAAAAATGTATGGGTGTGTTAGGGAAACTAATGGCTTTCATAAGACCATATTTGCTGTTGGTGTTATGGAAGTTGCAATCTATTTATAAATGAATGCCATTGCTCCTTATTCCATTTAGGCTGGTATACAAATTTTGCCTGGGGCAGAGTTAAATTTCCTCATAGTAGCTTGTATGGTGCTATTTTTTGTATTTGTAATGATAACAGTGTTGTTAACACACCAGTGGTTTAGGTGCTGCTCAACAGTGCTTCAACAGTGTAAAGGCCTTTTTTGCTTCTCAGACTACCCGACCAGCAAGATGTCTGGGAGAGGGGACAACAGAGATGAATGACTCCAGCAGTGCAAAGACATATCTCATACCATATGGCATCACACTCAGTAGTAAAAGCTGGGGTAATGAGTGAGAAATGTGGAAGCTGAGTTACGGTGCTTGTCTTACAGTAAGCAGAAATGAGATGAGAAAGACTAAGACTCACCTGGAATTAGATCTTATCAAGGATGTCAAGGACAACAAGAAGGGCTTCTTCAAATACATCAATAACAATGAAGGAAGACTTTCCCTTGGCCAGGAAGGATTGGGTTAGAGAACACCTGGGAAAACTTGACATCCACAAGTAGGCACTGGTTCTCAGCATCCACAAGTGCTAGGTATCCATGTACTCACCATGACGAGGCTGCTCCTGACCATCTCTGAAAGGTCGTGCCCATTGGGAGAGGTTCCTGAGGACCGGAAGAAAGCAAACATCACCCCTGTCTTCAAAAAGGGCAAGGAAGACCCAGGGAACAACCAGCCAGTCAGCCTCAGCTCAGTCCCTGGAAAGGTGATGGAGTACCTCGTTCTGGAGGCCATCTCACCCATGCAGATGAAAAGAAGGTGATCAGAAGGGGTCCACAGGGATTCAATAAAAGTAAAACATGCTCGACCAACCTGATTGCCTTTTACAGTGAGACAACCACCTGGATGGATGAAGGGGGAGCAGTGGATATTGTCTACCTCGTCTTTAGAAACGCTTTTGACACTGTCTCTTACAACTTCCTCATAGGCAAACTCAGGAAGTGTGGACTGGATGAGTGAACAGTGAGGTGGATTGAGAACTGGCTCAGTGGCAGACTCCAGAAGATTCTAATATGTGGCAGAGGGTGTAGTTGGAGGTCTGTCAATAGTGGTGTTCCCCAAGGATCAACAGTGGCCCCAGTATTGTTTAACTTATTCATCAATAGCTTGGATGAAGGGGCAGATGCCTCCTCCGCGCTGATGACACAAAGCTGGGAGGAGCGGCTGATACCCCCGAGAGCTGTGGCGTCCTTCAGAAAGACCTCAACAGGCTGGAGGTATGGGCAGGGAAAAACAGTTTGAAGTTCAACAAAGGCACGTGCAGGGTCCTGCACCCAGGCACTAGGACAGGCTGGGAATTGACCTGCTGGAAAACAGCTCTGCAGAGAAGAACTTGGGTGTCCTGGTGGACAACAAGCTGTCCATGAGCCAGCTGGAGTCCCTAGGGACCATGAAGATGAAAGAACTGGGTCTGTTCAGTCCCGAGAAGAGAGGACTGAGAGGGGACCTCATCAATGTATGTGGTTATCTGAAGAGGGCGATGTTTCCAGGCTCTTCTCAGTGGTGCCCAGCAATAGGACAAGAGGCAACAGGCAGAAACTGATGCACAGGAAGGTCTACCAGAACATGAGGAAGAACTAACTGTGTGGGTGACCGAGCTCAAGAAGAGATTGCCCAGAGAGGGTATGGAGTCTCCCTTACTGGAGTTATTCCAGAAACTAAACACAATCCTGTGTTGTGTTCTCTGGGATGACCCTGCTTGAGCAAGGAGGCTGGATCAGATGACCCCACTGTGGTTTCTTCCAAATTTACCCATTCTGTGACTCCCTGATTTTGTCATGGACCCCTGCTTTTCTGGAGATGGCTTAACTCCTGCCTATTGATCAGAGGCATGAACAAATTCCTTGTTTTGTTTAAATGCACACAGAGATTTTGGATTACTTATTAAATTGTCTTTATCTTAACCTACAAATTTTCTCACTTACACTCTTCTGGCTCTTTCCCCCATTCCTCTAGGGGAAAGTGAGCAATCAGCTTAGCTGCCTACCAGGGTTAAACCACAATACTTGGTGTTCCATCCTCATCTGATTAATTGATTTTTACTTTCTTTAAGTCTATTGAAAATCTTTTTGAGCTATGGAATTGGTCCTGAATGAAGAGGCAGCCAGTTTTAGCCTAGAGGGTAGATCGAATTGAGTCCACTGAAATCAGAAAAGGGCTTTGACATTGATTTTGAGGGGGAGCTGGAATGTAACTCTTTAACAAACAGCTTTTTCACTGTCTTTTCATTCTAATGACACAGTTAAAGAGGAAAAAAATAAAAAGCAGCTTTCTCCTGGAATGCCATTTTTTTGGAGTAAATTCTTTTTTTTAAAGAAACCATAATCAAGATTTGTACATCCTGATGCCAAACTGTAAAAGGTAACTTTCTAAAGAGTAAGTTGCTTTCTCTACATGTGGTTTAATTCTGGTTTAGATTGTTCTCTTTTTTTCCTCTTCAGTGTAACCATGCAGTATACTCATTCCCCAAAGATTTAACTAGCTATTGTTTTATAAAATGAAATAATAAGCAATATGTTTCCCATGTATAAAGTACTTATTTTAAAATATTTTTTTCTGAAATTATTTTTGAGAATTCATGACAGACAATGTAGGAACTCAGAGTAAAAAATGCACTCAGAATTTAAGATGTATAAGTATTACTAAGCTTGAGATTTCTTCCTTCTTTACCATTCCATAATTTAACTCAGAAGCCAACTAAATTTTGGCTCAATTTTTTTATTTAAACTCTATATGAACTGTAGCTTATTTATATGCCACAGAGCGCTGCATATTTTGTTCAAAAAAGTATTTGCATAAGCTCTGGAATGTTTCTAGAAACCTATTCTCGTGTACCAGCCATGAGGTAAACCTGTGAACAGCTTCACTAAAAATTACGACATTATTCGCCCACTTAAAATACAGTGAAATTCTGTTTCTTCATGAACTAGAAAATTTATCTTATCGGTTAATAGTTAATGTTATTTAAATATATGCAAGAAAGTCACTATAATATATATGGTTAGAGTGTGAAGTTCTATTCAAATGCGTTATGATAAAACCCAATTGCTTTGCCCACAAAATGTTTTCTGTTTCTTGCTTTGCTTTTCTTTGCTAGCTATTATACAGCAATGAGTCTCACCCATCATGCTATTATTGTATGCTAATTGCAATCAAGCTTTTTGGAGCTGTGTGAAGATGACGGTGTATTTGCATTAAAAAAGGATTTTGTGATAAATTGCTTTTGAATATTGTACATTGTCATATGACACATTCCCCAGCTACCTGTTAAAAGAGCAATGTGAACTTCCTAGTTACATTATTGAAAAAACTAAACAGCATAACAACTTAATGTAAAATAGCTTGGAAGGTATTTTTAATCACACTTTTAATATCAAATCAATCATATGCAAATAAGGAGATGATCATAAAAGTAACATAACAAGATTTTTTTTCTATTAATATATTTAACATTTTCTACTCTATGACCCCTACCTGATATGATTCATTGTGAAATCCATTTGTAATTTTATTCTGTCACCTTTATAAATCTGTTCTTGACAAAAGAAGTTTGGCAAGAGTACATTAAAATGCTATTTCAGGAACTGAAGAAAAATAACTTACGTGCAAACAGTTCTAAGAGAAAGTGATCAGAATCAGAGTAGTGAAGCAATTTCCAGTGCAACCAAAAAAGGAAAAATATGTTTAACTTAAAGGTTTGTTGTTAGCTGTCAAATTCTTTCTGTCTAAAACTCATTTTACATACTAAGCATTCTAAAATGTCATTTGCTTTAGCACATGCGGAGCTGTGAAAGAACAATAATATTAGCTTTCACAATCACAGCTGGGGGCACTACATCTAACTAATTTTTATGCTTTCAAATGTACATGTCAGTAAACATGAAGTGAGAGTTATTAGAAGCAACATTTTATTTTCAGTAGTGGCCATAACAAGTGGAAAAGTGGAGGGCAGTGAATGGTGGTTTCAGCGATTAACCCATCAGAATCATTGTAGAAAACAGTTCTTTCCTTTCCACTTTTTGCTTTTGTTTGTTTGTTTCCTGTCATTTCTGCCTGGTTACTGCCAAGAACATGTCTGCTTCTGTCCTGGGTTGCAGTGTATTCTATTACCATCCCCCATCAGCCGTTGAAATCAGGTGGGGCAGTGTTTCCTTGCCTCCTCCCCCCAGACTATCTTTCTGTTAATTGCCCATCATTGTCCTGCCGCCTGACTCAGAGATAACTCCCTCCGGACTATCTTCTGTTAATGAGCCTAATCAACACTT
>NW_008237254.1:1857832-1858700 GCF_000691975.1 Corvus brachyrhynchos
TGGACTTCCTGAGGAAGAGCAGACTGTTTTACTACAGGATCACTGCTTCAGAAGACTGCAGCCACCATTTCTACCAGACTGCTACCACCACCCTGCCTAACAGGGTGTCAGGTTGTACCTTGACTCTGTCAGTTTGACAGTGTTTTCTTTTACCTTTTTTTTTCCCCTTTTCTTTAATTTCCATTAAATTGTTATTCTGACTTAGTGCCTCTCACTGGTGTGTTTTCAAACTAGCACATAATTTGGCGCCCAACGTGGGGCAGCTCTGAGAGAAAGTCAGAATTACAATTTTGTGTTAACGGAAACCTATTCACCATGGTGCTCAGCTTGTCTATGTGGGTACTGTATTTTGCTCTCTATATTTTTCCTCACATGGGGAACTACCTGCCTGTAGTATTACTCCTGTTAAAACCAGGGAATGGTATGAGAATTGCTTTAATGGTTTATTATGCCTACAGCATAATAACCTGTGAGGCGATGAATACCATTCGGAGTATATACTCAGTTTTGTTTGGCTGTCCTAGTCTGGGCTTCTATGTCTGGGATCTCCTCAACAATCGCACCCAGCCCCTGGTGGGAGGAGTAGAGAGTGGTTTCTTCCAGCCTTTCAGGCCAGGCACAGCAGTTTTTGAAAATATTGAATTCCCTCTGGATGTCAAAGACGGCATAAACTTGCTGTCAGTTCTGCTTTGTCTTCTCTGTACAGCCTGCACCATGTACACCATGCTTAGAAACAGAGCTATGGCACAGCATCCTCAGGATGAGGGAGGGAAAAAGAGCAGAGCAACAAACACCATGGCTACGCAGACTGACACAAAGGAGAAAGGAACCAAATGCAAAGCAACAGCGTCCATGTCTACGCAGACTG
>NW_008237254.1:1863476-1873624 GCF_000691975.1 Corvus brachyrhynchos
ATATATATATGTATGTGTGTTTTAGAGTTTAAGAAGGTATTGATTTGGGATAATGTAGATGGTAATAGAATAAGGGGTGGATAATGTCCTGGGTTGCAGTGTATTCTATTACCATCCCCATCAGCCGTTGAAATCAGGTGGGGCAGTGTTTCCTTGCCTCCTCCCCCCAGACTATCTTTCTGTTAATTGCCCATCATTGTCCTGCCGCCTGACTCAGAGATAACTCCCTCCGGACTATCTTCTGTTAATGAGCCTAATCAACACTTTGCCTCATGACTCGTTACCCCATTGTGAGATGCTCCACCCAGAGGGAGGAACCAAGCATCCCATCGTGGATATAATCTGAGGCTGAACACCAGAGACACCGGCTTCCCACTGGATTTCCAGAGGACAGGAGCTACACAGCCACCACTGGACTTCCTGAGGAAGAGCAGACTGTTTTACTACAGGATCACTGCTTCAGAGGACTGCAGCCACCATTTCTACCAGACTGCTACCACCACCCTGCCTAACAGGGTGTCAGGTTGTACCTTGACTCTGTCAGTTTGACAGTGTTTTCTTTTACCTTTTTTTTTCCCCTTTTCTTTAATTTCCATTAAATTGTTATTCTGACTTAGTGCCTCTCACTGGTTTGTTTTCAAACTAGCACAGCTTCTTAATCAGGTGGACTAGAAGATTTGCTTTTTTCTCTCCAATTCCCTTGACATTATCTACATTACCTGATTGATGTGGGTTACAGTAAAAGATGTTAATTTGCCTTGGCTAGTTGGACAAGAAAATAAACCTAAGTCCTTCTTAAAGCAGGGAACACAAGCAAAATCCCTGTCAGTTCTTAAGATATGGCAGCAGGGCTCTTTTAATCAAGACACTACTTTTATATTAATGTGGGGAGGAAAATAAAGGAATTTTGTGCTTGTCATATGTGCAGAAAGACCCAGAAACTGTAAGCCTTAAGAAAGGACTGTGAATGCACAATTGTTATTATACAAAGGCAGCTAATTTAAAATCTACATTTTTAAACTTTTTTTTCTGTTGTGGTTGAACTTTGGGTTTTGGCTGATTTAGGTGGATATTGTTTTTCTAAAACAGCTCTTTTTAGTCCTGTTTTCTATCTCCAAGAGTTATCACAAGAAAAAACCTGCTCAGTACATGTAGTTTGAAACAAATCAGGATCAACTGTTTATTGATTCATAAAAGATATACAATGAAGTGGCAATCACTGAACTATGCATTCAGGATCAATATCAATAATACAACAGGTATACCACAACACTAGACTGTAACAAACCATCTAAAAATTTCTGCACACTTCTTTGTAACTAATCCTCAAATGGTCTAATCACACACATATATTCTCACACACAATTGATCATGGGGGCTTTCTTCCCAACCAATTTCACCTCTTCCCACGAAAACTAATCCGCCCATTCCTGAAAGCATTACACCATATGCAGCTACAGGTATTCTCACTCCAATCTTATCTTCTGCTGCAAAAAATTTCTCTGTTCTTTCACATGTCCTTGCAAGTTAAATCCCCCATGTAAATTCTCACTTTTTACTCTGGCTGATGGCCATCTTACTCTCTTCTATGATCTGTTCAGGAAAAACCTTCTGTCAGGCAATTTTGATCTTTTCATCATGCTTGTTTTGTCCTCTTGCAGTCTTAGTGACAGACATGCACTACATGAGAATACTGAAAACAATGGCTAAACCCTGCTCAAATTTTAAAACAATAAAATAAAATAACATAAAATAACATAACATAACATAACATAACATAACATAAAAAAAAATCAAATCAAATCAAATCAAATCAAATCAAATCAAATCAAATCAAATCTGGTGTTTATTTTTTATTTCAAAGGGATATTATGAGGTTTCAGCATGAGAATTAGTACCATTTTTTTTCCTTTTTACAGTGTCTCTACATGTTTTGGACTGTAAATTTGGTTTTAGACAGGTGAATTTCAAATGGTCTTATTTAAATTAATGTTTCTATAGAGACAGAAGATCTGTTTGTGGGGATATGAAGGGCTTTTATGGATATCAGATAGTGACAAAGAAGCAGAATGACTTTATGTCTGGACCATTTTAGTAGCATGTTTGCATAAAATTGCATGAGGAATAGAATTTGATATGCATGATTATAGCAGTAGTAGATATCATCACTGTTTAATGTGGACATTTTAATTATCAATGAAAGGAATAAATACAACCATTATGTAAAATGTACAGATCTTCTACGGCAATTAATGGTAGACCTTGTTTTAATTATTTGCATCTTGTCTTTACAAACATATGACTTAATCTGAATATTTTAAAAACAAAAAAAATACAAATAAAACATTTATTTATTTGGAACAATCAAATATTGTTTTTTAAAGACGTATCTATAAAATATGGATTTATTTATAATAAAACAATAAAATTTGTGTGCATAAAAGAAGTTATATTTAGAAATATGTTATATATAGAAAAAAAAGCCTCATTCTAAGAATCAAGTCTCAACAAATTGACAGAAATGAGACAGTTTGTGTTTGCAAGAAAATATGCAAGGGATATTGACACAATGGAAGTGTCATTATTACATATAGTGGACTAAACTGCAGCTAAAATTTTTAAAAATAAATCTATATATAATTTTCAGGCCCTTTTTCTATCTGATTCTATTGAGAGGCTTCATAAACCAGTGTTTTTTATAATTCCATATAGAAATCTTTTTTTTTTGTTCTTAAATCTTCCCTTTTTATGCTAATTTTTTTTTGGTAAAAATTATTTTTACATACAATAAACATACAAATTAAAATTGAGTTGTCTTTCATGTGTTGCTGAAATTGAATTTGAAGTATGTATTTGAATGGGCTCCAAAATCACAAATTTGAGAAATTCAGTTGTCAGTTTTACCTTTATTCTTAGTGCTTCACACCACTGCTTCTGAGCACAATAAGAAGTTCTTCCTCCTGTGTTATCAAAGTCTTTCATCCTACTTCCTTTTCTCACAGGCATCTTTCCTCAAAGATCAATATTTTTCATTTTCTTCTGGTTTCTAAATGTCTTTTTGCCTTGCCCATGTGTAGAAGCTGAGTCAAAAGTGTATTTTCTGACTACCTCAGGTAGACTCATAAAGGGTGTTACTGTCTACTTCTACATGTAGGAATTTCCAAGCTTTAATGTATTTTATTGTGTGGAAAAAAATCATACTATAACAAACATAGAGTAGGAAGACCAAGAAGTAAAGTTATAATAGTATTAAATTCCAGTTTCACTTGTTTAGATTTAATAGATCCATTACAATCGGTTCTCTGTCCTCATTTATTTATTTTCTTCACTTCCACTTCAGTAAAAGTTGCACAGTAGGGGAAAGGGCATTGCTTCTTTTTTCTGTCAAGTACTGAAAATGAGAAGATTGCTTGAAGATCTGTTCATTGAAATCTAATTTATCAAGAGGGGTAAGACAAATAACTTTGTGGATGCATAACTCCTTCGTTACCAACAAAAAAATTTCTCTAGACAAACAATCCAGATGCTGCTAAGGAAACAAAAAAAAATTTCTACATACAAACTCAGCAATGGGGGGAAATAGAGTTCCTAATCCTGAACATTATGAGATCAATGCTCACAACTTACTCAAATATTTTAAATTTACTTGATCATATTCATCATTCAGATGCAAGAATTTAGTCCAGCAGATGACACTTCCTCTTCCATAAAGTCCCTTCTCAAATCAAAGAAATCCTTTAAAACTGTCACAACCCATATTCATCTATACGCTTTGCACACAGTAGAAACTTTATAGTTGAACCCAGACAAGAAGACTGGGGTAGGAAAATTTTGTGGTTTATTTAAAATATAACTGCTTACACAGAACTTCTGGGAAACAGCTGGCAAAAAACTACTCCCAGCCTTTATCAGGCATAGGAAAGACAAGCATCTTGCCACTGTTATTTCCATTGCTGACCGTTTAAATTTTGCATCTAATCGGTGGTTTAAGCCCTGGCCCCCTCCCCCTGGCATGCACTGGTACACGCTCATACACAGACACCTGCACAAACACCTGTCTATCTGCTGGCTGTCTGAATCAAAAAAAATCTAGAACCTTAGAGCTAAATGCTTCACTAGAGCCATCTAGACCAAAGCTCAGGATACAGAGAAAAAATAATTGAGGTATGTTTTGAATTCATTCTTTATTTATTGAAATAAATCTATTATTCTGAAGTCCTAATTTGTTTGACTCAGATTTTCAAGGAGCTTTGTCACCTCAGCTGCCCTGGATGAGGATCTCATATTTTTGCAAACTCTACCAGAAGTGCAGCAATAGGTGTGCTTCTTTCCACAGTGAGTGATGAATCACCCTGGCCTCCTGATGACGATATGGAACCAGAGCACAGCTTCACAGCTGCAACATTTCAGGCAGTCCATAAGGTTGCTGCCACTCGAGGCCAAAAAGCTGCAAAGAGTGTTTTCTCTCCTCCATTCAGAAAAATTTTTGATTGTTGATCTTGCTCAGGATGACGTGCCTAATCATTTTCTGTTTCAGGGCTCTCATTCACTCTTAAGCTTTAAGGATTAAGCAGTAATTCTCAATTAATATGTGCTTTCTTTTCATCTCGCTTTCCTTCCTTTCTTGGAGACTAAACTTATCAAAATGATGATCCTTCATTCAAGTCCATGTCCAAGGCAAACTGGAAACTGAAAAAAATTTCGTGGACTGAAATGAAACTGTATTTTTTTTACAACGAAGTAGACAGTTATTTTCTGAAAATTAGAGCTAAGTCTATGAAAGAATTCTTTCTATGTCCAAATGACATGCGTTCATGCTTCTTTGAAAATATACTGCTTTGTTCTGTTCTGAGATTAAGAATGTTATTAATATTCTTCAGAAATAGAACAATGGAAGATGGGAATTTCTGGCATCCGGCAATGAATGATAAAACTCGTATGTTCTTGTTTCTGAGAACACAAAACAAACTCCATCATTCATTTAGGGCACAGCAAGGAACAAAATTAGAAAAGAAAAAAGAAAAGGGCCTGCAACAGCAATAGTGGCCTGGCCATTTCTTTTTTCAGCAAAAAATAGCAATAATTTATAAGGATAGGCTGTATATGAACATAAGAAATGCCATATCGGAGCAAATAGATGTTCTGCCCAGGACAATAATGTTCTCTCAGTGACAGCAGATGCCAGATGTTTCAGAAAAAGGAACAAAGCCCCTACAAGGCAACTCATTCTGAAAAATGATTTTTTGATTTATGTAGCCTGAAAATGTATATTGCTTTCAGTGCACTCCATCTTAAATTTTGTTGCTGTGCCGAGCCAGCAGCCATACTGTCCTGAATATTGTTGCAGTTTGTTACAGAATATGCATATTTTGATCCTGCTATTTCTTGCTGTTTTCTTTAACACAATAGCAAATCGTTGAAAATCAAAACAAATCTTTTGCTGCGTGTATATGAGTCATAGCATAACCATAGAAATGTCTGCCAGATTCTGGAAGTCTCTGATGCTGGAAACACTCATGATTGATATAATCTGGAAAAGATGGAAAAATTTACCATTTTTATTCCTCAGAATTACTACCAGTACTCAGGAGAAAAAAAGGTATACAAAAGTAACACAAAATGAAGAAGGTCTACCTTGATAGGAGATAGAATTTTGAATTTTTTATATAGAGATTCTATATAGATGGATTTTAAGCCAAAAATACAAACATTTTTATAGGTGAATACAAGATAACCAAGTGGCATCATTCTTAAACATGACATTAGTAGTCCACAAATTGAGAACTAATATGTAGTATTATAAATATAAGCTATAAATTATAACTATAAATTTTGGTGGAACTACAGAATAATTTTTAAATAAATGTGTCATGTTGTATTTTTCATGCAGGTCAAATTCTCAAATTTCTGCATCTCAAATCCTCATGTAATGAGGAGATATATATAATATATATATATAAAATATATAATATAATATGTATGAAAGACGTAGTGAAGCAAAGTGAGACAAGAAAATGAGTCATGGCTACCTTCTCTGGGGAAGTAGAGAAACTGCACTTGAAACAGAGGAAATGTCAAAATATAATGAGTATAGAAGGAATGAACATACATGGGCACAATAAAGAATCCTCAGGAATAATTTACAGCTCTGTAGAATTTTGAAACTGACCATTGTTGTCAGCTGTGTCAGATATATGCTATCCTCTAGGTTATTTTTGTCTGTTTAAAAAAAGTACTTGAGAGAAAACTAAAAAATGCAACAGAGAAAAAAATGGAAAAAGAAAATTTAAAGTTTAAAAAAAATCATACAATTCTTTGTTAGAAATTATTCTTATAACAAGTAGGCCATGGACATACTGTATCTCCATTTCAGTTTCATTTGTGATTCTCTCTTGCAGACCAGATGGTGTTTGAATCAAGTACTTATCTCACAAGTAAACTAAATTAACAAGTTTTGCATATTTAACTTTACAACCCTTAAGTTTGAAGAACAGCAAACACATCATTGTCAGACTGAAATATTGTAGTTTATGACTTAAACATTTTCTTAAAGGACTTTTAAAACTGTATTACAAATGCTGCAGAGAAGAATACCGCACCCAGGACGGGGCCCTGACTGAGGCCTCACACCACCTGCTGATGAAGATAAGGTAACAACTCAGGGCTGGGGACAAAGCACAGGCTTAACACCTCCAACGTGGAGACCACAGCCCCAGGGGTGCCAGGCTCGTACAGAACCTCACACCAAAGGGTGGGGGAGGAGAGGCTTTGGGTATCTGGGAAAAGCCTCTGGTCAGAAACTTATCCACAGCAAAAGGGGTGACATGGCCAATTAAAGGGCACCCCTCAAAGGGGTCCCCAGACCCTGCACCAGAGATGTTGCAACAGACCCTCAGTGTTGCAAGGGACAGTGTCAAGCCAGCCCGGATCATAACATTTTAATTGGCATCACGGACAGGATTCCCTTAAAAATGAGAGTGTTGTTTCCAAAAAATCAATGAATTGCTAATTCTCATGATCAATCATTTTAGAAAAACAAAACAAGGTACTTTTCTACATTTCCTAACACCTCTCTACCTTTCTTACTCTGTCTTACTCTTTTGTTTGTTTGTTTGCTTGTGTGTTTGCACATGCACCTGTGCTAAAATGGTGCTCCCGAGGCCCAAGGCCTGGGAAATTGGCACTCCCGGGGTGAAAGACCTGGGAGTTTGGAAAGTAATTTTGCCACTCATAACTGAGATTTTTTACTTTGCGACTTGTAACTTTGGTAAACACTAGGTGCTCTCGAGGTGTAAGTAGTAGGACCTTGAAAAATATTTTTTAAGGGGTGCCCCTTGAGAGAGACTACTCTGGTGTTTGTAACTTTGTTTGGTTTTGTTTAAGAGGTGCCTTTCCAGAGAGAGGAGTGAGACTTTTGTAAATTTGCTTTACACTGGGCACCCTCTGGGAAAGATCACCCCCAAATTTGTGGTAACATAAAATATAGTGCATAAGCTTTGTTTCCTTTCTTGAATGAATTTGGTGCCAGGTCATCTTCTGCGGGGATGGTCTGCGCACTGAAATGATTTCTGTAACATCCAAGCGATCATTGTTGTTTAATTCTCGGCTCTGCTAGCAGAGCCAGAGTTAAAAGAGGCTGCAGGCAGAGCCATCACCTGCTGCCGAACTGGATTGTCATGTCCAAAGAAAGCTTTGGAATGTAAATGAGAGAGAATTTTACGGGGAAAAAAAATGTGAAGTTTTGAACCTGTAACATTCTCTGAAATGAGGTCTAAAGTAGCATGTTGACCCAGAATTAAAACTGGCAAGGGTCAGAAAACTACAACCGAAATGGTACCTGTATGGCTACTGAAAAATCAAAATTTGGCCACAAACCTGGTAAAATTGGAATCTAGTCAATAAAATGCAGTGAAACACTAAAAAGGCTGGGTGAACAGCAAAACTGAGTAAAAGGAGCAAATGCTATCTGCAAAACTGATAAGACTAACTGCTCCAGGCAGAAATGCCCTGAAAAAAGAAAAATAAAAGAAAAAGAAACACAGCTCAAATGCCTAACCACTCTCTCTGTCGAACATCAAATCAATTAAAAACTGTTGGACGGAACATGAAAACTAAAACCCTACCTAAACAATAATAACAAATTAATGCAATTAACAACTTGTTTTACACAGGCATATTTTGCCTGGGATGCTTCTTTTCTCTTTCTAGGTTTCCAAACATCCCTGCACTGAAGAAAAGGAGAATGAATTTGGCAGCAGCAAAACTGCAAGCAGCAGATTCACACTTAGACATGATAACCATCTCTTCACTTTAAGCTCTGTGACTTTGTAATAACTACAAGAAGTTTTTGTTTTCTTTAATATCAGTCTGTAGTATGCTGAATTTTAACTTTTCTTTGATGGGAACCTACTAAAAAGAAAGATGAAATGGAGCTGTGTGAGAACCAATGGAACTTTTAAGTTGTCACCATGACTGCTTGCATTGTCAATTAATTTGTTAATGTTTGTAATTTGCTTGTGTTTGCATCCCAAAGAAATCAATTAGATTTTATATATATTGTTAACTTGAGTTCTTTTGCCAAGATAGTGTGGCAAAAAGTCTTACGAATGTATAATTTTATTTTTTTTTAAGTTGGTACAAGAATATATACATATATTAAATCATACATATATGTATTGACTTTCCCAATTCTACTTTGGAATCATTATAATTTGGCTAATTTTTTTTTTCTTCTCTTTCCTTCAAGAGTTATCAATTATTGAACTAAAGAATCCTAACAGAATATAAGATAAAATAAAAAACAATCTTCTACCAACTCTCAAACCCACTTAAACATCTTTTTATGTACTGTTAAGTTTCTTATGTCCAAGAGCATTTTTTAATTCTACCTCACTTCTTTTAATCATGCTACTAAAGTTCGAAAGAAAAAAAGTTTCTTTGAGTTATACAACTAAATTTCATAGAGAATTAATTTCTTTTTTTTCTTTTTCTTTTTATTTTAACCCCACCAATAACAAAACTACAGTTTCTGTTTTGCGTCAAAATTAAATTATAACAGTGCTATAATCTATTCCCTGATAAATGAAACATAGCCGTGATGTAAAAATGTGTTTGCATGAAAATCTTCTGTATGAAAATATTTTTATGTTTTGTGAAATTGATATGATAAAAGTTAATTTTTTTTCATAGACTTACCCAGTGGAACAGGAATACTACCAAGGGAAAGTCTTCCAACTATATGTGAATGCAGTCAAGAAAAAAAAAAAACAACCTATTTTTCAGCCTTGAAGTTATTTTTCAGCCTTGAAGTATGCAGAAGCACACATTTTCAACAAACATATTCACATTTGTTCCAGGGTGCAATTATATTACCAGAGGTGAAGATCCCGTGGAAACTCAGCTGATTGATACAGGTTAATAGTGGGGATACCGCCCACAAAGGAATTCTAAAAAATTAAAACCCACAGTGTAACTCTATGATCAATTTCAAAACATATAAAGTCAACATCCAAGAAATACCATTTTGGGGAATCCCTCACACCCACTGTCAAATAAAGAAAACTGATCTTTGGGTTCACAGGGCACTTAGTAATAAGCATTGGATTAAGGATTGCAATTGAATTTACGTTTTTGATGATTGGAATAACTATTGTATCACTTGCATTATTACTTCTATCTTTTCTCTTACTAACCACTCTACATATCACCCACCATGGGCAACCCATAAACTGAAGAAACATCAGAAGAAAAGTTTAAGCCACGGGGTGGATTGTCAGAGACTGAAATATTGTAGTTTATGACTTAAACATTTTCTTAAAGGACTTTTAAAACTATTACAAAAGCTGCAGAGAAGAATACCGCACCCTGAACGGGGCACTGACTGAGGCCTTACACTGCTCGATGATGAAGATAAGATAAAGTAACAACTCAGGGCTGGGGACAAAGCACAGGCTTAACACCTCCAAAGTGGAGACCACAGGCCCAGGGCTATCAGCTGCCAGGCTCGTACAGAACCTCACACCAAAGGGTGGGAGTAGGAGAGGCTTTGGGTATCTGGGAAAAGCCTCTGGTGAGAGGCGCAGTGACTGCCCATCCTCCACTGTGCAGAGGAGCCCAGCTGAGGGGTCCTCACCAGGGTGGGTGGAAGC
>NW_008237254.1:1873941-1881694 GCF_000691975.1 Corvus brachyrhynchos
GTGGCATGTGGCATGTGGCAGCATGTACTGGCATGGCCATGGCGGCGATGGGGGACCCTCACCACCGGAAGACCAGATGGAGGGGAGCAAGGAGACGTCATTGGGACCCTCGGATGGGTGATCTGCTTCCACCTAACCCCTGTCACCTCTCCCTGTCCCCCCAGCCCCCATGCACACTTCTTTTTTCCATTTCTTTATCTCTTTCTTTTCCCTTCTCTTTGCCCCTTTTACTATTAAATAAAATACATCTAATTTTTGGTATCAAGATCTAACCTCGTTTGGTTTTAATCTCATTTCTGGGAATATTTTGAACCTTCTAAGTTCTCTCTGGTTTATGCACAGAGACTTAGCTTGCTTTGCTTTTCTGGGTTTAAACCGGATCTTAAAAATCATCAATTTGAATTCAATTCTGAATCTTTTGTTTACTGTAGCTGGCCTTCAGGGGCAGAGCAGAAATTGGGTGGGGAGGTTATTTTTATTTATTTAATCTATTGTCTTGGTATTGCTATTCTTTCTCACCTGTTAAAAGAAAACAAGCCATAAATCACCCCCACCCCTACAATTTTGAAGTATAAAAGTGATTTGTGGAAAACCTTGAGGTATACAAATACATACATGGATGCAAAATATATACATATAAATATCTATATCTCCGTCTCCATAAATAATTTCCAACAACAACTAATGAAACACATTTTCCCAGTGGAATTAAAGGAATTAAAGGAAAAGTACTTAATTATCTTCTTAGATATATCCAGGCTTCAACTCTAAACGTGTTCATGTAACAAATGTCACAGTTTGGCATATATAATTTGTGCCTCAAAGCTATGCCTTAGATGACACAATCTCTTGACATATTTTTTTAAAGGAGCAATAATGAGCAACTGCTTTTCTGTAACAGCTGTAGATTTTACGATATTGTAATATGTTAATGACTTTCTCTGGCCCCTGATGTAAAAATCCTTCCAACTAGCTCACACTCCGCTACCCCCCAGACAGGTTCATATTAACAAGCTTGTCTATTGATCTTTTGAATGCAAAAGTACTACTGATGATACTGCTCAGGTTCCCTTACGCAACATTCTAACATTTTATCCTTCATTCTAAAGTTGAAGTTCTAAACCTAAGTTTATAACCTATCTAACAGTGATTTTCATTGATTGTATTCCGAGAACAGACAAGAGCTCAGCTCTGAAAGGCTAGAAAACAAAGTCAGAGTGGGGATATAATTACTTGCTATTAATAAACTAGGGGGTAAACACTGGGGAAAGACATCTAATTAAGCCAAAGGACAATGCTGGCACAAGAGCACATGGGTATAAAATTGCCATGAATAAATTTAGAATTGGAATTAGTTTAAAGTTTCTAACCATTAAAAGACTAAGGACCAGCCAATTGGAATAATAGAGAAAAGAGGTCTGGCTAGTTTTAAAATGGTGCTAAGGGAGAGAAACACTGTCTACTTGCTTGAATTAACAGGAATATAAATCCAGTGTCCAAGTAAGTTTCTCCCAGTTATCTATCTGTAAACTCCCTGATTTTATACATCAATACTCATTCTATTAATCGGTTGGTGACAGTTTCAAAGGATATGTCCACTTAAAGTTAGGCAGTCAACTAAATGCTGGCTCTGAGTAAAAGAATTTTATGTAGATTCCTCAGAAAGTGCAAAATCAATTCTGTTGTTCTTGAAATCATAAACAAATTGGCAACTGAATTCATTAATGCAGAGGTAAATGTGAAATGCTGATCATCTTCCATCATATGTACATAACCTTATGTTTATAAAAAGGATGGGATTAGAAGAAAAAAATTTTACTTCCTATATTAATAGTGATTAACACTCTGAAATATTACTAATATTGTAGTATTCAAATAACTAGGAAAGTTTAATTTTTCGTTGATTTCTTAATTGATGGAGTAATCCAGTGATATTTAAACTAGATAATTTAAACTAGACACAACTTATTAAGTGTTTGGCAAGCAATTCTTAGAAAGGAGGGCAGCTATAGTATTGAAAAGGTGCATCGGACAACTTCCAGGAAACAATAGTGAGATAAATGTGTGGGCAAAAAAAATCAGAAATATTTGGCCTCATACAAACAACTCTGGTACCATTCTTATTATTGAAAAGCTGTATTTTTTTCTGTGAAGTCTGATACGGATTACTAAAGCCTACGTTTTCCTGTATCCAGCAGAACTCTGGAACGTGAACCAGAACTGGATAAATAAATCAATCACCTGATAATTCCTACTTTTAATTAGCTTATTTTACATACGTTTATACCTCTTTCCTGCTAAGACAATTTTAATTATAGTTAATTAATTAATTAATTAAAATTTAAGAATTATATTTACTATAAGTGGTTTATGTACCTTCCCCAGAAAATTCAGTGAAGTTCCTGGAAAAATCCCAATGTTTTCCAAAACAGGCTTTACAAGATCAGAGTTTTGAACACTCATGGAAGCAGAATCTTAAACAAATTACTAAAAAGTCTTCACATTATATGCATCTACACAAGTCACTTCATCCAACTAATCAACAAAAATAATAGGAAGGATCCAATTTAATCAACCATAATTAAATAAGGCAGTTTTCAATTAGACTGAAGGATTGAAATCATGAGTCATAAACGACACTTTTTAAAAGAGTGCTTGCCAACCCGCATTCCTTGAAAAATTAAAGCCCTGCACTTTCTTTCAGGCACCTCTTTCTGTCAAGTGTTGCCAGAATGATTTTTTGCTTTTATATCTTCTCTATATTCTTTACACATATATTTATACCTCTGCAGGCTATTACTGTATTTGTAGCTAGCTCCAGTACTTTTCCCTATGTTTTCCCTAGGCAGAAAGACAAAACACATTCCAGAGCAGCAAGCCCTGAGGGGTCCAGGGCCCCTATCCTATCTTGGTTCTTCCTGGGAGCCAAGGTTGAAACCAGCTCTTCAAGACACATTTTCACAAACTAAGTTTTGTTCCTATCTGAGGTGGAGGATTTAGAAAGGGATTGAACCCAGAAGAATGACCTCACCACTTATGTCTCTAATTGGGGATTTCTGTCAGTTATGCTAATGTGCTAAATTTATAAAACTGTATTCACCTTGTCTGGAGGTGGGCATTTGGGCATTTTCCATATCTGCCCCTTGGAAGCCTCCAACAAAGACCAGCCTTTATGTGACCACCCATACTAATAGTCTCTCAAAAGAGAGTTGTTTTATTTCCAGGCTCTTTAAGGCATCACAAGCAACAGAGAACTCTCTGTCTCTTCATAGAACAGAGCAGGTACATACTAGTAAGCAGAAGTACAAAACTCTGATAATACAGCTCTTTATTGAGCAAGGTCCACCAAATTCAGTGCTTATGAGATTCCATCAAAGCAGTTGGTATTCTCTCAAGATTATGCCAATAGAAGCTCACGCCACCACGGCAACTTTCACTTATAACGCCATAAATAAGTTTGACTTAGGCACAAGTCAAAAGCTTAGCAGAGACTTTCTGATACTTTAGACCTACATTTATCACCAACCCTTGAAGTAGCTTTTTTTGTCTTCCATAAAATGACAGTTAGAGTAGCTTTCTCAAACTTTCAGGTCTTCCATAAGTTATAGGCATTGATGTTTGTCTTCAAACCCCACTTGGGAGTCCTTTTACTGTAATGAAAGGGGTCACAGAGTAGGACCAGTTTTTGTAACTGCAGTTTTTTCTTTAAAATCCTGAACAGAAAAATATCAATGAAGTCATCATTTATATTGTGTGGAAAGAAGATGCAAAACAGAGAGACAAAACAATTTGAACTACATTTCCATTAGATTAGCGTGTCAGAGAGACCAAGAAAAATGAAACAAGCTCCCAGCTGGGAAAACTTGTAATTGCAACCAGCCAGAACATTGAAACTGAGATAGCAAAACCACTAACAAGGGAAAAAGAAAATTTAAGAGGCAAATAAAGGAAGTATTCTCATATGTACAACATGAGCTCCAGTAAATATGACGAAAATGTTAATCAGTAGCAGAATGTTAAACTGGCACTAAGAAAACATAAAAGTAATTATTACAATGACAAACAAAACAGATAACGTAACAGAAAAGAAATCTGTTTAAAAAGTGAAAAAATAAGAAAATAATGAAAAGGAAAAAAAAAAAAAGAAGGAAAGGCAACAGGACAAAATTAAGAATGAAGATGTAAATCAATAAACAAAAATGCCCAAAGCAGCCTGTTCCTAGAATTTCACTCTCAGCGAATGCAATCAAGCCTAATGGTAACAACACAAGAGAAGAATTCTTACTGCTCCAGGGATTCCATCAATATGCCTATCTATACCCTCAGCATGTGTGACATTAAGATAATGCAATCTAAAAAAATGATACCCCTTAAAGGAGAATAAAAACAAGGCTATGCTGTAAAGTAATTTCTGAACTGAGTCTGGTTTATATTCTAAGATATTTTTTCTACTTTACCAAAGAATGCTGTGCACCCTGACATTAGTTAGGCAAGTAAAATGTTAATGAAAATTCTATAACTAGAAGTATAACAGACATATGACGCTTCTGAAAAAAAGTCAGAATGTATTTTCTCAACAAGGGGCTCTGTCAGAGCAAAGGATTTGTAAGTTAGCAATATCATTGGATAACTTTAAAAATAGTTTAGACTTTCAGTTTAAGCTCACTAGACTACGAGCAATTATTTAATCTGTCAATTATCTGCTCTGCCAGATTATGCACAGCTGGCTCAGAAACACCATGAAAGTCAACAGCTCTATTTTCCTCCTTTTTTACTTCTTTTTTTTTTTTCCTTTTTAATTAGGTGTTTATTGATTTAATAAGCATTAAAAAATTGGCATTTGCATAGTGTGTCTACTACTTCTACTTACACTGCTGAATTGCATAGTCTGGTAAAAAAATGCAGTCATAAAGTTTAAAAAACAATTGCAACCATTATTTCATTTTCGTCAAATATTCATGTGGTCACTGACAGTCTGCTTCTCCTATGATAGAAGAAACTGCCTCTCAGAAAATACAAGATTTTCTTTTACATTTAGAATGCTAAGGTAAAGAGTTTCACAATGAGTGGGAAACTGCACTGTCAAACCATGAGACATTTAGTTTCTTGAGGCCAGGAAAGTACACATACAGCCAGTGGAAGTGAAGAATTTGGGACAAGATTGTGGTAACAGGGGTAGAAGCACAGAAGAGTCCTGGACCCTAGGTGTAGATGATATCTTGAACTGAAAAGACGAGTTTCTAGGTGAAGAGACAATAAGCTGAAGAGCATTTTTTTTCATAGAATACTGTACACTGAAGAAAAATTCCTGAAGAAAAAGTTGAAGAAAAGAAGGATGTAAATGAGGACACAAGAAACTTGAATGCTCTCCTCTAGAGTTCTCAAAATGCAGCTAGTAATTAAATAATTCTACAGACTGTGTGGTGGCATAGGAAAAATAGAAATTTAAACTGACAGTCAGACCCTCAATGGTCCCTACAGTGCTTACTGGGGTTTTAAAACCCACAGATGCACAGTCTTTGTGATGTACAGAAGCTGAAAACGACATTTACATTCAAACAGAGGTGTTCAAACATTAGATCCCTTTTCACTGAATGACTTCGCTGAGATATACCTTGTGAAGTTACTGTATCCAGTCATTATTAACTACAAACAAACAGATGTATATTTGTCTTAGAAGAAATTTTTTTAAAAAGCATACTTTTCACTTTGTTGGTACTCTACTGAACTTTTTTTCCTTAAAAACATCAGAAAAAATGGTCAGCACCTTGGTATCTAAATACAATGTATGTGTTTTGCAATACAAAAATAACAATTTCTAAATGTAGATTTAGAGTTACTTAAACAGACAAATTCTCTGAGAAACTTAAGGCTCTCTTGCTGTTAATTTCTGTATTGCAAAAGTAGAAATAAAGACGTTAAAGCTATTTAAAAACATGGCTCTACAAACTGGAGTTAATTACTGCAAGGGTAGAAAATAAAGAGTAGAAATTCCCTTTTAATCTCTGTTTGTGTTACAGCAATTAAAAAAAAAAGAAAGCACCTTAAATTCATTTTTGGTTGGATGAAGAAATGGTAAGAAAGATATCCCATGGGAACCTGAAAGTAGGTAATGGAACTTTAATGCCTAAAAAAATACTACCACCACTAAGATAAATAATTAAAAGGAAACAATGCAAGTTCACAATTGCTTAGGATTTGTTTTTATAAACATGCAGGTGACAAACCTGGAAAAAAAAAGTGAAGTGGCTTAGGTCATTATTATTTGAAGCTGTGGAAGTGAGACTATTGGTTAGAATCAAACAAAATCTACTTATTTAATAACTGTTTTCTATTTCATCAATCTAATTTTTAAATTTTATAGTTTATCTAATACTCTTATATATAAAGAATTACATAAGGATCATAAGGATCTCTCAGATAGATACATTTTCAATCTTCTAGGCACCAATGAGGCATGTTAGGGCTCAACAGGAAAGAAAAACACAGGCTATTTAGAGGTTACTCATGTCTGAAAAGCTGAAAAACAAAGACAAAATAAGGATTAAAATCGTTGACTAAACTCATCAAATTTTTAAAGGGTCAATATGCAAAAACTAGGTTTGAGTCAATGAAAATTTTCAATTGCAACTCCTTAAATTATACTGATAATAACCCAACATCAATTTTTATGAAAAACAACAGAACTAAGATAATAAGACTCTCTCGGATTGCTTGAAGCTGTAGTTCTCAAATTAATTCTTTTTTTCTATACTTAAAATACATTTAAAATGTGTCTATGTTTTTCTGTTCCAAGTGACTCTCATAATTGATAATTTCTGAAAGACAGGAGCTGAAAGGTTTGCCAGGATAATATTCCTGTGCTTTCTTTGCTTCTAGAAAAAAATTGTCTCATTTTGCTTTTAAAGTATTTCAGATTTCCCATTTATTTCACCACCTCATAAACCAGCCTCTTAACCCCGGACAATAATGAAAAAGTACCTCTGTGCTGGCCGCCGCAATAACTGGCTCTCTGGAGGGCTCTATGCACACTACCTCATCCAAGAGGTATTGCTGCAATGATGACTTGAAACAAGGGAGCACTAAATAATGGATTAATATAAGAAACAACAGAAATGCATCCTTCTGTTACACTTTTGTTTTCCCATATTGTGTTGGAGCTCTACTGTGTCCTTTGAATGTCTTTCAAAAATACAGTAGAGTATTTCTACATCATACATCCATATTGCTGATTCTGATTTGGGACCAGCTCTGAAGATCAGTGAAGTTATTCTATGTCTGCTTTATTCTGCAATGATACTGTTCATGATGATCTATAATAATAAAAATCCTTATTCACTTTCATGTTCTGCATCTCTCTATTTTGTGCTGATGCTTTCTTAAAAGCCAGAGCAAAAAGAAAATAAAAATTACCCATGAAATAAGAATCACACTTAAGAAAGAAACATCCATGAAAATGACAGGAATAATTTCCCTTGTCTTTGAGAAGAATAAAAAGGGGCTTTAGCAAAATAAAGAGCTAAAAAATTTGGAAAATCTGCAGTGTGAACGGAGAGACTTGAAAAGCATGAATTTATTTGTTGTATATGCTATTCTATATATATAATACATATATTCTATAAACACTGCCTAAAAATTGCATTTTATATATTCTACAGATGCTAGTTTTTTAGCAGTTTTATGGTATATATTTGCAGTATCGGTCTAGTAAAATAAAGAAAATACTTAGAGGGTATATTCAGTGACAGCTGTA
>NW_008237254.1:1881797-1895723 GCF_000691975.1 Corvus brachyrhynchos
CAGACTTGCAAAACCACATTAGTTACAATTTAAATATGGAGGTTCTTATATTTCCTTTCATGATATGGCTGGCATTTGACTGTAACCTAATTGAATCAAAGTACATGGTGCCAGTTCTCCACTCGTAATTGTATTTAAGGTAGGTAATCCTTCCTGCCTTTTCACTCGATTAAAAACACATTGTGTTTTGTAACAATAGATACTGAGGCTAAGTCTCAGGAAGGCCATTATATGAATTTTCCAGATATATGCATACAGTCTCAATTGAACAAAAACATTTAGGCAGATGTTTGCATTTTGTTTTCTTTCTATGTCTGTGGCTGTGTATACACACTTGTGTAAGTGCCTTGGCAGATGTAGACAGATTTTTTTTTTTAATGGGAACGGACAAGGAATCAGTTGTGTTGCAGTGCGTCCTGCCTGTGGCTATTTACGAGAAAACCTACCAGCCCTCAATAATGTGAAAATCTTCTTGAGAGGAGCAATGCCATAGCGGTCACTGAACCAGAGAAATTCAATTTGCCTACTGTAAAGTCTGTTTTCACTGTCACAGAAACTAATTCAACCCAAAATTACTTACTAGATTCAGCCACACTAGTCAGGGAAGGGTGTCCAGGACCTGTCAACAGAGTGGGGCTTGTAGGTAGGAACTGCCAGAAGTACTCTGTGTTGTTACTCTATCCAGAGCCTAGACTTGCTCTTTTCATCAGAATTGGAGTTCACATTTAAGACTCAAATCCAGCAATTTTTGCCCTCACAGTGGGAGATTGTCTGAGTTCTGTCAAAACAGCATAACCTCTTAAGTTATTTTTTGGTGCTAAAACTGATTTTCCAGTAATATACAAGGAGGAAGAGGGTAAATGAAGAAAAATTAGACATAATAATGTGTAGGTGTGGAGTAAGACATTTGTTCCATTCCGCAGGGCTAAATTTGCAGACAAAAATAAACAAGTGAACAGCAATATGTTCATATGTTTTGAATAGTTTTCCTGGATAAGTCTGACAGATATGCAATAATATACATCACCTTTGGACTGTGTTTCCCCCTTCACAGTATGGAGTTAAGAGGACCAAGTTCCTAATTTTTGAGCACACTCTTCATTTAAACAGCTGAAGATATAGACCCCTGTTATTTTTCAGAGCTGTCCATGTCAGGTTAAAGTAAATACGGACACGAGTTTCTTCTAAAACAGATTCAATTCAAATGGTTGTAACTCACCGCACCACCTCCCCCCACTCCCCAAGCCTCCAAAGCAGGGGGGAAGAAAAAAAGATGGAAGAGCTCATGGGCTGAAATAAGGACAGCGAGAGGTCATTCACCAATTACTGGCACAGCCAAACCAGACTTAACTTGGGGAAAAATCACATAATATATTACCAGTTAAAATACAGAAGAATTGCGAGAAAAAAAAGACAAAGCTGAAACACCTTCCTCCTACCACATCCAACTTCATTTCTTTATTCCCAAGTCCTCTACCTCCTACCCCTCAGAGGAACAGTTCAGGTGGATGGGAAGTGGGGGCTGTGGTCAGGCCATAGCGGCTCCTCTCTGCTGCTCCTTAGTCCTCATTATTTTCCTGCTTCTTCATGGATCCTTGCCATGGACAGTAGTCCTTCAGGATAAACCTATTCCAGCATGGGCTTTCCATGGCCTGCAGTTCCTTCAGGAAATATTCCCATGTTCTAGCACTGAGTCCTGCATGGGCTTCAATGTGTATATGAAAATCACTTTTTGGCTCTGAAGATTCTGTGATTTACTATCACGGGAGTTTGTTTCACTGTTTAAATCAGCTGGGATTTTTTTCCTCCTGTGTGGGTGATATATGTAACAACACAGCCTCACCTTTCAGTCTTCACACCAAATATATGTTTCAGGTCGCTATTTTGTGATGAAAAGTTAATTTAATATATAGATATAAATCAGTCTTTTCCTAGTGTAACACATGAGGGGAACAATATCGAATTGCAGAGTTAATTTAAAATTTGTGGTCTTTGTATTACTGTGCTTATGTTTTGAAAATGGAGTTTTGTTTGTGTGGTTTTAAATGTGTTCGCCATGAAGTATCTCACCAATTAGCCTCTTACATTTGTTATCAAAGTGGCTTTGAAATTTCAAGGGGTCCTAGATCTGATGCTAAACTTGCACAATTAAAGACATAAAACACTTCTTGCTGCCATCTTGCTGGTCATTGCCCTCTTTCACTTAACCTTAAAATGTGCTTATAGTGACTCTTTTGAGAAAGTCTTGATATCGTTTTATGCACTAAAGCATTTTATGCTTTACCATTTCAGAAAGGTCAACTGAGATGAGGGGTACAGGCCTGTTTTTCTTTATTTTCTCTTCTGGCATTTTACATGATTTATTTTATTTTTCCTTTTTGGCTTTATTAATTTTATTTGGTTACTTTGTTCTTGGTCTTTTTCGAGTAAGTACAACTGCACAGAGGAATTAGGCTGAGTTTACTCTATGGTAGAAACTATATTCAAAATACTGTATTTCCTTTAAGAAATTAAGATAATTGTCTAGTTTTATGGTGAATACTTTTGCTGATCTTAGCCATAAATGTCAGAATGTTGTCATAACAAATGTACTTATCAAGGAGATATCAATTAGCCTTTCCATACCTTCCTCTTTTGATGATGTAAAAAAAGTATATTTCCCAAGAACATCTTCCAATAACTTATTTCCTGTGAATACTCTTAAACATCAAAAGAGAAAACATTTATAATTCTTGATGCTATATATTAACATTTGGCTTATTATACAGGTTTAATGTCAGAGCATGTGATATATAAACTTAACAACTAATTTCAGCCTGAAATGATAATATTCCTCCTAAACTCATAAAGTGTAATTCTAACAGTAATAGGAAAGACAGGAAAGTCAGATGAATTTTTAGAAAAGAATGCTATCAAAGAGAAGACAGCTTGTGACACTCAGATTTTAATTGCTAAGATCTCCACAAAAATGTATCATATTATCAAACTTCATAATAAAAACGAGAGAATGCTGAAACTTTTTCTTTAAATTAGAACTTAAAAAGATCACCAGCTATATCTGTCTGCCAATTATACTACTGAAATAGATTAAAAAAAATTTGGTGGCACATCCTAGAGCTGGTGTCAGTTGAGGCATTGACAACTCAGCTGAACAAGAACACTCCTAAAAAGCAATAAAAACATGAAATCATCCTGCTTTTTGAAGTAGTCATGTCGCCTATATGGGACCTTATCCAAGATCTCCTGTTTCTTTTCAGACTTCATCTCAGCTGAAGCTTGACATGAATGAAGCTTCAGACAGAAAAAGGAAGATCTGAAGCCTTTTGCACCCAATATAACTAGAGGAGTCTTAGGAAAACATTTCTCTGAGACTGAAAAGAGTTTAAAGAAATCAAAAAGAACAGACACAGGTACTTCATCACATGAAAAATAAATATGATCATTGTGGGAGTAGGAGAAATGTTTCAGCCATCAGTAAATAAATAAACTAATAAAAGACAGTTCAAAGTATTAGGAACTTTTTTTTCTAGTTTCAAAGGAAAAACAGAAAAAGCACTGAAAAAAAAAAGGAAGCACTTTAAAAGGCTGTGAATATTAAGTTAATTAATATAGAATATAGCTTTCAGTTTACATCCATTTATGTGTATATATAAAATGAACATTATAAGGCAGTATTATAAGAGGCATTTAGCAAGGAGTCCAGTGACAAGACAAGGGGCCACGGTTTAAACTGGATTTGGGTATATTTGGATTGGACATAAGAAAGAACTCTTTTTAAGATGAGAACAGTGTCTCACTGGCACAGACTGTGCAGAGAAGTTGTAAATGAAAATGTTGAATGTCAGGATGGTTGTGGCATTAAGTCCCTGGAAGCACCTAACCTTTGAAATGGACAATTTCCAAACAAAAAAAAATAGTCTTGCTCCATTTCAAAATGTTGGGTTCGTTGTCAGTTTGTTGATTTTTGTGTGTAAGCACTGACCAAAATACTGTTTAGAAATTCAAGTAATATTAAAATTTTCTAATTGACCTAAGACAGAGAGAAACTTCTGGCAATATCATCGGCACATTGCAGAAATACTTATATCCCAAAAGCAGGGCTAACAGACCTGGAGAGACCACCATTCAGACAAGGCTAATGTGAGAGCCCTGTTCTTTGGCATGAGTCCAGGACCCACTGTACTAAAACACAGAGGTCACAAACTGCTGATATCACAGTGACTTCATGATATCCTAATTTCTGAGCATGGTTCTAAGTTTCTAAATGAAGTTTCATCACTTTTGTTTTTATTTCATTTTATCTGGCATTAGCTGAAACTCATTTCAAGTTTTTAAGGAATATTAAAGCAATATGTTTGTCCTTTATTTAAGACTCTCCTTGAACACAGTATTATTTTGTCTAGTTCACCCCTTAATTCTCCCTTCTGTACTGTTTCAGAGAAATTAGAATGAAGGACATTGTAAAGAGACAGAAGGGCCATTTTAACATTGCACAATTTGCCAAAATAATTCAGGCCAGTTTTATCTGAAGAGGGAACAAACTGAATACATTAAAGATATGTTTGGATAGGCTCTTGATTTTCAAACTATTTTTTAAATATTCTAGTTTCTAATATGTGTTTATTCCACAAAGAGGATTTTTTTTTATTTTTAACTGTTCTTCACAGTTTTAATGTGTATTCAAAAAGAAAGTTAAGTATTGTTTGATTTATATCCTCTTTTGATAGCATTATACAGCATGGAGAATTTACTGATGTAAATCCCATAATCTCTACCTTATGTAAATTTACATGATACATGTATCAGTAGGTAGACTCTTGTGTGTCAACTTTTGTTGCAGAATTATTGAGGGATCAGGGGCATGGATCATTGATAGAATTATGGGATCAATAAAAGAACTATACAAGCAATAGGCCTGCAAGCAAAAGGCCTGTGTGTGAGAAAAACTCTGCATGAGAAAAATCCCTGTGAGAACCAAGCTGGGAACAAGAAGGGAGTTTTGAGAAGGTACAGCTGTGGAGATAAGACCGGGAGAGAAGGGAGGTGAACTCTGAATTCTTTTAATCATAACATGACTGTAGAAGCTTGCCAATGTAAGTCCAATTATGTAGAAGCAGAAATTCGCTTTGATAAGTTTTAAGCCACTTAAGAGTTAACAAGCTGGTATACTATGTAAGTGCCTCTGGATTGCTAATAAACGGAGCTTGCTCTTATCAACCACATTGGTTTTGGACTGCAATTTCTCCCCCCGCCGGAGCCACCGGGCTTCTTCTTTTCTTTCCAACAAACTTTTACCTTTGTTCTTTGGTTTTTACTCTTTTTACTATAGATTTTATGATACCATCCCTAACCATCTGATTGTCAGTGTGCACTGCACTGCATCAACCTAAATTTTTAGTCTCAAAATGAACTGAATTTTGAAATTAAAATCCTTCTTTCAGTGCTAATTACAATTAATTGGTATAAACATATTAAAAAAAAACTTTGAAAGGGTTGAACATTTCACCCTGGTTGTTTTTATTTGGACTCACTTAGTGGCAATACAAACAAGAAAAGAAAAAACAAAATTCCCTGACATTTCATTCATGAACCAGTTTCCAGAGGGGTAAGATGCTGTTACTGCTGAAGTCCAGCATGTCTTCTGTTTCTCTCACCTGAGGCTGCAATGAATCCA
The DNA here is from genome assembly GCF_000691975.1 of Corvus brachyrhynchos. Lineage (NCBI taxonomy): Eukaryota > Metazoa > Chordata > Aves > Passeriformes > Corvidae > Corvus > Corvus brachyrhynchos. The sequence goes on from NW_008237254.1 coordinate 1,887,472, forward strand.
GGCCTAGTCCAGCTGTGTGTAAATTCTTCTCACAGAAAGTGATGTTATAAATGTGGATATAACCATCTGATTGTCTTATAGGGTTTCAGCATAGCAATATGTTTGCTTTTTCTTCCCTTCCTTTCTTTCACAGGCAATATAATTTTTTTGCCATCTCCTATATAATATGTATCAGAAAGCCTTGACCAGAAATTCACCTTTTAAAAAGTAGTAAATTTTTCTGTAACCTAAGGGTGGCAGCAGCCTAAAAATTTATTCTGATTCTTCTCTGCTCTAATTATAATTTATCTCCCACATAAATTATTGCTATTTTTTATCACATAGTAATAGAACTGTGTGCTCTGATCTCATCCTCTTCCTTGCCTTTTTGGAGTGTAATCACTTTATCCTTCATTAACGTCAGAGTTGAGTATCTCAGTTGCTATCTTTCCCAAGTGACACCTTCATTGATAGAAAGAGGAAAAGATATAACTAGTGGTAGCAAGTTGTCCTGGTAACAGTTAGGAATGTAATCTGACTTTGCATTTGATGGATGGTGATTTGCTTCCCTTGTGGACTAGGGACTGTCATCCATTTAAAGTGTCTCTGACAAGATAGAGAACATTAACGACAGTGTAGAGAAACCATGTCTTTTTCTTCACCTTCCCCCGGACCTAATGCACCATGGCTTCAGTTCTTCAGAGTGTTAGGAGGAAAAGAGAATAAGAATGGCTGCATCCCTGAGGTAAGTCCCCTGTTTCTCTCTGTGTTTGAGGTTCATCCACAGAATCTGAGCACAAGGACTTGACAACAAACTTTACCCCATGGGTCATTTCAAGGCTTAGTTATGGATAGGAATCTTTTCCTGCTCATAAACAAATAAAGAAAATAAAACTTAGGGTAAAAGAATGGAATGGGATGTGAAAGGAATGTGTAAGTTTTCAGTGCTTACCTGTACTTCAAAAGAAAACAGTAAAGTTTTTATTTTAGGGAGGAATTGTCATTTCCATCCAGTGCACCTCTTATCATTTAATTCTGCTAAGTGTATTAAGATCTGTTATTCTGGATGATCTTAGAACTAAAGTCCTAGCTAATACTTTTTTTTTTCATTATATGTGTTAGTCATAAACTTTTGATGACATCATTTAAATAATGGTACTTTACTTCTTCTTGCTTCCCTTAATATTTTGCATAAGGTTTTAAATAAATGCACCCCTACTTGAAATATGTTACAATAAAAGATACACAATGAAGAAAAGTAGTTGTTTTAAGAGCAGTACAGTACATTGACTCTTTCTGTTCCAATCTATTCTATTCTGTTCTATTCAGCATCACATATTTATGTAATTTTGCTCTTTGCTTTTAATAGATAATGATAATAGAAATAGTTATGCCTTGTACATAGTGTTTTTAATTATTTTTCCACTATTTTCTCTGTACTAGAAAGAGAGTTCTCTGAGCTTCCTAATCTATTATTCAGAACATTATGTGTGTTTTGTTACCATAACACTGGAATATAAGTATGCATTGTACAACATAGGCCAGCATCACACGATCTATCCAAAAAGTTTTTGGTTTTTGCATTAAAAATGGCAGGAATAAAGAAAAGTGTTTGTGTAAGAGCAACAGAGAAAGAAGAGGCCATGTAGAGTTTTTCTGCTTTTTAAGCAAAACCTGTGTGTAATTACGCACCTCACAAACGCAGTGCTAAGGGCTTTGTTTTGGTTTTGCTTGTTTGTCTGGGCTTTTGTTATTATTGTAGTTTATTTTGCTTGTTGGTTAAATCTTTTTTTTTTTTTGCGGGATGTGGGGGGATTACCTTGTTAAAAGGCTTTCTCATTCCTGCCTCAATAAAAATTTGCTGTTCTTGGCACCAGAAAAAGAAATGGGGTTTATAAAGGTCCTTATCCTTATACAGTGACAAAAGGCTACAAATGCAGAAAAATCTTATGTAAATGTCTCTACATAAGTATAAGAATCTAATTTTAAAAAGGAAAATTTCTATTCATAGGCTTTTCTATTGATCCTTGTCAATCCACTTAAAAAGTTTTACTGCACTTCTTCAAGCATATGCAGCACACTTCTATCTTATGAATCTGTGAAGCTGTCCTTTTTGTGCATGTATTTTAAACCACAAAAAAGAGAAACACAGGGTTGCATAAATTTCTTTTAATTAGGCCAAAATTATTTCTACGGATGGTGTAGTGTTTCCAGTAGATATTATGGTGCAGGTCTTTAAACAACAAAAAAAAAAGACTAAAAAGACTATCACAAACCATCTAGTCTCTGCTACCCTGCCTAGATTCTCCAGGGTCCATGGTGAAACGAATGTAATGGTCTCCAACAGAGGATTTTTATCAGGACTTTTAGGGAATGGCTTTCCCTGAGTAAAATTCCAACTCTGTATATTGGGAAATGTTTTATTTGGATTGTGAACTTGCCATATGTGGAAGCCAGTAAACAGCTGGCTTGCAGCTCCTGAGTCTCCGTGAATACTATTATAGAGTTATCAGCTCCCTTGCCAGCTTCCCTTGCCAGATTCTCTTCCCTTTGTTGGTTAAAGTCTTGACTACCAAAGCCCACCCCAGAAATTACCTGTCTCTAATATTTCCTTTTGGCTATGAAAGAATAGCAGAGTTGCCATATGTGGAAGCCAGTAAACAGCTGGCTTGCAGCTCCTGAGTCTCCGTGAATACTATTATAGAGTTATCAGCTCCCTTGCCAGCTTCCCTTGCCAGATTCTCTTCCCTTTGTTGGTTAAAGTCTTGACTACCAAAGCCCACCCCAGAAATTACCTGTCTCTAATATTTCCTTTTGGCTATGAAAGAATAGCAGAGTTACTAGTCATTTGGACTATTTATATACAGAATGAAACAGGTGCTCATATGTACTGAAAAAAAACCTCCCTAAAAATACGTGATTGTTTTCCTGCAGTTCTATCATCGTCTTTTCAGATGGGAGTTTTCTCATTTCCCTACTAGGACGTGCTATTTTATATATCCTTGTATGAATACTGCTTCCTTTAATTGTTGTGTAACTCACTTATCTGCACAGCTATCAATAAAATCATGGTAAATTGCCCATATATTTATGAAAACCAGAGTTAAGTGTGAAGAGCTTTTGCTTTTTGAATAACTGAGGTCTCTTGGCTTTTGACTGCTCTCCAGGTACCACATAGTCCAAGCTGTAATACAGATGTACCACTCACTTGTATTAGTTCAGACAAGTGCAATCCGTCTTTACCAAGACAACCTCGAAACTGCCATGACATGAATTTTTCTTTCTCAGGTGACACACTTTTCATACAGAAGGAACATCTGATGACAGCTGCATTGACATAGAACTGTGGAGGACCATCTGCCTCAGAAATCTTAGTTTGTTCCTGTGTAATAATTCACAGCAATCATTTCTGAACTATTTTTCTGTTTGTTTGGACTCATTTTGAGAGTCAGAGTATTATTCATTCTGTCTCTCTCTTTGCTGTCTCCCTCTCTGTGCAAAGTTTTAAGTAATCTATGTCCTTCCTTCTTATACCTCTAATATCGACTGGCCCCCTCAAAGCTTAGGCAGGACATTTCCTGGCAAAAAATCCCTCCACACTTCCACTATCAAGCAAGCATACAAAGTGCTCCACAATCAAAAGCAAGAATCAGGGTGCCACAGACCTAGTTAAACCTTGAGTAGGAGCTTCAATGTCCTCCTTATTCCCCATATTCTATGTGACTTTAATAACTAATAATTATTCCAATAAGACAGATTTTAATCAGACCGTGTGGTAATCCTTAGCATATATTTTTCTTGTTGGTTATGAGTAGTGTGAATTCTGTGTTTGTTTCCAGTCCACTTCCCTGTTTCAGTTCCAGCCCTCAGACCTTTGGTCAAGGTTAATCAGTCCAACTGAGGCATTATTTTTTTTTTCAGAAAAAAACTAGTCTATAAAGGAAATTTATACTTTATTAAAACTCTGTCTCTTAATTTGCCCTTTAATAATGAGACTTAGGAGACTAATAATGAGACTAAGGAGGGAACTGACTGCAAGATACCTGTCTCAAAATTACCTCTGTGATTATGGAATTGATTTTTTTTAAGCTTAATTTTAGTATTACATGAGGGCATATATATATGTTCATATGGGATTCAGGAATGAATAGGTGGTCAGTGATCTTGAACTTCCCTGCCCATCAGCTAGCACCCACTCTAAAGAGGGGAGGTGCTTAATGGTTTGCCTTGCCTCCCAGAAGACCACCTGAGCAAGAAGTTATATTGACTGAAGTGCTTGCTTTCTCTCTTACAAGAGTCTGAAAAGAACAGTCTACCCATTCACAGCATTCAACAGAAGTGCTCAACATACAGCACATTAAAGACTGGACACTTTATCTACATATCTCAGTGTTACAGTCCAGTTATTAAAATTACTAGAAATGCCTCTGCTTGAATTAAGGTGCAAATGAGGCCATATGCGAAGTTAATATTATGGATTTTATTTGATAATAAATATGAGAGAGACAGAGACAGAGAGGGGGAGAGAGAAAGAGATAAAAAGAAAGAAATGGAAAAGAGGTGGGGGGACAGAGAGTGACAGAGACAGAATAAAGAAAATATCGCCGCTCCATGGATCCCAACAATGTTTCGATGATCCTCTCCAGCTGGTCTTCTTGGTGGTGAGGGCTCCCTGAAAAGCACAGAATCCAACAGATTAATATATGTTCAGGCCAAGTGGGAATGCTCAGGTACCTCCCCTGGTGGGGCAGTTTGACACAGTCTCTTGCAGCAGACGCCGGATCTGTTGCATCATGTGCAGTCCTGTGGTGCAAGGCTGCTGGGGACCACTTTGGGGGGTCTTTGATGGATTATGACTCCCCCTCGGCTGCCTCTCATGTGGAAGTCCCGTGGATGTGGCCCGTGGGGTTGGGGTTTCACAGCTGGGCCAGTTTGTGTAACAGAGGATGGGTGTTTATTGCCTCTGACCAGAGGTTGCACCATGCACCCGAAACCTCCTCTGCCCTCGGTTGGGGGAGAGTCTGTGTAAACCTGGCCTCTGTGGGCTGTGGTCTCCCCCACCCCAAACCCAGCCAGGGATGATTCTCTGCTGTGTTTGACTTTCTTGTGGATGCATTCCTTTCCCTCAGCCTTGTTTGTTCCTCCCTAGACCTGAGATGATTGAACAATAGTGTCCCCTTTATCTTACCCAGGTGGCTTCACTCACAGTCCAAAGTTCCAGTTGGGCATCTTCAAGGAGGGGTGGGCTTCTGTGGTTGTAGCTTCCTTACACAGTTTTTGCAGTAATGGGCAAAACTCATTCATAACTATGTTTAAGGCATGAACCATTTCAGTCCCTGTCACTTAGAAATATCTATTTCATTTCTAGAAATTAGACAGATAGACTGAAGTTGGTTGTAAGGCTGTAAAAAACCAGTTTAAACCATCGGTAAATCTACAGTCTTTTATTCCAGGTGAAGGCTTTGCTTTCCTCATAAGAGTTGAAACATTCTGATATTCAGGTCCTGCAGTAAATCTGTCAAAAACAACAAATTCCAATTTATGACACCATGGACAGAACTGAAAGTGTGGCCGCCAATCCATGAAACCATGGATAAGGCAGCACTAATCCAGATAGACAAACTGAACCTTGATGTAGTACAGAGATTTTCTGCCAGCACTTTACAACTTAATTTTTATGTTTATTTAATCAATGGTTCATTTTTACCCCTTCTTGTCCTCTTGAGATGCCTTAAGAGAGATAAAGAGAGTGAAGTACTTAAACTCTTAAAGAAGAGGAACACTAGTTACTCAAGTTTCTTTTATGAGTGAGTCATTTTGTCCTGAATTTTGAGGCAGATACCATTAAGTTTTTCAACTCTATGCACTGTAAAGGTGAGAATCTTTCTTAATAATATGAATCACAACTTAAGCTTGATAAAAAAATCCATCAGCACTGTAAAATAATCTCAAAATATGCAATTGCAGTGGAAGGACCTGCTTTAGGATGACAATCATTACCCAAACTAAAATGAAGAGTATAGTGCTGTTAATATTTTAAAACTCCTTCACCTATTGTGAAATTTCTCACTGATTTTACAAAAAAATTCTAATCTCTAAGGATGGATTCACATCACAAAAATTGAAACCAAGCATATTACAGCTTGAAAAATGAGGATGTCTGTGCATTGCCAAAACAAATTATTTTGACTTGCTTTAAAAATATGTGGAGGCTCCTTCAAGCGTTATCATGGATAAGTCATTATAAGACTTGAAGGTTCATACATCACTGCTCTTTGCTGTCAGTATGAAAAATAGAACTTTTTGTTTACTTAAAAAATTGAAATGTCATGATTCTGCTGTTGAAAAATGAGGCGGGAAAAAAGAGTGTCCTCCCATTTTTGAAAAATGTATTTTTTATTGAAGCAAAAGAGATAGGAGGAGAAAGAGATTATATACACTCAGGGAAGCAGAGTGTTTTCTATTGACACAGGATAAAGGGTAGTAATAATTATAGCTGGGTCATTGAAGACTAAGTGTCCAGAACCAAGTGTGGAGCTGATGGCAACACTAGTCAAAAATTAAGGTCTCAACCTATAGCAGATCCACCTTTGAATCCCCAATAGATACATAATTAATAAAGGCATGATGAAATAAGATCCATGTTTCATGATAGAGTGAGACTCCTTGGTCAGAATGCATCTGTTAATAATATAAAAGTCCCTTCTGGAATGAGAGTTTAATAATTCTCATTCATGCTTTAAATAGTAGATCACAGCAGTAAATCAGCATTATGATTTTAGAGGGTACAACTTATGAAATATAATGTATGGTTTCTGGCATTTCATTTATTGTAAAATCATTTTTAAAATATTCTGGAATATTCATTCCCAGAGGGAGATTGATCAAATAATCATGCAAATACCAAAGTACAGCCTGCATTAATCTTAATATTTATATTATTTAAAAGCTTATGAAAAGTAATTTATCTGTTGTGATGGAAGGAGAGATTAATCTGACAGATTCTTAAAATCCATGGATAAATAAGGGATGAGCATGTGTGTGCATTCATTACATATACTTTGAGGTCCCATCCAGCAGCTGCAAAACTTTTGTACTTTCTGTTCCCAGACCTATGAGACTAGGTCCATTTCAGTGATACTCAAAAAAGGTTTACTGCAGAATGAGTTTGCTACATTGTGTGGTAGTAAGAGTTAAATTTTGATCCTTCTATTTCTTTATTTTTTATCAATTTCTTATAGAAAACAATAGTAAATACACATCTTGAGAAAACCTCATTTGTTTTGCTGAGGTAAAACTGCCAATAATATTAAAAAAAATCAGAGCTGCACAGTGTCACTGAGTTTTCCAGGCAAGGAGATCTTTCTTAGGTAGCCTCAAGTGCAGACAGGAATGAGAAATGTCTCTATCAGATGGCAGGACTTGCACTAAGAGGCTGGGAAACCTTATTTCCTGCCTTGTGAAGAAAGATAAATTCTGTGCATGCATCTCCTTCAGCATTGAACAACTTTAATTTTAATATCTTCTAAGCTCACACCTGTATCATGAATCCAAGGACAAGTCAGTTTATAAAGTTCTGCTATTTATTGTCCTCCAATGTCATGATGGAAAACAAACCAAAATGATAATCAAGTTCTGAAACAGTGCAAAATAGAAGGAAATTTCCAGAAAAATTCAACTCCTAGTTCTAATACTGGTCAAGAGAAAATTATTTCTTCCACCCACCTTCTTCTGTGGCATTATTCTTCTATTATTTAAAAATGAAATTGATCTTTCTAAAGAAAATGTTTTAGTCTAAATATTTAAAGAAAAATGTGACATTTACAGAATCCTGATTATCTTTTTAGTTAGTCAGAAATATTGACTAAATCTGCCACAAGTTATATACATTTTCCTAAAATTAAGTGTTTTTCCTCAAGAGTTGACTTTGTTTATAGTAATAAGTAGATTGAGGTTAAAGAAACATATTTTTCTATTATTCACCTGTTACACATGTGCTAGTTTGAAAACAAACCAGTGGGAGGCACCAAGTCAGAATAACAATTTAATGGAAATTAAAGAAAAGGGGAAAAAAAAGGTAAAAGAAAACACTGTCAAACTGACAGAGTCAAGGTACAACCTGACACCCTGTTAGGCAGGGTGGTGGTAGCAGTCTGGTAGAATGGTGGCTGCAGTCCTCTGAAGCAGTGATCCTGTAGTAAAACAGTCTGCTCTTCCTCAGGAAGTCCAATGGTGGCTGTGTAGCTCCTGTCCTCTGGAAATCCAGTGGGAAG
>NW_008237254.1:1895764-1934998 GCF_000691975.1 Corvus brachyrhynchos
TCTGGGTGGAGCATCTCACAATGGGGTAATGAGTCATGAGGCCAAGTGTTGATTAGGCTCATTAACAGAAGATAGTCCAGAGGGAGTTATCTCTGAGTCATTTGGCAGGACAATGATGGGCCATTAACAGAAAGATAGGCTGGGGGGAGGAGGCAAGGAAACGCTGCCCCACCTGATTTCAACAGCTCCTGAGGATGGTAATAGAATACACTGCAACCCAGGACAACACAATACACATGAAGTTCAAAAGGGTGCATTAATGAAGACTTAAATAAAAATTAGGGGACAAGTGAAAATTGTTTCCCATGCCTTTCTTCTGTCACACCATGTTGAGGCACTAGTAGGCTGAAAACCTTTGCCCAAAGACATTACAAGAAAAAAATGCTTCTAACAAAACTCACCCAAAATTAAACACACAGAGATATCTCAATTTTTTGCTAAAAAATAATTGTCTATTCTTAGTAGGTCACTAAGGTGATTAAATTAAAATTTCTATATTTTTTTAAAATATATGGTCTGAAGAGGATCCTCCTTGAAATTCTGACACCTATCCCAAATACATTTTGTAATAGTATAAAATGGGATAAATTGGTAAAACCTTGAAAGGTAGTGAAAAGTGAAAGAACAGCTGCCTGGCAAGCACTCCACAGCCTACTGAGACCATGTTTGTTTGTGGCAATATAAGAATTCAGATAGACAATATCGAATGAACAACATACTCTAGCAGACAGTTGTGGTGAGTTCATAGAATATATACATTTTGCTGTTTACATGTTCAGGAAAGCTTAGGGGAGAAAAAATGTAGAAAATTAAACTACATACTACGAAATGGATCAATGTCACTCAACAGCATGCCATAGAGTTTTTACTACTCAGAGCTTGTGGAAATGAACTGAGGCAGAATAGTGTTTGTGTATCAGGGCTGAGAACAGGTCCTTTGAGGCTCAGGAGAATGGGGACCTTTGCTCTGGAAGAAAATCAGACATAGTCATTGGGTTTCAAGTCAGAGGCCAGACTCATACTTGGCAGATTCAAAATTCTCATAGGCTGGAAGAAAGATGAGGAGTGGGTTTAAATTTTCTTTTAGATGGAAAGGCTGTAAGAAGGAGAGGTACACAAAATACCTGTCCATATAAAAATTTGCTTTTCTCAAAGTAGCAGAAGGAAGTTGTTGTCTCCCTTGAAGTATTTGTGTTGATTTAAGTAAAATTTTCTTGCTCTGGAGAACTGGTAATGATTTGGAAAGAAAAGTTATAATGGGTATGGTTGTGGTCCTGAATTTCTAGCACACATGAACATGACTGCAGACCTCAATTTACTACTGTATTTAACAGAAAACTGTGGCTTACGAAAATTTGTCTCTGGCTTTTCTTGAATTTCTAGGGATCTGCACAGGTCTGGTCTATCTTAGAGAAAAAATTAACAGCAGTACAAAATGCTAGCACTGGCAATGACTATTTGCTATGTGTGCACATATTTTAAAAACCACGTCAGCTTCCTTTAGGTATTTCAGTAACAAGTTCAGGTGAGCAGCATTATTTTGGCTCAGACAGAAAGACAGAAAAAAAACAGAGAGCATCAAAACTTCAAAACAGACATCTTCTTGTATTACCAAATTTTCTTTTATCAGCAAATTAAGGCCTGCATAACAATTCAAGGAACTATTATACTTGAATTTTCTTTCCTAATCATTAAATAATCATGTTGCATATGGCATCAAGTATGATGGAAAGAACTTCAAGAAAGCCAGTATTTCTAAAATACTAGATTGGAACTATACTATTGGAATTCATAATAACAATGGTGATCACAAGAGAGCTCTGCAGATTTATCCTTTGTGAACACACACTTGCTTAAATGGTAACTTACATATTAAGGGAATGTTAGACCTGGTAAAATTATTCTTTACCTATCAGGGACAGCAAGAAGTTTCCAATGTATCTGCATTATCCAGTTCAATGCTTCTGCACCCAGAACTCCCAGCATCTAAAGGGACATAGGCTTACCTATGCTACTCTTTTGTCCTAGTGTTAGCTTAATAAACAGTATTTTATTTTGTAAAACCGGTTAAACACCACTTTAAATTTTACTTTATGATGTCTAAGTGTTTTTCTTACTGGGATCACGATGGATCAGAACCTCCTAATTTGAGACAGATACTGGGTCAAACTACAAGGTGGAAGACACCATCTTGAATCAGCTGGTACAACTGACAGTTCTTAAATTAAAGTAGAGAATCAGACCACTGGTTCCCTAACTTCCCTTAGAAAAAAAATTATCTACACTAACCTATAATAAAATGAACTTATGGTCTGTAGAAACTGATATTTTCATCATGTCTCTCCAAAAAGACCTAGGATGAACATGGTAGAGAAGCAAAAGCTCTGAAATTCAATACAGCTTGCAACAAAAGGACATGTTAGGAGAAGCAGTGTTTATTGTAATGTCCATAACTCATCTTTGCCATCCTTATTTTCAAAAATATTTAGCACCAGCAGCTCCAGAAGTTCAAAGGAATTGAGTTATTTAATACTTAAAACTGAAGTCCTCTTGCTGACTCTGTTAATTGCACTCTGAAAATCTACGTTCATTAATTACAAGTTCTTTTAACTTTGCATTACCAGAAAATACTTTATAAGCTGTAAATGTGTTGTATCCAAATTCTTATAATGGAAATCATAACTAACAGATTATTGAGATGTTACTAGAAAGAGCTAATAAAAAATGGTAAATATAATATATCTGCTTTAACCCTCAGGATAAGACTCATTACTGTACAAGCTCTTCCCGGACTGGATAGTGTAACAGATGAACAAAAAATTGTTTACGTAGATGTTTTAAGCAATAAACATAATTAATAAAATTTATTCCATATTCACACATTACTGCTGACAAAAGTCTTTTAACTGGCACTGTTAGAGAGGAGTAGTACAATCCTTAAGTACCTTTTTCAGCAATTGTAGACAAGTGGCACTAAAAAGGCTGCATGTGTTTTTTCTGTGTGCACTATTGTTCGCTCTTTATGGCATCTTCTACTGTGCAATAAACCTTATAATTAGCCAGACTTAGTGTTGACTGAGAGGACTAATGCTGTATATCTATAAACCAGAGCAAATAAAAGTGTGAAGTATGTTCTCCATTAAAGGCTGAGAAGGAGAAGGATGTCTTGTATAGGAAAAAATCATCACAGATCCACCTTCAAAGTCCAGGGCTGAATGTCAATGGATATTATGTTAAGTAGATGGAACTCAATTCAGAACCAGCAAAAAATGCAATACCAGAAGAGGAAATCATTAACTCAATGCCCACTAGTTATATTGCTCATGAGAAATCACTCAGGTTGTATGGGGATACATACCTAGTCTTTTGTTATATTTGTTTTGCTGAATACATGAAAAATGAAACTGCTGAACTAATCCACAGTATAGCTCAGACATAATCACATGTATAAAGTACCGTGCCTCTCTCTCAGAGCAATATGAACTGACTAAAATATGCAATTTACTATTGTTTCTGAGAGATTTAAGGTCTGATTTGCAGCGCAGTATTCCACTATTATTTTACTGGGGTTTTCTAGTCATTAAAATGGTGTAGTCTGTAGCATGTCTTTCTTAAATTTTTTGTTTCATAAACATGACTACATTTATACTAATGCATTATTCTGACAGTGTCTAGAAAGATAATTCACAATCCAGCTCATTTCAGGTATTTGGGTACCCTGCAACTTAGAAACTCACACAGATGTTCTCTTCTTCTACCATTTTGATGCCTGTGGGGTTTAAAGAGTATTATTAAAGATAATCAATTTATCATCAAAGCAAGGACTATTTTCTTATAGGATAGTACTTACTGAGGAAAAATTAATTTAGTAGACATTGTTTCATCTACAGTGCAGACGTTTTTCCAATTTTGAGAAACTGCAGTGCCAAATGGGACAGATCAGCGTGTTTCTTCTCAGTAATGTCAACAAGAGTTGTCTTTGATTCTAACCTATAGAGAATTTGGGGGCTGATTTGTTAAACATAAAACATCTGCTTTTTATAGACTTTTTGAGCTTTTCTCTTCAAAATGTTTAATTGAGGAAATGAGAGATATAACTGTTGAGATAAATTTACTTTAAATAGTCACTGGCCTCTTGTGGAGCTTAATTTGTGGTCTCCAAGCCTATAAAAAATCAAAATTATGGTTTCATTGATAAGGATCTCCACATTCTAATACATTCTTTCTTGGGTTATTTAAAGAATGAGACACACAAAGATGACTTGTCCGCCTGCATTACTGCTTGCATATCCTGTGTTATACAATGTGACACCAGAGAGCTAAAATTCACCATTCTCTTTGCTAATGGTATTTTACCCTATTGAAATTAAACACACATTTTCAAAAGATGGGATCCTGCTGTGCATGTAAATCAGTTTCTTTCACATGTACTAAAATATGTGTATACCTACCTAGCAATTTGCATGCATGATTACCTGAGATGCTTGCACAGTCATGATAGAGTTGTCCTGAGATGTTTATTTTTTGTCACATAGGCGGTTTGAAATACAAAATTAAATATAAGGGAAACTAAGTTCTTAGGCTTTGTAGTAATTCTTGGCAAATTACAAAGGACTTTCATATGGTAGTGATGATCCTCTATAATTATATAAGAACTTGCCTTCAAAAAAATGTACCTGAGTCTGTTAAGCTATTATATAGTCTTTTATTTATCTATACAAGGAGCTGAAGCAGTAAAAACATAGAGTTGAACCACTAAGATTTGACAAAGAAAGATTTTTCCAGATCCTAAACCTTTTGTATTTTACTTTAACAAGTTATTGGCCATTTCATGCCATAGAATTTTGACATGAAATCTGTAAAAGATTTGACCAGTATGGTCAAAGATGATGAGAGATTATATTTTAGATTCAGTGGATCAAAGCAAGATTCGCTCAGTAGCATATAACTTTTCAGCTCTCTGAAATATCCAATTCCTCTAAGGAAAGAGGTCTCCATCAAAATTTCAGGCTTGGGCAATTATTAAAAAATGGGGTTTTAACTTCACTATGAAGGTTTTCCTTTTTTTATTAAAATTTGTCTCATCTCTAGTGTATATTACAAAGCTTAGCAATATATTAATGTTGACTTCTGAACATTATTTTGGCTTTCAACTTCCTGAATCTGTCTAATTAAAAAATTAAATTAGAAAAATTATTGTAACAACTGGACATAAATTTAAATTATTTATTTACCTTAAATCTCTGAAAACTAGAGAGGTCTGATAAAAACTGAAGACAAGTTTTCCAAAATGTTAGGTCTTTGAAATGTATGGCTTATTTAGTCATGTGCAACATTCTTTAGACATTCTGTTATTCTTCACCTAGTGATGCCTTCTGGTTGTTAGGTGGGAGAGGAAATTGTTGTTTTGCTTATTTGTTTGGGTTTTTCCTGGTGAGGCTCAATGGTGAGTATTAAAAAGCTCAGACTAAATTTAGAAAAAATAAATGGAGTAAGTAGAGAACAACTGTTGACATGGTTAATAACACAAAAGATAGAACTGTAACAGTCCCACACCTACAGCTAAATATACAGCGTAAGTTGAATCTAGATAGGTATTCTTTATTCCTGCTTTGTATGTAGCAAGAAACAGAAGATATTTCTATTCTTTCTATTTCTTCCCACACTGATGTAGCCTGTTAGTTAGTCCCTATATTTAATATATTCACTGTATATTCATTGTTTTGTTCTTTTCTCATAAAAGACAGGAAATTTGTCAGTGCTTCTCTTACTTAGCAGGTGTGAAGCAGCTGTATTTTAATTCTGTTTTTTTTTTTTAACTTGGTCACTACGATGTTTAACAAAGTTATACTATCATCTCAGGTTTTTTTAAGTTTGCTGAATATCTGACCTAAGAAACTATTTAGGGTCTATACATGGACTTGGAATAAGTCAAAGTCATGGAAGATGTCAAGTGCAAAAGCTGAAGAAGCAGAAATTTTAATTTACAGAAGCCTGACATCCTTCATGATCTTGATAGCTCAAACTGTAACTTCATTCTTGCATCAGATTACCTCCTGTACATAATAAAGTTGAATTCTTTTAGGGGAAAAGTACTTTAAGATCAGGAAAGTTGTCTTATATAAATGCTTGGGGCTTGTTTCTCTGCAGTGTTGGAGAAACATCAGTGTAAGTTACAAATATTCACATACATGCTCTGTGAAACCATGTCCTGAGCATTGTGTAGCAGTGTCATCACTCAGACTTGACACTAAATGTATTATGCAACATTTAGTGTATACTTATACTGCAACTTGAGCAAATACAAATCTCAGAGTTCCAGTTTGGAAGAAAGAACACTGTTCCCTTGTGAATATTCTACCACTAAAATGTGACACATTGAGCTAAGAAAAGAAAACTCATTTTTTGTTAGCTTTATTAATTGGCTATAAAATAGTAAGGGAGAATAACAGTTTTTAGGTTGGTTTTTTTTTAAATTATTTTTAGTATTTTTATGTCCCTGGAATGTACTTAGGGAGACAGAAACACAGACATTGCTCACCAACCCAACACTAGAGCCTTGCCTCTCAAAGTAATTCCTGGTAAGATAAATGTTTGATCTTTCTTTCTTCTACCTATTTTCTTTATCACAAGATAGATAATATGAGTTTTTGGCAAATGCTTGTCTATTTTTATTGCTTTTGCTTTCACTAGTGGTTTTGTTTTATTGTTTGATATTTTTCTTCTTGACCAGACATGTTCTGTAAACAACCAAAATAATAACACTTCCTAGATTGTTGGAACATGTATGGTCTTAAGGTACTAATGAGGAAGATAAACATTTCCTTCCTAGATTAAAAAAAAAAAAAGGAAAACAAAGGTTAATTTATTATCCAACTTAACATTTTCAACATGAGTTACTAGATACTTGCAGGAAACAGACAGAAACATTTGGAACAAATTTTATAAACTGATAGCCCTATATAATATATTAAGGAGTTTGTAGAGCTTGGATTCATACATGTTCTTGGCATTTGAATACGTAATGATATTGAGTCATTAAAACTGCTGACATTTAAGAAAATAAACTTAAGCAAAATATTGTCTGCCATCGTTGGTAATTTTTCCCATAAATCACTTTTAAATAAAATATTCAGCATATGTTGAGCTTAACAGGTTGGCAACTGCTCAGAACAAAACTATGCCAATTTTTTTATTTTATTTGCTTTAATTAGGAAAGCAATTTGGATTCAATATTTGCAAACTATCACAAACTTACCAAAAGAACAGTGAAATTGTTTTATTGGAAGGTTGATTTTCTGCTATCTCTTTGGGAGTCTTGAAATTTAATATAAAAGTAGAGAGGTTAAATAACACTATTTCAATATAATTACTTCAAATTGAAGAGCTTAAATATGTCTTAAATATTCTGATAAAATAGAATAATCAATAGAAAGTTGCCATTAATTTCTCAATTAGGAAACAACAAATTAATTACGCCTTTAAATTATACGCAACTGTATTATACTAGTTTTAGCGACATCCTCTTTTTTCTTTTTTTTAATTACTGTTTTGTCAGATCATCATTCTTAATTTCTCCCCATGTACTAATGAACTATTTCGTTTGTATTTACTTAAATCTATATATTTCTCCTTATAAAGAATTCTTATTTGGTTGATTAGGGTAAGTACAAATGGTGAAATCATTTTTATACTTTTTTTCCACTAAATTTAGTCATCAGTAATCAGAAAACAGCACAACAGAAAAGAAACAGGGTACAGTTATAATTTAACTAAGTACTGCACATGGTTCCACAGCCATAAAGGGTTACACAGATGATGGTGCATGAATAACATGCCTAGTTTGATAACACATTTGGGTAGTAAATGTTGTGATGCATATTCTTCCATTAAAAATATATAGAAGAAGATTACCTTTTTGTCCTTTTATCAGCAAACTGTGAAAGTAGTGTTTTTAGCCTCTATAGAGATGGCTTGATTGTCACAGAAATTTTATTTTAGCACTGTTGTGCTTCTAAGGAGGACTAAGTTACGTTGTGGTTGAGTGACTACAATGGCTCCTGACATACTACATTAGCACAGGAGCTTAGGTAGACCAGAACTAAACTAAATCAAGTCCATCCAAAATTGATAGTAAAGTCAGAAAATAGCATAGACGCTACAAAACTGTCATGCAGGTAACTGTCTTAAAGCCTTAGCATATGTTATAACCCTATATTTCCATATCTACCATGAAGCAGTTGCATATAAGTATTTGCAACTCTATCTTTAGAACTATTGTCAGATTTTCTCACAGACCTCAGGGATGACTTCAATATAACAAAGGACCCCCTACTTATTTAGATAGGAAATGCTTTCCCTTCATATCAAGAGTAAAGAGTTCAAAGTATTCAAAGGGGTAAATTTTAGCATGTGAGCAAGTGCTTACAAACTGAACCCCAGACAAAGACAATGTATAAAGTGTTACACCATTAAATTGAGACATTATAAACATCTATTTTATTATCCCTGTGAATACTTGAATAAACCAAAATGCTACTTTTTTGTAAACCAAACTATTTGTCATAAAGCCAAAGCTGAAAATGATGAAAGATGTGGTAACTTTATACGGTTACCATTATAAATAAACCTCACACCAACAACTGGCTACATTTCACTGCAAGACTGTGGAAAATCTATTTTTAAAACTGAATAAACATTATCTGGACTTAAAGGAAAAAGGCATATCATTACTTTAAATATTTTCACTAGCGGAATATCCCATATCAGCATTCTAAGGTAAATTAATTTAGTTCAGTTGTGTAGCATGGAGAATAATGTATCAAACATTAAACTCTCAGGATTTTGTTTCAAAGACTTCTAGTTAATAAGTCTCTGCTTTCTACTAAAGTTTATGGCATAATTCAGTACCAATATTTTTCTTACCTCTTTCTTCACAATAAAAGTTTTTAATGAAAAAGTCAAACTGTTAACAACTGGAATGACTAATTTAGGTTATAAATAGTATGCAAATAACTTAGTATATATTACCACTCTATGGAATAAAACCGAGTAGAGTTGTCTTTTTACATCTGGAGCACTTTTTTCAAAGTCAACTAAATCAAGATGAACAACAGAATATGTAGAAGAACAATTACTCTATAATTTTGTACAAGACAATAAGAGACGGACACAGAGAAAAAAAGTCTTTCAGGAGTACATTTATGTATTCTGAGAAGCATATGTTTATATCATAAGAGAATACAGATATAACCTGGGAATTTTTCAGGGGAAGAGAACATAATTATGGGAAAAATTCAAATATCTGCAACTTATGTTATATTTCTTTTCATCTATAAATTCTCTCCATAAGTAATGTTTCTTCAATATTTTCAAAGTAACCAATAATATTAGGCATGGGTAGGGGAGAAAGTTTTTTTCTATTATGCAGTGTAAGTCTCAGTCAAATCATTCTGCAGTTAATGAAACCATTCAGTTTCTTTTCCTTTTCTAATAATTTTGAACGTGAAGTTCCCTCATCTCTTATTTAGCTATGCAGTAGAAAACCATCTCTGGATGCTGCAATATCCAGTCTTCTGTTCTGGCTGAGCATTGCACTTGTTGTTTGCACGTCTCCAACAAAAAGGGACCCTCTGCTAGAGGCGACATGAAAAATATCAATATCCCCATACCTGCTATGTAATGAAATTGAAGAATAGCCCATAAGAACACCAAATGCATATTAATAACTACTGTGTCAATGGAACATGGGTAAACAATGCTTCTACAGAAGCACAGTTTAAGACACAAAATTATTATCTACCTTATCTTTCTATAAAAGAGTTGGAAAAGGTTTTGGAAAAAAAGTATGGATGGTACAAGACCCAAATTTTATCCTTAGTATTAGGAGGCAAGATTCAACAGTGAATGTCTTCCAAGAGCATAAAATTTAACTGCCTGATTTTCAGAAGAAATAAAGATCATAGTGCTCATTAAGGCTGAATTCAAAAAACTTTAAGATATTGCTGACATGGAAAAATATTCTTTGTGACATGGAAGAATTAAGGAACTATGCTCCTAAAATTCTTTTTTTGAAGAAAAGTTATAATCTAATAAAGTTCTAGTAAGTGTATAAGTGAGGGACTTATTTTGGATCAATATTAACAGTTACTTGAATGACATTAGAGTATCTTGAATTATAGGTTACTGGAATTAATTTTACAAATTCTGAGCTTAATCTGAAAGCAGTTTCATGATTTCAAAATTCCTTTTTTCAGATCTATTCAGTTGAATTTTACCTTTAAATTTTGTCACCTCATTTGAATTTTATTTGCTTCTGAATGCATAAAGACATTGAAGACATACTTTTTAAACTGAATTTTCTTCTCCCTTTTGTTTCATCTTACACATGAAAACTCTTAATAATCTTAATTTTTCTAACAAGTGTGTTTAGTACTAGTGTCCAAACTTATACCTTTTGTTCTTATGACTGGTTGTATCTGAAAAATTCGACACATCTAAGAGACCCCTGATAAACCACACAATTATAATTAATTAGGATTAGACACGGACTAGGAAAAAAACATTTTTCTACTTGATTCTGGACAATCACCAGCACTTCTTCTAGTGTCTGAAGATGAAGTGGAAGTCCTCAGCTTTTTAAATTATTCTCATCTTAGACCAGCAAAATAAATTATTTTAAAAATGCCCTGATACTCTTTCTCACCATGAACATTTCTCTGACCAAGAGAAATTGGTCCAAGAATTGGGATTCATGAATTTGTAGAAAAAATGTTTTAAGATGTGACCTACCAGTCACCATTACAGAATGTATCACCTTCACAGTTGTACTGAGTACAGAAGATCAAGTTACCATCCAAGTTTTTTCTGTCACCAACACATGAATTATATCTGCAAACCATTATGGCTGACCTCTGAGCTGGAAATACAAATCAAGAAGCATCCAGATTAGTAAAATATAAGTAATAACCTGAAGGAAAAGGAAGACCTCATCTGAGTGTTTCAACGGCTTTTCTTTAAGAATCTTCCATGAAAGAAAGGAAGCCTGTTGCAGTCACTGTGAGAGACTGAAATGTTATGGTTAATGACTTAAGAATTGTTAAGAAGGACTTTTCCCCATTATGGCAAAGATGTTTGAAGAGTCTGTGACCACCAAAGTCCACCCTTCCCTGAATATGTCTCCTGACTGGAATTTTGGACTGTGAGTTAAGACACCTAAGGGAACTTGAGATAAGATAAATGTAACAGTGTTTTCCAATTATGTCAGGTCTGGGGAGAAATAAACAAGACTTAGGGAGAAGACTGTATCCACAAAGAAAGCCAAGTACAGCAAGTGTGCTGAAAATCAGCTCTGGCTGGGATTGGAGTGGAGGAGGAAATTTTTTGGGTATGGGGTGTAACCTCTAGATAGAGGGAGTTAACTCTAGCTCAGTTGTAAAACCCACCCCACACCAGGAAGGCCACATACACATAGAACATTCACCTGAGAAGGTGCCATAAACCATCAAAGATCCTCACATCTCCCCTGGGACCCGCTGCTGGCACCTCACACCAGATGACTGCATATGATGCAAAGCAATGCAACAGATCCAAAGCCTGTTACAAGAAACAGTGTCAAACTTTTCCTCTCACCCCTCAGGAGACGGACCTGGGCAGTCCCATATGGCCTAAAGTTATATTAATCCATTGAACTCTGTGTTTTGTGGGACGCTTACCACCAAGAAAACCAGAAGGAAACGGTGACAGGACACTATGAGGATCCACAGATCCATATTTTTTACTTAACCTGTCTCTGTCACTCTCTTTCTCTGTCCCCCACCATCTCTTTTTCTATTTCCGTCTATCTCTCTCTGAACTTCACATTTGCTGTTAAATATAATCCATAACGAGATTTTGCCATATGGTCTTGTTTGCACCTCAAGTCGGCCTGAGGCCTCTCTCTGATTATTTTAATAGCCAGATCTTAACAGTCACTTATTTCCAGAATAAAAAAATTAAGCTAGTTTGGGTTCTCAGAAAGCAAGACTCCCTGTAAAAATGTGCATTAAGTCTGCTTTTCTTCTAGCAGTCAGGTGGCAATTTCAATGAGGTGGTGTGAGCTAGATGGTAATTTCATTATTGAAGAAAAAGTATTGACTGCTCTCAGGTAAAGGCAAGAGGGGAGAAAAGCAAAGGAAGAAAAGAATGAATGTTCCCTGTCTTCCTGGGATATTCTTTTACATATGTGACTCTGCCTTCTAGAACCCTAAACCATTAAAAGCGTTGGTGTCCTCTGCTGAGTAGTGATCTGGTTCAGGTCTCTGAGCCAAAAAATAGCTCCAAATTCTGACCAATCCCTGTAGCAACAAGCTTACTATAAACACAAACAAATCTCAGTACCAGCAAATAAAAAGGAGGAAAGAGAAACAGGACTGCTGTGTCTGGTGGCAATCAGCTGCTGGATCAGCTTATATGACAAGAGAATTATTTTTACTAGAGCGGGTTGAATTCAATATTCAAATACTGTGCATATAAATTTGGCTTTTTTTAATCATTTAATCACAAAAAAAAAATTTATCAATATAATAATTTTTCAAAAGGAAGAGCAGTATGTTACAAATTTAATCTACATAGTAGACATGTGGGTGGCATAGGCTGTTAATATTTTAAAAAAAGACAACTGTGAAAATTCAACCCAAACATGGCATATTGGTTATATATGATGCCAGTACACCTGTACAAGAAGAGTTGGTACAGGATTATGTTCATATCCATGACACTAGCAAAAAGACAAAACTCATTAAGTGAAAAATTCCATTCAGTTATATAGAAATGCTAATATAAGAATAACATGGAAGTTCAGTAAATTATGGGTATGAAAATAGAAGTATAGAACTAGAGTTAATGTATATGTAATTTACAAAGGATAATTAAATTCTTCTTATATGTTGCAAGCATGTGGCAGATTTTTGCTTTTAAGAAGTTACACTGGTGATAAAAAATTTCATCTGTATATGTATATATAGATAAGAAAACTTGCAAAGGATTTGCTGGCATATGCAACTCTAGAGAAATCAGATCACTTTCAAATTAATGAATTTGAATTAATTATAATGATATAATGAATTTGGCTTGATCCTCCATATTTTTTTATTCCGCCCTATGCTCATCTTTGCCTTTAGGTCTTCCTAATCCTTGACTATTCATTTGAGAACTATTCAAGAAAGTATGAGTTACCTTCAAGCAACACAGTCAGAATGGAAAGAAGCAGAAAGCAGCAATATTCTTTCAGACCTGTACCTTGTCTCATCCATTGTTTGCTTTCTCAGTATTGCACACCCTAAAGTCTTAAAATGCAAGTTCGTTCATGGGAACAGTCTCATAGCATCTTTTTGCAGCAACCCAACCAAACTATCTCAAAAAAGTTACTGAAACAAAAAGTTATTCAAGGCAGGCAGACGTATATGTCTCATTCTACAGTATGATGAAAAATAAAGGCTATAAAGGTCCTCACATCTTCCAGTCCCAAATTGTAACTAGAATGGCAGAGACAAACATTTGTTTTTTTGTAAAGACTCAGTTATATGACAAACTTTTTCTTTCTTAGTTACTGCCCTATATTACCAAATACAGTTATGCACAATAAGTGGCTAAAGATGGTATTAGAGGGTCAGAACAGATCTGCAATGATGACATTAGTTACTGTGAGTTTGTATAAAAGCTTCAACATTAAAGTATCTATTCTCATATCCTTCTATTTCAACAGCCAGAAGAATCAATATTTAAGTACAGGGTATCTGTTCCTGCAATGTACAATTTCCACTTCTTGAGGGATGCACAAAATGTTATAATTAATCTTGTATTTGTGGAATTAATTATGTAATAAGTAGGTTGTTTTAATTCCATTTCTGCTCCATATAAAGGGTCCATGTTCATATAATTTTGCAAGGAGGTTAGTGATTTACATGTTTCTTGAGAAAAATAAGGCAAACAATAGGATGAAAACAACATCCATCATTGTTTTTCAGCTACATTTAAATGCTAAAATAGATAATAGATCTCACTTTATGGAACAGAGGTAGTTTATTTTGGAGTCCTTACCTGAGCAATAAAATAAGTATTCAAGAAACAGGACTACTCATGGCTCTGCTATTTTAAGGTCAAAACGACTACACATTGGATCATTATTTTGGTCCCTTTTTTGAAAGTTGTGAAAACAGCCAGTATGGCAGTCTGCTTTCTAAAAGTAAATAATAAGACATAAATACTAGTCTTTTTTATGAACAGGAAAACTATTTTCTGAAAAGACATAACTTTACATTATGTAGGTTAAAATGAATTTTATTTTTTCAAGAAGGTGTATATATGCACTAATGTGAAAAAAAGAAAGGGAAATTAAGAAACATTATCAGCAAAATGATAGTTCCCAGATTGTCCCTAATTATTTTTAAAAGAAAATTAAAAAAAAAAACCCAACCAAAACATTAAAAAATACCTTTAAGTGTTTTTTTATCCATATGTACCTTTTCTGAACTTCACTTTGGGGTTAACAGTTAAAGTTAACACATGGTATAGCTTCCAATCAGAAAATGCTTCTAGAATAAAATGACATTTGAAGTAATATTTTTAAAAGGCACATTATAAGCAAGTGTTCCTTGTATGGTATGAAATGTTTCTACACTTTACCAGAATCTTCTGGAAATTGTACTTTTTTATATCTGTTACACAGAAAGTCTGAGGAATGCTGCTGGTAGTAGAGGAAATGAAATTACTTTAACAGATATGCATTCAAACAAACAGTAATTCGGTATTCTATTAACTCTGTACCTATCAGGCTCTTCTGATCACACTGTAGCAGGGATGGCTAACACTGTCCATCTTTCCTTTCTCCACACTCATTATCTGACGGTGTCACAGAGGTAGGTAATAGTCTCTCATTTTGCAATTGCCTAGGGCAAAAGTTCAGCTCATTGAAATGCACCCATCACCTAAGGAAGTTACAGAGTTCTTGAGTTTTCAAGGCTTCAAGTCAGCCAAAAAGAGAGAGAAAAATCTGCAGGAGATACTGTGAGTCTTTTACAGCAGAAGTGCAATGAGTCTGTTAGTGTGCGTGTCTCAGTCTGGTGCCACACACAAGTTTCCACATTCTTATCACAGGTGAGGTGCTCCAATGTAAATGAGCAATGGATCTGAACAATTTTCTACTCAGGGCCTGAAATGTTCTCAAGCAAGAGAGAAAAGACATAAATTTATTTTTAAATTTATGCATATGAACATTCACAAATGCTATTATCTAAAAAGAGAAACTCAACATCAAGATTTTCAATTATTTCATTGACTTAGGTGATTCAAAATGATTTTCAAAATCCTTTTCTTGGTGAGACAGAGCTCTGTCAGGTCATCATACTCTCCACTACAAAGAGGGACTAACTAGAATGGTACAATCTTCTTATTTTCACTCAGGCAAATTACATTGTCTCATTTACCACCAGGAGGCCATGAGTGTCTTCACCAGGAATTATTGCCTCAGCAAAGTTCTAAAGCTACAGCAAGAAGTGAATGCAGTTTCTATGGAATAGCATCACAAAATTAAGGCTTTTTTTTTTTCCAGATGATCTTGTGTGCTTGTCCCTGGAATCAAGACTTTCAGACATCAGGATCTCTTTTTCCCTGCATTGGAAATTCCATTCTGAAAAATATGCAATACATCTTTCCTTCTGGTACCTTGTCCATTTTTCATGTATGTCTGAAAAGTGTAGAGACAAAGAAAGAGTAAAAATATAGAAAATCAGAAGAATTAGAGAACTTTACTTTAGGTTCTGTTTAAATTTAGGGGCAGATATTGGTAAACTCCTGCTCAACAGCAACCGAAGTCATGCCCCAAAAACTGAGATTAAGAAAAGTCATGCCCCAAAAACTGAGATTAAGAAATGCAGATCTATCTCTTTTGATAGCACACTTCTGAGGAAAAATGCTGTTGCTGTTATCATCTGAGAAAACAGTTCAATAAAACACGAGATTTTCTAAATAAGCCTGCAGGTGAAGCAATCTCTTTCAGAAGTTATTCCTTTTGTAAAGACTCCTTTTTGTGTATTGGTTTAAGTTAAACCCAAAATTCAGTCATGAGGTTTAACAGAAATCTATTGATAGTTCAGCAGAAATGCAACAGATTCTAGTAAGGATCAATATGGACAGAATTTTAAATGAATATTGTGAGAATTGAAGTTTCTCAAATTATTCATACTATGTAATTTATTGTATTACTTTATATTTTAATGCATTTTTGTAGAAGGCATATATAAGTGGGTTCGCTGCATGACAACTGTAATTTCTTGTAGGGATGATAATTTAAAAAATGGGTTCTAAACTAACAATTGCTTTTTACTACAAATTGTCACATTTATTTTAAGAGATTACTCACCAAATAAAGAGTAAGTACATATTTAAAAAGACGAATGGTGCATTTGAGTTTTTGGAGTGTTGGGGCAATAGAAAATGTTTATGGAGCAAAAACCAGGACAGCCTTTAAAGAGAAGAGGAAGAGCTAAACATACAATCAAAAAAACAATGTGGAATGGTGAATGTACAACCTGAGAACAGCCTGTCAACTCAGGTATAGGCTATACAGAGCAACATACTTTTAGTAACACAGGTTTTGTTTTAGAATTAATCATTCTACAACTGACCAACACCAAGGAGACTTGCTCAAGATCAAGCTGCTTCACCTCTAATATTATTGGTAGCACAGGAAATTCCTGCAAACTATGTTCTGCATAGTATAGCTGATTGCAAAAAAGAGGACGATAATATTGCGGTAGTCACCCTTTGTGGAAAAGAAATTAAACCAGTATTTTTTTTCTTAAAAGGTAATGAAAAAGAAATGAAGCAGAACACTGTCTCTAGCTACACACAAAAGCATATGTATACAATGTCAACCTTTCCTAACGAAATGCATATATTTCCCAATGAAATGTATATGTTTTAATTTGATAAATTTATTTGATTTTAATAGGATGTTTTTAACAATACATTGATTTTGGTAACACAGAAATGTAAGCAGATGTAAACATCAAAAAAAAATTGTATGAGTCGAGTAATTGTAACCCACAAACCACAGAAAAGTTAGTGTCTGTATCAACAAGAACTAGTCCTAGATTAATCAGGTGATTCATGCCAGATCATTCTGTGTTTTCACTGTCATTTCAAAGGATGTGGACTGATAATTGGATCATATTTACACTCAGGCATATTGCCTGCATTGAATTGTCATACATGCTGTTATGCTTACACTGGCACTACACAAAAGTGAGAGTTAAAAAAGGAGGAAAAAAATGTTTGTGAAAAGTAACAAGTTAAAAAAAAAGAAAAGAAAATATCTAACCACTCTGTTACAGAAACTGAGAAGCTAAAAGCAATGTGTTGGCAAAAAAGAAATAATCTGATGTAAGCCAACATATGGCAGAAATCAGTGAAACCTCTGCCAGATAGGAAAACATGTTTAAGCCACAGGTTATCAAATAAATGCAGATACAGCTAAATCAAACACCAGAGGAAAACAAGAGTGTGACCGAGGCAAAGAAAGTTTAGCCTGTATACACAGAAAGATAAAAGCAATGAAATGAAATGAAATGAAATGATTGTCCTCTCACTCCGACTTGAATGTTCTGTGCCTTGAAGGTATATATCAAAAGCCATACAGTCAAGAATGGAACCACATGCAGCCACACAGAAATAATTTTATTTATTTATTTTGATTTCACATATTAAAAAAGAGAGAAGGGGAAGGAAAAACTCAGGTCCCACGTTGTAAGTTGCCTCTGGCAATTTTTGAAATATGGTATACGTGAAAATAAAGAAAATTATAAATTTGAAGCAAACATGAAAAAACTTAGACCTTTCACAAAATAGTATGAATAATTAATTTCCCTTCCTTTGTATTTCAGCTTCACCTCCCCATCCATCTCTACACCAAACAAATTAATGTTATTTTTGTACTATGAAAAGGATATTGAGTCTTGTTTCTTGAGGAACAGAAAGTCAGAAAATTCTCTGCGTATGAAGTGGCTTTGACTACCATTGCAGGAAAAGATAGTGGTCATTCAAATAGGCACCTCTCAGGGTATTTATATTTCCTTTCTTCTGAAAAACACCTGATATTCTAGCTGGAAGACAGAGAGCAATGAAAATCATGAAGTATTAACATTGTGTACTCATGGCAGGAAACTGCACTTAGCAAGTTGGCTGTTAATTTCCTTCAGCTTTCAGATGGGCCTAAGAAAACATGTTTCATATTCCAGGCATTCCCAGTCTTATTCTCCACAGAGACTTGCCTTATGCAGTAACACATCTTAATTTCTTGGACAAAACAATTTTGTAGAAGAGAACCTTGTTTACATGTCTCCTCCTATTGTGTCTTAACAGACGGAGCAAGTTCCAAACATTAATATGGAAAGAAGTAAGTGTATACGATCCATGGTTGTATTCAAGACTCTCCTTTAATTCTCCTAGAAATGTAACCCACTATAAAAGCTGGGAATTTTTTTGCTAAAGTTTAGAAATAAATGCATCTAGAATCTAGTCTCTGTTTGTACTATATTGTCCAAGATAATGGTTTTCCACTTTCAGTAGCTGTCACATCTCTATCTCTCTGGCACACTTTTCTTTCAAACTGAAAAAAAAATAAAAGACTGCACATAATACAAAAGTTTCTAAACATAAAAATAAGCTTATTTCTCATTGTGAAACTCAAACTATTTCTGTTCTCAAAATGAAAAGAAAGTAAAGCAAAGAAATTAAACCTGATAGAAACACACATCTCTCCAGAAATTCTAAGCTATATATCTCATTTCCAGATTTCATTGGGCTGCAATTTTTCACAGGAATGAGTTGTAAAATGTAGGTTATCCCTACAGCTTTGGGGAAATATTTGATGGATAATCAAACTCTAGCAAACACACTCATTCAAGCTGATGAGTGAACTGAAGTTTGCCCATTGGGGATATTTGATAAAGTATAAATGAATACTACTGCATTGAGCCACCAACCCTCCAGAGGAAATGGGGTTTGAGCATCAGAGAAATGGAAAAGATATTAAGAGTGATGGAGAATAGGCCTAGTCCCAAAGGATGACTTTGATTTTAAAAGTGTGTGATTGTGAAAGTCATTATCACCTTTAATTACTCAATTAATTAATTAAATTATTAATTTTTAATTAAAATTAGTTAAAAAATTAACTCAATTAATTAAAAAACACAATCAAAAGTTACAAAGTGGTTGGTCTTTTTCTAAGGGGAGTTTACTCAACAGGGAATTTCCCAATGTGCTCACAACATACGTGTGTTCAAAGTCTATGTATGCTTACTCTCCTTGCAAATACAACCAGACCATTATGAAATCTACCACTTCCAAAATCTATGATATTGTAGCTAGTATTGTTTTAAACAATTTTCTGCTTAGGGCCACATCAGTAAGAATTTCCAGATCCAAATGTATAAATTTTATATGGATTACTATTGCCATATGTAGAGTTAAATGTCTGAAGGCTAACAGTTCATTAAAATATAATGGAACTATGTCTGAAATACTGAAAAGTATAGTTGAATGCTAAAGCTCTGTGTTTTTCAAGGGAATCCCACTACACAGGAGTCATCCTTCCCTGATAGAAAGCGTAAATAATTAATGTATTTCAAGCTCAATTTTTGTATTTTGAAGATTGGTTTATGAAAACAAGGTGCTTTGAATTCTGAAATAAAAACACTAACTTGCATTGCTAAAATCTATGCTTGAAAATTGTTGAGTGTTAATTAATTTTAGTGTTAATATGCACTTCAGTGGTGAAGAATATATTGAGACCATTACAACATTTTTGTGTCTAACTCCAAAAAATATATTTTTTTGCCATTAGAATTAACTTCATGACAATAAAATCTTCAGTTCCAAAACTGAATATGCAGAAAGCATTCTTGTAAGTGTTTCAGGAAAAGGAATTAGTTTTCTATCAAATTATATTATGTTTCTTGTTTAATATAAGACACATAAAATGGAAGATGCACTTAATATATCACTCTTTTGCAAGTGGCAGCATTATCATAACTATTGCATTTTCAAGCAAACTGCATATATCATCAGGCAGGATGAGAGTCAGAACATGACACTTACGTAAACTGTAGGTATCTGAAGCATGTTATAACATCAAATTTTATTGTGGAACCTACATTCTCCTGTTATTGAAATGTTACTTGTGTACATACACTTTTTGATAAATGACTCATGGTCATGGCCTACAGTTTTTGAGTCTTTTCCAAATTATTATTAACCATTATGAATTAATTTTCCCCAAAACTATGGCTACAACTGAAACTATAAGAACAGGAGAAAAGTAGTCTCTAAATTTTCCAGTCCTTCTAAAGTAAAGTTTGTTCCTTTTTCCCTAGATCTCATTTCACTTCTGGGTACCTATTAAACTCCTTCTCAAGTAAACATGTTCTATTTTTGCATCTGTAAGTCCTAAAAAGTTAATCATCATCTCTTCTCTTTGAACTCTAGTTCTTGACTGTCTTTTCAGCTTGAAAAATATGTGACACTCTTGCTCATGCACAGGAATGTGGCCCAATAAATACACTGGAGAGTGGTATCAATTAATATAGAGAAGGAGAAGGGCCATCCTAATTTATATAAACAGTATTTTTCAGTGGCAGTTTCAGTTTTGAAATAAATGGAATGCAGATTTTTTTCATTCATTTTTTTCATTGCAAAAGTATTTCACAGTATGAGATAAAGGAGACAGATATGACACTAAGGATACAATCTGCAAATTATACTTAAATGAAAAAAAAATTCTTAAATTTGGATCAGATTTGGATCAAATTTAATTTTCAAAGAAAAATCATAGATATCCAGGAAATGTTGCATGAGACACTTCAGTCAGTTTTGAAGCAGCTTATCCTATTTTTAATTGAGAAAACTATATAAATATTAAGTATTTATGAATATATGACAAGTATTAGGTATCTGAAGATTTGTTTTTTGTGTTGACTCCTTGTTCTCATACAATTAAACCAGATGGATAAAAGCTTACAAGCCTCTTTCTTCACAATTTTTATGGCTTTATAGCATTCTTTCTGTAGTTATATCTCACGACTTATTGAGAGAGATTGTATAGTAATTGTGAAAAACTAGACAAATATTATAGTAATAAGAAGTTTGTGGAGAAAAGTTATCTCGGTAAGAACAAAGGAATTATATTCAAAATACCATAAGAGGAGACAAGATAAGTATGACTGTACTTACAGGTACAGAGGTTTGCTATCTGATCTTCCACAATGGTGACACCTTTCACCTGTTATCTTTGTGCACTCATTCTGCCCTTCACTCTTCTCTTTTACTTTCGACCTCTTTGTTTCTTCTTAAAATAAAATTTATTTGATTCTCTTCCTTTCAAAAAAATATTAATCCTTGAATTCACAAGTCCCTTTCACTTAAATTTAACCTCCTCTGTAGAGCTTTCCAGTAATGTCATCTTAGATAAATCTCCAAGCTAGCATCTTATCACCTATTTCAGAACCACCTATAGTCCACTGAGGAATTTGTTTCTCTTTAAAGAAGGTGGAGCTTTCTAAATTTGAGGGAAAAGTAATTCAGCCATGTTTCCCCCTTGACTTCCCAGTTTCTCTTTTCCATAGTGCTTATCAGAAGTTTTGTCCAAGCTTAGGAAAAATGAATGGAATGTTAAGAGTGTGACACAGTATCTTTCAGGCATCTATGATTTATGCCAGAGTCCCTCACATATTTTTGACCAGAGACACTCACAGATATGATACATCTATGGGTCTTCAAACAAATTTATAAGAGGGTGGAAAAGGTAACAGGCCAATGCTCATGAAATACTCCCTAAGTCTGAAGTAAAATTCAGTCACTAGAATTGTTTGAAACACAGAGAAATGCTGGGGTATTCACTTAAATATGGTATATAAAATAAATTGAAATTAAAATTGCAATAAATTAAACTTTATTTAAAGATGACTGACATACTAAGGAAAATTCATTTTAAACCGTATTTATGACAAAGCTCTTTGTTCACAGCTGGCAAAGTCTATCTTATACATCTGTATTCTTAGAGATTAGATAATTGATCTGACAGTTATTAATTTTTTTTTTTTTTTTTAGGTTTTCAGTTAATATGTTAAAATAAGAAATGAGGGGAGGAAGGGAGGGAGGTAGGGAGGGAGGGAGAAAATATACTTGAGCTTTCCTTTACTGGCACTCTAGTTAATTGATTTTCTTAGCAAACTCTCAGAAACTATCTAATAGCCAGAGTGAGTTTTCTGGTTTAACCATCCTCATCTGGAAAACAGAACCAAATTTTCTTTCTATTTGAAGCTGGCTTACACAGTTTAGTGGGGGATAAAATTTTGATACTTAAAATGCATATTTTGTCAAGCAAGTACTTTGAAGTTTCTTTAAGCCAAATTGAATTACTTATGCCAAATGATATCTGAGTGGTTTAATGATTCCAGAAGTTCAGTAAACATTTTTTCTTTTAATGCAGAAAGCTGTTATAGACTCTTCTGAAAACTGGGGCACCTCAAAGTTTTAAAGCTTGTATCTGAAACTGTGTAATTCTAAAATCCTGAGGTAACACAAACATAAATTGATCCCAGGAAAGAATTACCAGCTTAAACAGAAGAATTTCTTCCAAACGAGCACAGAATGGAAAGCATTCAGACACATTCCAGTGAATCAGAAGGAAGGAAACAATTTCTTCATAAGCAAAGAGTGGGGATTTTTATAATTCAATTTCTTCTGCAGGTGTGATCCCTTAAAACAAACAAACAAACAAACAAACAAAGTGTTCTTTCAAGGCTGTAGTTTGTTTTATTCTGTACTGTATTACTTTAACTACCTCTGCTAAGAAAGGTGAGGAGGCAGCTGTATTTTGACCAGGATGCCCAGATAGACGGCTTTGACAGCTTTCTGCAATGGAAAATTATCTTGGGCTGGATTCTAATGGCTGTTCCTCTGAATAGATTGGGTCAAGGAGATCCAGACTGAGACTAACAGAGGTATCACACAAATGGCAAAAGGAAATTAATAGTAGACTAAGGGAAATGACTGGGTACATAATAAATCTGAATCCTAAGATTCATCATATTTAAAAGGAGAAAGAGAAATCACGGAGAAGGAGGTATATAAATCAAGAACATTGCTGCTACTAAAACCAGTAGATTAACCTCAAGTTTCAAATATTGAAAAATTGGTAAGTATATTGAAAATGAAAGGAATATTGTGCAAGACAAGAGGACATATAATGAAGGGTTTTACAGGCTCATCAGAGATATAAATCAGAGAAGACTGTAAGACCATTAAGGAAGGAAAAGACCTTTGTAACAAAGAATGCGTGTAGTCCCTAGAAATAGTGATGTATTTGTTTCAGTTTGAGCCAAAGAGAGAGAGTAACAGATATAAAATAACACAGCACCTGGGTGATCTGGTCCTACTCCTTCTGCACATTCTTGGTTTCAGCACCAGGATAGTTACAGTGACTGCAGATAAATGTCCAATACTTGAAATCATGTTGTTAATACTGTACTTCTATTAGCCTCCAAGCTAGTTACACTAAAAATTTGTTTATACATATTGCATCACATTCTCTGGCATTATAGTTCTACCTATGGAAAACAATCTATGATTCCTGTGTACTAATTTTTACTTCAGCAGATTTAAGCTCGGGTTCCAAAGGACCTTTGAATTTTAGGGATCTTGTACCCCTTACCTTGCAAATGGAAAAGATACATTTGAAGTAAAATAATTTTCAGAGTGCCCTTGGTTATAGTAAGTAATGATATATAGTCTACACGAATGACTCTAATGAGTAGAATATACTCATTTATAATAATTTAATAACTTTTATAAGCTCATCATACTTACCTTTGGGAT
This sequence comes from Corvus brachyrhynchos, assembly GCF_000691975.1. Classification (NCBI taxonomy): domain Eukaryota; kingdom Metazoa; phylum Chordata; class Aves; order Passeriformes; family Corvidae; genus Corvus; species Corvus brachyrhynchos. The sequence continues at coordinate 1,919,678 of NW_008237254.1, forward strand.
AATAAGCCAGATTGGTGAACTATTTCTACATTTCAGAAAAGATGAAATAGTAGCTCACAATTCCTCTTCAGAATGTAGACTGGAGTAGGAGTCAGTGAATATTTGAAAGTAACCACAATGGTCAGTCCAGGACAAAGGAAAACATTTTTTTAAAACATACATTTTGACAATAAGAATTTGCTTTAAAACCAAAGTTTTGGCTAATGTAAAATGTACCAGCATGTGCAGAAATACTATTTCCAGCTGAAATAAACAATCTAAATATTAAATTGGAGTCAGATGATAAGTTACTTTCAGTGGACTTCGTCTTTTAAGGTGAATTTTGTCTTTTTAAATTAAATGAAATTTAATTTTTAAGAAGACTTTCCATCACTTTAAGTAGATTTACTGTAAGTCAGTGTGTTCTAACTGAGAATCTAGCCCACAAATCACAAAAATAAACAGAGTTTAAAAAAGTAAGCAATTGTTTTAAGATCTTCATTGAATCACAGTGGGAAGAACATGATTCAAAAACCAATATCAAAATAGAAATTGCTAATATATAGCCATTTTTAAAATAAAGTCCATAAAAAAAAAAAAAAAGAGAGACAGAATTAAAGTTTCCCCAGCCTATTGAATACAAAATGGCTGTCTGGCAAACACATTGGGACACACTGTTTTATTTAGAGGTCAAATCCTGATGCATATGGTCAGATTTCAGCATGTAGGTTTAGTAAACAACTTAACTTTATTTGACTACAGTTTTGTCTTTTTTCTTACAAAAGAATGCTGTATAAAAGAATGGTAAAAGTTTTGGTGATTTAAGCCATATCCACAACAGCAGCACTGCGTAATACATACAGTTTGCGAGTGTACAAAAAAAGGGCTTTTAGTATGGATATTGCCTTAGTTGTGTTGGATGTTGTTCTTAAGTATGTAAATTAAACACTAGTGTAGTATTCTCCTGTAATAGAACAGGTATCAGGAAATGGGTTAAAAAACTTAAACACTTAAACTGAAATGCTGCCAGCATCATGAAGCATTTGCACTGCTCTCTGTGGCTGATCATGACTATCAAACGTTGCAGAAATGCGCCTTGTGGGCAGACTCTTATAATTCACAACTGTTTCTTGTTTACGTTCCATTAAACTGGACTGTCTGGATTGTTGAATATATCTTACACAGAAAAAATGAATAAAATTGGAGATCTAAAGTAAGTAATGTCTCAACACTGTACCCATGAAATAATATAGTTGATGCCAAGATATATATGGTTTCTCTCTGTAGTTCACCTTACAGTAACTAATTAGACTGTAAAACAACACTTTCATTAATGCTGGCCAGGAGAGAGGCTTACCTCATTAGTTCAGATTTGTTAACCTATTTGTCATAACACTTCAACACTCAAACTGGACCCCTGCCCTCATTCTACTCCTCACATTTCCATTCCCAAGGTACAGATACTCTACGTTTCTGTAATTCATACTGTTGGTATAGGAAAGCAGTGTCATCACTTCAGTATGTTACAATCTGTTGTGGAATACAATGTGATAATGAGGAACAGTGAATAAGAAAATTATTAACTCCTTGTTAATAAAGGAGTATTTACATTTTATAGAGTCAAGTTGACCCAGTTTATGGTTTCTCTCCAGAGACACCGAGATTTCATAAACATACACAACCAATCCTATGCTGGGAATCGGAAACTAAAACAGTAACAAGAAACCTTAACTTGAAGTAAGCCCAGACAAAACTGCATAATCTTGATCAGCGTGTCACCTGCTCCATTATGTCTTTGCAATGCTATGTTTACGTCTTTTAGACGAATAAACTGCAAAGAAACTTTACATTTCAGGAGGATGCTGTATTGTGAGTGACTGAGACATAGAGCCAGACAGGCAAGGAATCTAAATTGTTTATTCAAAAGAAACGAGCTGGTTTTATACACTTTTCCAAGGCACAGTATTTCCTTATATGGTAATTCTCACTATGTGACCTATCCTGTGTTGCCACATCAGCAATGTGACACTTCCTCAATGTCCTTCTGTGGGGTGATCACTCGCTGTTCACCCGTCTGTCAGCTCCTGGCAGGCTCCTCTCTGTAGGGCTCTGCCGTGTGACACCTCCTCCCCGCAGGGTCTGGAGGAGACAAACCTCTCTGTGCTGCCATGTGCTCCTTCGTGCTGCCATGGGCCTCTGCAGGCACGTCCCACAGCCTGTATCCCAGTTCTATCTTATCTCTCCCCACAACGTGTCTGTGTATCACATTTAGCAAACTAAATATTCAGACTTATCTGTGTTCTTCCTATTCTGAACCGTCTTCCCATTTTTCACACAATGGACAGCAGTGGGCAGTGTTTCTACTAGCCATAGTTGTACACACAAGTATATTAATAGTTCATTATTCTCCTTTATCACACTTATTATTTAGTTACAAACTTCAGGGCAGTATTCACATCAGGATGGTGCTTCATGGAATTAATTGTGTGTGGGTTTTTTTTTTTTTTTCTGGTGCAAAACAGGAGCGACCCATGACACTTTTAACAACAAAATGCCTTTAGGATGGCGGTGACTAACTACACTGTGAAGTCTCAGACTGTGCTGTCTTTAAAGAAATTAGCAGGAAAATTCTAAATTCCTGAGGTGAAATTCTCTGCCTAAGGGTGATAACAATTTTTGTTGTATTGTTTTGCAAGGGTTAAATTGCACCAGGTAAAGCTGCAATTATTTGTAATGCTTTCTTCTCAGCAAATTTGGGAAGGCTTTCCAAGTACTTTTAATTTACAGGCTGCCAGATTCTGGGTTATTATGTGATTATCTTAAGCTTTTTATTAGATACAGGTGCTAAAGTCAGTGGGCTCAATTACCCAACATGATTACCATGTGAAGAGTTAATTATTAATTATTAATACATTAATGCATAGTAAAGGATTCCATAGCATTGTAAAACGTTGAAGCAGATTGCATATGTGTCTGCATAGGTGTTTACTGTGTTATTGTGAGATGAGATTGCCATGTATTCTTTGGTAATGTGAGCTGAAACAGACTTTGGGGGATTATTTGTGCTTCGAAAAAAAAAAAAGATAATTTTTTGCATATATTTCTAGCTTCCCAAGCATCACAACTCACTAATATCCAAAGATAAATATGTTGTATGTACTATATATATATATATATATATATAATATTTGTCAGAAACCAAATGCTTCCTGTTTAGAAATGTGTGTCAGACCAGGGAATGTGGTACTAAGAAAAATAACTGTGGCAGTAACACAAAAGAGTGAGAACTTTAGAGGCTGACTGAGAACCTCAACCATCATTTATAAACAGCAGATTAGGAGTACTGGAGGGATAGCCTCTGATTTTGCAAGGATTAAACATATTTTTGCTTAGACTTTTTATGGACCTACTGGCCTGAATTCTTCTGATACCAAATCAGAACCTGCCAGTTCTGAATCTACTAGGGTTTTTATGCCTACAGTAACATTTCCCAAAAGTTTGTATAGGAATTTTAGTAGATTTTGCAAGTTCTCTAATTCCACCTTTTGGTAGAGATGGACTAGAATTTCTTTTCTGTTAAAAGCTTCTTAACCTCCTACTTTGTACTCAGCAGATGATTAAGGCTGGTGGATCACCTGATGGCTTCTCGTAGACAAACTTTTTCCCTACCAATCTTCTGATTATGCTTCCATCTTCTCCTGTTTCCTCTTTCAGATATCATCTGATTTAGTAAATACTGTCTTTGTGCTACTGTTTTGCAAGTAAAAATAATTCATTGCCAGTCTGGAACACTTCTGAGTTACAGTTTGTTTGTCATGGAGGAAAAATACATCTTCAGTTTATCTCATATCAGCAACAGGCAATTGTTACATTCATATAAGTAGGAACATGGTTATGCAGCCTGTTTGGCATTTTGGCCCAAATGAGGAAATTGTATTTTTTTTAATAAAATCCCAAGTGTCATATATGTAAAAATCTCAATAACAAGACAATAACTTTTAAGATATCCCCCTTAAAAACCTCCAAAAAAAAACCCGACAAACAAACCCCAAAACCCCAACAAACAAAAAACCCCAACAAAACCAATCAAATATTTTCCAGTTACTTGTTTTTGAAAGCACAGCTTACTTTTTTAAAAGATGGTTTATAATCGTTCACACCTTTCAGTTCAGTAAAATAAAGCAAAAATATATCAGCCAACAAATTATACAACCATGGCAGGGCATATTCACCCAGTGTTATTTCACATTTGGCTTTCAACAGGTATGTGATTTACCTACATTCTCAGTGATTCTTACTTTGCTGCCAGAATCTTATTTATGTGCCACGTAATAATAGACTTCGTTTCATGAACTTTTTACGCTCATGTATTTACTGTGGTGTTGATTTTTGATAGGCTCATGGAATTCTTGGAGGATGGAATAATAGAGATAGCATTATGAAAATAGAAATAGACTTACAGGAACTTATAACTATGACCTTAAAATATCACACAAAGTACTGAAATAGCAGATGAGTATGTATATTAAAATTATGTCTAAACCATAAAATTTATTTCTCGATTCTTCACTTCAACCCAATTACTTTTGACAATATATTTTTCTTGTGCAAAAATATTCATATTATATCAATGAAAAAGTGAGACGGAGTTGCTACAGTAGAGTGACAGCAACTCAACCTATACAACAGTCAAGTAGAAACGATGAAAATGTTTGTAGTATAAGACAAGATTAAGAAGAATGAACTACTCTAGCTTTTAAAGGATTTGTCATATATCTTGTTCAAAGACATGATTATATAGTCTGGATTTCTTTGGGTACCAGATAAAGGTTGTTCTTTTAATTCTTTTAATCCTGAACTGAATTTTTGACTTTCTTAACTTGAGGGACATTAATTTCAAAGTTTTTAGACAGATTGAAGTTGAACATTTTGCTTTTCTAACAAATATTAGACTTCTGGGATGCATGAATAGTACAACTTAAGGTTTCATATTGTCATGGCTTTGTTTTGTATCAAAAAAAGTATGCATTACTTGTTATCTGAGTGTGTAGTACATGAGGTTTCTTATTGTTCCTACAGTAGTATGACTCACTTACTACAGTAAAGTATTATGATATATTACAGTGGGCTATAAGCTCATAAATAATGAAAATAGCTGATCCTGTATGCTCTTTGTACAATATAAGTAGCCTAAAGTGAACTTGTTAACCTTTTACTCAAATGTCATCATTAGATTGGAGAAAATAGACAGTGAAGACGATTTCATACAGCAAGCTTAGAGCACCCTATCTGTTTCAATTTATTTTTATCATTCCAAAATCATTACGATTTGAACTTGTTGGGGCTTAACTAGGACAGAACCTTACTAAAGACAGGTATTTGATGTGGCTACAGAAATCTAGAGCTCACATGCTTAAACCTTTGTACCTGCTGCTACTGCATTTACTAACATGCCACCAGTTTTTAGATTTTGATGGTGCTACAGAAAATCATGAAGAAGATGCTGCAAAATCATTGTTCATGCTGTCAAAATTAGTTGAGCTAATTTTTTTATTGTGTTTTTTTGCAGCTGGACCAAATTCTGATAATGGTTTTATTAGCCTGATAGAAACAGTGGTTGTCTTGGACACTTTGCTTTTATAATTTTGTAGGGTGAATAATGATCATAATGTAAATATGATGAGTAAGTGAACTGACTTTACAACTGTCAGAATAGAACAGAAACTAATGGAAGGGAATGTCTCAATTTCAGTAAATACTTCCTTAAACACAGCCTGTAAATCTAGACTGTGAGAACACAGACTGTGATAGAATCCTAAATTAGTACTAAAATATTAAAATATGAAGATCAATAAGACAGAGATGAAATGTTAAAAATCTTAGTAAGCATGTGAACAAAAATAATGTTGAGCTTAAATGAGATGTTCCTTTAATTGTTTGATAGCTTATGTGTAGAAACATTGTCAAATACAAACTGCAATTTTGTTTGCATGCATGAGTACAGAGTTCCATAATCTTGCTTCAGATAGGCCAATAAGCCATTTCAGATGCTGTAAGGATTTTCTCCAAAACTTGAATAATGTACAAAGACACATACACTTTTTAAAATGATTCATGTTTTTTATGAAGGAAAATATCATATTGATTACTTTGTCCTAGAAAAAAAATATTTCTAATAATGCTCCTTAATGATGACATTCTTACATAAGACACATAAAATCATGGTTTCAAGAATGAAGTCATGAAAGGGAAACACAATTCTTGAATGGGAGACAAAATCTTATACAATTCAAGAGTCTGAAGGTGAGTAGAGCCTCAAAAACCCCCCGCATCATAAATGATCAATCACATACTGAGTAGGGCCTCAAAAAAACCCAACCCAGAATCATTGCCCAGTCACATCCTGCCTTAGAAATGGAGAGATGATGTAAGTTAGGTTTCAGAGGCTTAATAGGATCTTTTTTCAAGAATACTAGTGTCAAGAGAGCATATGTTAAAGCTTAGGTTGGAACCACTTCTTGAGCTTCTTGTGAATCTCTAGGGAAGGTCATCTTCTCAAGGTATAAACAAAGTGATTTTAATTACCAAAAGAATGCAGCAAGAATATTAGCACACTTGGGGTATAACTAAGGCTTAATTGTTCATAGAACAGCTTTGTTAATTTACTCTAAAAAAAGGTGATTAAAAAATCTGGAACTGAGAAAGGACTTTCTTTGGTTTCTTCTCTAAGTTACAGCCCACAGATTTTTTCCAATTTGGCATTAAGAAGTCAGCATGCCTCATGGAATAAATGCAGAAAAAGACATTTGGTAAGCTCCAGGCAATTTTAATTTAATTTCAATTAAATAAGAATGAGATAAAAAATAAATTATGTCTGTCTGCTGTAAAGTGCCTTCACATCCAAAGACTAACATGAGTAGTGAGTTAGTGATGTCAGGTTTTGTCTTGTTTCTGACCTGAGGTTCATTCTAGACAGAAAACAAAGTGTAGACAGCAAAATTATGTCAGGATCATCTTGATTACCAGATAACATGACTTGAAAAAATTTACGTAATTCCAGAATTTTTTCTTTTAATTAGCCTTCAGCATAATTGTTTAATTTAATCACAGAACCACAGTATGTGCTGCATTGGAAGGGAACCACAAAGATTATCAAGTCCAACTCCTGGCCCTGCAGAGCACCATCCCCCAAGAATTACACCGTCTTCTTGAGAGAGTTGTTCAAAGGCTTCTTGAACTCTGTCAGGCTGGTGCTGTGACCACTGCCCTGGGGAGCCTGTTCCAGTGCCCAAACACTCTCTGGGTGAAGAAATTTCTCCTGATACTCAACCTAAACCTCCCCTGACACAGCTTCAGGTCATTCCCTTGGATCCTGTCACTGGTCACCACAGAGGAGAGATCAGTGTCTGCCCCTCTTCTTTCCCCCACGAGAAAGTTGCAGATTGCGATGAGGTCTCTGCTCAGTCTCCTCCAGGCTGAATAGACCAAGTGTCCTCAGCGACTCCTCATACATCTTCCCCTCAAAGCTCTTCACCATCCTCATGGATGCTCTCTAAGTACTTAATATCTTTCTTTTACCATGATACCCAAAACTCTGCCCAGCATTTGAGGTAAGGCCACCCCAGCCCAGAGCGGAGCGGGACAATCCCCTCCCTGGCCCAGCTGGAGATGCTCTGCCTGATGCATCCCAGGACACGCTTGGCTCTCCTGGCTGCCAAGGCACTGTTGACTCATGTTCAACTTGCCATCAACCAGGACCCCCAGGTCCCTTTCTATGGCACTGCTCTCCAGCCTCTCATGTCCCAGTGTGCCCATACATTCAGGGCTGCCCCATTTCAGGTGCAGAATCCAACACTTTCCCTCGTTGAACTTCATATGGTTGGTGATTGCCCAGCCCTTTGATGTCTTGTGATGTCTCTGCAGGGCCTCCCTGCCCTCAAGGGTGTCAACAACTCCTCCCAGTTTTGTGTCATCTGTGAGCTTAGTATCCCTTCCAGTCCTGAATCCAAGTCATTTATGAAGACATTGAAGAGCACAGGACTTAATGTTATGCATACCCATTGATATTTGAAGCATATAACATGTGGTGGGTAGGATCTAAAACCATTGAAATGATGGTAAGACAAAACGATTTCCTAAAATAAATGCAATGAATCCCAAAATTAGTTAAACAAGCATGAAAATAATGTGACCATCAATAAATACTTATTGATCTATTGAAATCAATACTTATGAGGAAAGAATTGAAATAATTTGAATTGAATTATATTTAGAGTTTAAAAAAATTCTAATTGAACTTCAATTCAGTCAAAAATTATTGAAATAATATTTTCTACTAATAATATTTTCTAGTAAATGTACCTTTTTTTGTATTATTCCATTAAGAAAAAAAGTTGAGATCAAAGATATGAATTAATGGTGAGCATATGTTCAGTATGAAGAGTCTCTGAATGTTCATATATAATATGGTAAGAGATCAGTTTTACTTTCTCAGTACCTTTAGAATTTTCAGGCCACAAACGAATAGCAGAAAAATTTTGACTTGAAAATAACAACTTCTACCTTTGTCCAACGATTTCAAGATTTGATGGTGCTATTAACAGCGGAGAGTTTGGCATGTGGCAATAGTTAGAATAAATAAATCTAATTTGTAGTCTGTGACTTAATAGATGGAAATTCTTTGAAAGATTTTAAGACAGAATTAACATTAATAGGAAAATGCTCATTATAACATTTCCTTGTCTGATTTATTTTCTCTAAGAATTCTAAACCTAAATAATCCAAACTTTTGAAGTATTTGTGTTTGCTAAACATCAATTATGTTTGAACTAAAAATATCTGAAAGATGAAAGGCAAAGCTCAACAGAAATGAGTGCAGGGTTTTCTCTCCCACCCAATGAATCCATTACTGATGATATTCTAATGATTAATTTCTGCATGTTTTATAAGCAATTGGAGTTTTTCTTTGAGAAACATAATCTACTGTTAGAGCAAAACATCTTGAAATCTAGGAGGTAGTAGGGTTAGTATCTCTGACAGTGTATTGTTCCTAACAGCTTCTATATCCAGTGAACTAGATTCAGATGATCTCTTCGGTTGAAAGAGAGAATTATGTAATAGCCTTCTTTTAAAAACCTGATGAAAATCCACCAAACAAAATTGCTCTATAGATCATACACTTTTGTGCATATTTAAATAATGATTCCACAAAACTGGTAGAAATTCATAAGATTAGAACAGCAATGTGTTAATAGGGCTTTGTGAAATGAGACTGAACAACATCTCTAAGCAATTCCATTTTCCCCTTGTTTATAAGAACATTCCTTTCTGCCCGCTCTCATTATTTGCAAGGAGAAAAACAATATGCAAAAATGTAACATGTTTCCTGAAAAGGTTTGAATGGGCTCTTCTGAAAAAGACTTTTAGGTTTCTGCTCACCCACTTAAGCCTTAGGAAATTGATTTATGCCTCATCAGTGTATGAGATGAAATATTCCTCATCCTTTGCAGAGATGGATTTTCATCCATTCCTGCAAATCTTATGCTTATTTCGTGTGTCTTCACCTATGAACTCACAATGTTTTACTGCTTTGCATACGTATACACACTTTCTAGGGAAAAAAGTCAAATACTATGATGATGATGATGATGATGATGATGATGATGATGATGATGATTAAGTAAAGTTTTCAACATGTTTTGATTCTCCAGAAAGAATTCATGAAGGTTTTTTGTACTTAAAAATGGTTATGCTGAAATATTTCTATGGAATACCCTGATTAAATAAGAGATAAGAAATAAAAATGCATATTTTAATGAAGTAGCAATACTTTAAAATACTTTGAATTTCTCCTACTTGTGTTTTCTTTCTCATTACCATAAATTTTCATTTAAGTGATCAGAGGTTAAGATACATGCATTGATCAGTTGCTCACAGTCTGGGTCTGGAGCAGGGGAAAATTCTTCATAGATTTAAATAATATCAAAACCAGAATTATACCAAAAAGAAGTGACAATACCTTCAAGACACCTGATGACATATAGTACTCTTAATACCCTTTTTAATTGTACAATTGTGAAACCACCCAAGGGTTCTTTATAATGATGAACAGAGTAATGTTATTATTATTAGTAGCAAAATATTATTGCTAGCCATGATTCAGTTTCTATGTGCTCCTTTCTTTAAATAATGAAGGATTTTTTAACAATTTAACAATCAGATATTCAGCCATGTCTGATTTTGAGTCATCTCTCAATAATCTGTTAACATAGCTTTATACAGATAAGCAGCATTTGTTTTGAATTGCTTATACTTTAAGCTTAGAAGTAATAATAGGAACAGGAGCAATAAGAAAAATAAAAAAATATTAAATAGGCTTTTTGCTTTCTTAGAGAATCTCTGTAATTGTAAAATCCAACAAAACTTATTGCATTGTTCCCATTGTTCTTTTTTTATGTTTAACACCCTTCTCAAATTAAGAGCAGGTAACTGCACCTCACAAACTATGCACTGGCATATGGATTAGCAGCACCAAGATTCATTGACTCTTTACAGTGCTATTTTTTTGAGCCCTGCTTTTTGTTTTTTACTTCCAGAATTGTTTTTAGTGAGGCCATTGTTGTTATTTATCCATACCACTCACCATGGGCAAATCCCTCTCACTCAGCCTAAAGGAGTAACCTTGAGGGGCATCCCATTCAAGGGAGGAATCTTCACACACGCACTCCTGAAATGGGTGTGTTAGAAATTAAAAGTGGTGCTTGGCTTTTATAGCATAAAGTGATTCACAGTCAGATGTCTCCAGGCCAGCAGCATCAGCTCAGCAGCTTTAGTTAACTTATCAGTGCTATCACTTTTTGGTTACTTTGTCAGGAACTTTGTCTGCCGCATCCTCACCAATGTCAGTTTCTGTAAGGAAACACTATTCTCCATATCCTCAGAAAGTTTAACTTTGGGAATGATCAATCAGGCTGATCTCAGTGTTCTTCAGCAGCAAAAGCTGCGGAAAGTATGAGGTCCCTTCCCCATCCGACACTGATAGCTTTGCAGTAAGGGTTTGCAGTTTTGTCACCATGTGTACTGTTTGCTATATATATCAAGTAGCCAAATTCTTGTTTGTATAATAAATGATGGGGTTCTTTTTAAAGGTCAGGTGCACCTGTGGAATATCTTTCCAAAGTCAGAGTGACCTGTTGTGCTGAAGGAAGTAGAGAGGCATAGTGAGACTGTGCTTACAGCATCAGTCAGCGAGCTGTCTGAGCATCACTGTTATATTCAGGCTACCTTAAGTTCTGTGAAAATTTCATGGTGGGTGGCCAAGCAGAGTGGGAGTTCACACAGAAGAAGTGTGAGCCTTTCAAGGAGGCCCTCTACTGTGCCCTGGCTTCAGAAAAAAATGTACTAATATAAAATTATTATTGTATTTTATCTTAATCACATTATATTCCCTTTTTTCCCCCCAAATATTATGTCACTAACTAGAATGAGTATTCGTCTTGCTGACTGTATATTAAATCACTCTCGTATCTTGATAACAACACCATCTTTGCTGAGGCTGCTCAGGCAAAACGAGGTCTTCTCAGGTGATCTTTTATCTGCTGATTCTATAAGTACACACATGTCTCAGCTGCTGCACATGAATGATGTTTAAGGCTGTGTGAAGAGAGAACTTAAAACCTTTCTAACTTTAAGAAACATGTAATAGAAAATGTTGTATTTTTATGTCACAGAAAAATTTTAGATAGATATTAAGATTTATGTGAGTGTAACCTCAGTTTTTTCATTGCAAATAGTTGTGTCATGCATTATTCACTATTTTAAACAATGTTTAAAATGCCAGGAACTTTAAAGTTATCTCCAAAAAAATTCAGAATATACTACAATTATTACAAATTATTATCTACTTTACTCTGTAAGTGGTCAACAAAGCCTCAGCTAACAATGAATTATTTTCCTTTTTCTAAATACTCACATTCCAGGCATCTCACTAAGGAATATAACTGAAAAAATTCCAAGTAGTTAGTAAGAGTGAGATTTCTCTAAGACCTCTACTTTATATAAATGGTTAAATGATCCTCTGCTATCAAATAAACATTGGATTTTAAATGTCAAGAATTAGATAATTCTGAGTTTTAGGAAATTACTTTTCTAAAAGTATATTGAATCTGAGGTCTATATTGCTTGGAATATAAATTTTTAATACTGTATGAAAAAGTCACAAAAAAAGAGAATATTCTTTGGCAAGCAAAATCACCAATATTTTATCTGCCAGCAAATACTGCTGATGTACTTCCAGTACCTTGGATACATACAGGTCAATTTATAATATTTAATTTCCTGCCTATATAGGTGACTAATATATCTGTTGCTTTAGGGTTATTTTTATTAAATAGGAAATCTTAACTTGAATTGTCATTTATAAACTAATTTTTACTTAGGACCTCTACATTTTTTTTCACAACACAAACTGCGTATTTGCACTTTGATCTGTAGATGTTTGATCATGAATTTTGGCAATCCCATCATTTTCAGTGCAGGAGGTAAGAGAAGTTACAAAGTCAGGTGGGTGTCAGGAAAAAATTCTAAAAATAAATATTTCAATACTAATATATATCCGCTTATATGACAGTAAAACTGGGGCAGTCCCTCAGCTGAGAATTACTGGTAATTGCAGCTGTACAGATTGTAAAGCATGCCTTGAAAAACTTGCTATTTCTGGGGAAAGAAGAGCATTACTAATCTGTGAGTTAGATAACTGAATCACTTTTGGGGTAAAATAAAACTTGGGGCAAATGCAATCATAACACTCACCATTTTTTTTTGCTGAGTAAATATTCTGTGATGACAATTTTATTTTAAATCCCATCTGTGCTCAAGTAGCAGCAGCTGCCGGAATATCAAGAGATATGAACAGATTTCCAATACCTTTCAACTTATTCTTACAAGAAGCTTGTGTGGAAAATCATAGGTATCATTTTCCGCTTTATGCTGCTCCTCTCTTTCATCAGTAAATGGTTCTTGAAGAGTTAAAAAGAAAACTTTGAGCAATCTCTTTGCTCAGGAGCCAGCCAGCACATGTAGTTGAATCACATTTAGGTCAGAGGCCTTTGGGGATAATTCTACACTTCCAGCTAGTGCCCATTCTTCCTTTCAGACCATTGTTAAATGTCTATAGGCCAGTCCATCTCTGCTGACCCTGAACACACCATTTTTGAAAATGCATATCTTTGCACTTTTAAACTGTTCCCTGAAAACACTTTGAGTGGTCTTCAGCTGTCTTAACGTAAGAAACCAGGCATTCTTAATTGTCAGACACCTACATGGATAGGATTATACTTTTTTTGTCTATTCTGACATACAGCCATGGTATTGTTAAGGATCTGAAATGGCATTAGTTTATGTTTAAGCAACTGAATCATACTAAGTGTATATAATTACTTGTAGAATTTCGTAAAATCACAGGGTTTGTTTTGATTTAATTGCAACTATGTTTTAGATGTATTTGTGTGAAGGGTTTTTAATGACTCTGTAACTGAAGTGAACCCAGTCATCAAGAACAATAATGATGTCAGTATGTTGATAAAAGCCCATTTTTCTCCCAAATATGCCTGTTCATTTTCCATTCATTTCCTGGAATGATTCCACTTGAACAAAGATGTTGTACTACCTGTAAATGCTACCATTATCTTCAAGAGGAGCTGCATATGTGTAATGCAACTCAAATATCTTTGGAGTGGGCATATGAGTATATGATTACCTCTGAATGGAAGATAGCACAGGCATAATGGCATGTACTGGCATCGCTTCCTTACTCTCCTCCAGCAACAGTGACAACCTCTATAACCATTCTCAAGCAGTGTATGTAAACTGAATGATCCCATTGCAACCAAATGGATTTATAATTCCTTGCCATATTGACACTGCTTTCATATTATTGCAGAGTTGTTCTCATTAGAATTGATATTCTATCTGTCTTCCATGCAGTGTAAGTAAGCATATTGATTACTCCTTACCCATATCTTGCTTGAATAACTGTCAAATTTTTCCTGTGAAACTCAGCTAAATTTATTAGGGTCTTTAAAACGATGGCCACATGAGCATTTAACAACTCTGACTCTAATCACTGATTCCTTGTTTTCAGTACATATTCTTTAGATGTTGGCTGTTAACAGCACCTTGTGACCAGTTTATTGAAACTGGCTAGCCAGCCTAACCTGCAAATTGTGTGGAGTTTAGTGTAATGCTTTGAGATAACTGCAGGGTGGAAAGTTCTGGGGAAGAATATTACAAAGATTTATAACGCTACTAGCGTACTTATGGTATACAAATAGATGTAGCATGGCCGCAGCAGCTGTGTTGGAAAGTCAGTTGTTCCCTTGTCCTACAAGTAATGGATTTTCCATTAATCAAAATGGTCTGCTAAGTTCATCAAATAGAAAAGAAAAAGGAAATATCCATGGCTTTAAAAATCCATTAACCACGCATAAGTACTTCACCAGTTGTGCACATAGAGTACCATAAACTTACAATTTTTTGTTCCTTGTTATGGTCCGAGTCTTCTAATGATCCTTCTTTAATTCCTCTACAGATGCAGTTAATGTTCTGTGTGGCTCAACACTGGCCCTCAATTTTGCTTGACAATGAGACCTCTGATAAAAATGATATCTGAACACAGGGACAGAGAAAACATTGTAGTACATCTGGACTAGTAGCATATTTGATAGAAAATCTGTTCTGCTTTTTCAAAAACTCATTTGATGTTTTTAGCAACCACAGATTATACTTTGGAAAAGTGATTTGAGAAACCTGTGAGGGAATAATTATATTTCATGTCTTAAAACAAAATTATCAGAAGCCGTGACAAAATTTGCACTCATAGAAAACTGAATGCTATGCTTAGCTATGGAATTTTAAATTTAGAAGGAAAGAGGTCTCTGGGTTGCATTCATTTTAGTACCTACTTTACACTGTGACTGAAAAAGAAACACACATTTCCACATCTGTTAAAATTTGTTCCTTCCACAAAAGGAAGAGGGAGAATCTCTTTTAAAATCTTGCTATTACCATGGAAGTTGCAAAGACTGTGAAAAACCCGTGTTCCATCTGCATGAAAGACATTTTTTAAATCATTCTTCTTTGAAGATTATTTCTGCTTCAGGGCATAGTAAAGTGTTACCTTTTCATAATCAGGATAATATGATACATTTTTCTTTTTTCCTTTTTTTTTACATAATCACTGAATAGTGATATTGCTGTGATTTACTGTCCTCAAGAGCAGTCCTCCTCATCTTCACAGCGGCTGGGGAGCAGGGCAAGCTGAGGGAAGGCAGGGCTGTCCCATCC
>NW_008237254.1:1935244-1937040 GCF_000691975.1 Corvus brachyrhynchos
AGGAGGATGGGGACAAGCCGAGGCCCAGGGGTGATAGCATGCACAATCCAGACACTGTCCATGAAAACGCAGGGGAATGTTTACAGACAGTGTGTGATCTGCCCCTTCAGACTTTATTGATTCAAGAGGGAAATGGCTCCAGATATGATTTAGGTAAGCTTAGGTTACTTCTCTACCACATGTTGCTGGTTGCCTGGTCGTCCAGCTGTTCACGCTGGTGGTTTGCTAGATGAGTCTGTTCCTTTCTGACTGCCTGCCAACATGCTCCAGGCATGGGAAGCCTGTGGCACCCAAGGTCTGGCAGCTGTGGAGAGTTATGAGTCACAGCTCTTCCTCCTGTTCCCTGTGGCTGCAATTATGTCTCTTGCATCTGCGCCTGGACTGTGTAGGAGATGGTGGTTTTCCTTGGGTGCATATGCTGTGGCATACTTCTGCCCAGCCACAGGCATGAAAAAGTTCCTTTGTGTCACCACGGTTCTTTTACACAGAAAAGGGAGAGAAAGCCATTATGTTTAGTATATTCCGCTGTGCTATAAATAATTCTTTATTCATTTATACATTCATAATTTCCTTTCCTTCAGAATCTTTACCCTTCTCCAATTTAATGTAATATTTTATATATTTGAATGGAGTTGCAATTTTTCAGTATAATTCAAATAAACACTACTGTTGTCCCTAATTGGCAGAGGGCAGTAGTGCATCTGGTAACTAGGACAAACACGTTTACCTAAATTACATGTGCCTAAATTAGGGGATTATATTCCAAAGTGTTTTACTGACACCAGAGAAAGAGAGGAGAAGAAGAGGGCTTTTAAATAGGCTTACACAAATAAAAGCTGTGGAACGCATGCACTATCTTTCCTCTTAAGTCAAACTGAGTTTTAGTGTTTCGGTAGCTTACTGCATCTCCAGTTGTATAAAATGCTGTTTAATTTCAATTCTCTTGTTAGACTCATCCAGAGAGAAGTTTATCTTAATCTCACTTCATATTGTGTCAAGGCTACAAACACTACTTAATGTTTTTCTCCCGCAGAAATGCTGGTCATGAGCATAGAAGAAACTTATTGTAGTCAGTGCCCACTGCAATCAAGACTCCCATATTTTCTGCAGCAGTACCACTAACCTGAATTCTTTGTTAACAGTCCTGAAGTCTGTAGCACTCCAGTATTACAGACTGGAGTTCCTTGTAGCTACAAAAAAAAGAAAGGTTTTCATAACGGAGGCTGTGTCCTTGCAGTATTTGATTAAATTACAACATGTGTTGCCCCTAGTTTTATATTTCCATTGAATTACATATTGATTATCTAAAATAGCAGAATAGTTTTCTGTGGGAAATTTGAAGGTTAGATAGATATGGAACAAAAAGAAGAGAACTTGGAAAAGTTTCAAGGATTGCTTGAGAATGATTTATTCCTTGTGAAACTAGATGGCACTGAAATAATTGTGGAGTCTGGTATTTCAAAATTAACAAATTGCTGACAGGAAAGAAACAGTTAATTTGTGTACCAGAGCATCTACAGATTCATTAACCACAATCTGTCTATCACTTGGTATGCTTTTGCATTGTGACTTTTTACAAACCTCTCTTTGTAATGGCAAAATGTTTGCATTGCTTCGTACCTAGAAAATATGAAAAACTATACTGGTGTCAACCTGGCACAGTGCACAGTGGAAATTTCTGCAATGGAAATATCTGTTGCTTTACACAAGTTTAAACACAAAGTAAACACTAAGGTATCAGCAAGTGTATGTTATTTACCCATTCTCGATTTAATAAAAAAAGTCCACAGTGTTTT
>NW_008237254.1:1937069-2001034 GCF_000691975.1 Corvus brachyrhynchos
CTATGATTTCTTTATACCTTTTTGGTTTTTTTTCTCGTAGCTCTTTGCCATCTTTTCATTTATGAGTTTTGGCAATTTTCCCTGTTTTTCAAAAGGTAATAGAATTAGTATTTTCCTGTGAAGTTTGACAACTAGATGAAGTGAGAGGGGTTACTTATAAGCCTCTCTAGAGGAAGGCCTGACCTCATTCAGCTACTAACCACTACATATCTGTGCTCCAATTAAAGTTTGATGCTGAATTAGCAATTTAAGTTGGTGTTGAATGGATTTTACAGAATTTTCTATTCTGTCTTGTAGCAGTATTATTATTCCAAATAACAAAAAAATTACTTATCCGCTGGTCCTTTTTTTCCCTCTGTATTGTTTTTGTTTGTTTGTTCATTCACTTGTTCTTCTCAAAAAAGCACCAAATCAAATTTCATTTGTTTCCCTGATTAGGAGAAACATTCAGTGTGGGCTCATAAATCACATTAATGATTTCATTCAAGTTCCAACTGGGACATACTATTACTAAAATAGTTTCTCTTTATTAGCAATTGAATTGTTAGAAAAATGCTAATATGAAAATATTTTAAAATAATATTTGCAGAACAAAATCCTAGTTTGGAATGCCCCATAGAGCTGTATAAATGAAGTCATGCATCTATATGTGTGGCTTTGCTGCAAGTTGGGAAATAACTGCATATTAGAAATTTTTGCCCTGGTCTTGGCTCGTCTGCAAAAACCTGTTGAGAGGCTACTGAGTGGGCCATCTGCAGCAGATGCTCCAGAAGGACAATCTGAGATGTGGTCCATATGCTTCTGCCAGTTTAACTATAGGCAATTGATAACAGAGGCTATCCTTTTGTCTGCATAAGAATGTTTCTCTTCCTAGGACTGAATCCCCTTCCTTGAGTTCTTCATGGGCTCATTATTTTGCTCATTTTTGCCTTCTGTTTTCTTGTCTCCTTGTGTCCAGTTATTTTCTCTGTTCTCTGATTTTTAGATTGTTGTGGCCTGTGCAACTTTTCCTCTAATTGCTTCTGTCAGTTGCTTAGTCATGTAGGTATAAAATTTCTGAGTTGAACTTTGGCAAAAATAAATTGGTTCCCTACCCTAGAAGGGAAAATTGCAATACTAGATAATGAACATACACTGCCTACTCAGATTTGACATTTCAATTTTTTAAAAAACTTTTTCCTAATAGAGACAAGTCTGCTCTCACAAAGACTCCTTTGGCAATCGTTACAATCAAAATGCATGTATTGATTAGTATTCTTTACAAAACCCATTATCTGCTTTGAAGACCAGTTCATTAAAATGTGTTCTGCTTCTACAATACAGAACTTGTGAGGACTGCTGAGGCTGTAAAGAGTAATTTCTTAAATTTTGCTATAGGCCTGTATAAAAGTAGAAAAGTCACCACAAAGTTGAGCTTCTGAGGTAATCCAGGGTTTGCTAAAAGTGATTCTGTTGTCATTTCCATATGTGGCTGTCATGGGAAAAACAACTTTCCTAGGAAGTAATGAGCTCATTTAATAAAAAATAACATACAGACTCAGACAAATACACACATATATGCACACACCCGTATTACAGCTGGTGAAGGGTCAGTAGCTCTGACTGAGGAAGAGGTGACCGGTCTGGAGAGATGGTCCCGAAAGGAATCACCTTCCCGAGGCATGGTGTCTTCCCTCAGCTGCTGGCTAGGAGGGCCTGTGGAGAAGCTGTCAGCTCTTTAGTGATTATCAACTCGTGATTTCAGCTCAGCTCTGCAGGGCAGCCTCCAGGCCAGACCAGACCAGAGAGAGAGACGAGAGGCTCGTGTGGCTGGTTCCACACAGAAGGTAGCTTTATTGTCGGTCCGTACTCCGGTGAAGGAGAAAGCCAGGGACGAGAACTCTCTCCCTCGCAGGGGCAGAGGGCTAGCTTTATAGGGATACAGGGTGTGGGTGCCAGAGGGTAAAGGCCAGTGTGTTACAAAGGATCTGCATAGGGTCTCCCAGAGGATTCTGGGTCTGTCTTCTTCCCGCTGTAACTGAAAGTTACCTGCCTTCCCGGGGGTCCTGCTGGGAGATTCCTCCATCTCCTTATCTCAGCAGACGTCCCTCCAGGGCGGGGTCTGGGCATACCCTACACACCCGTACTGCTCTTCGGAATCAATTTTCTTGCTTTAAAGCAGACAGTTTTACATTCTTTGTCTGCACTTTTTACAGGATATGCATAGATATCCTTATTTTTATTTAAAGGGGACTAAAACAGTCTTTACTCTGGTAATTTAAGGAGAGCATGTTAATACTCTACAAGCAAGAAATCTTGCTAGAGAAATCAACTGGCTGAAAGTTGGCCTTGCAATTATAACTCTCACATTTGGAAATCAATAAGTCAAATTTAGATAAACTAATTGCATAGTAGTTCCTAAATAATTTGCAGATAATCCAGCAGAGTAGTCAGGATTTCAGATGGGATTTTGATATGTCTACTCATTGAGAGACCAGTTCATCAGTGGGTGAAATTGCAACTTTGATGATAAAACCAGTAACTATTGAGAAAATAATTCAGAACACACAAGTTCAACAAGGTAAGTACTGAATGCATCTAAAGGGTTTTTTTGTTCCATATTTCTAACTGAATTTTATTCTACCAATTGTTTTTAGAATAATTTGAAAAAAGTCCTGCTTCCTAGTTTTGATTGTTTCTTCATTTTCACGGATGGCGAGTAATGATGTTATTCACAGAGACAAAACTGATGCAGCCCAAACTGGTGGCTTTGGAGAAAGATGCTGGAACTTGTCTGAGGACTCTCAATTACATTTTCATTTAAACAATTTGGTAATAGATTTTAGCAATTTAAAATATAGTTAAACAATAATGTCAAAAATTCTTGTTTTAGACCTACTTGGGAACACTCAATTCACATGAGGAAATACAATTAGCAAAAATGGACTGCTTTGTATAATGATAACCATAAAAAATATTTAATTTGAAAACTTGGGAAATTAAAATGAAAATTTAGAACTATTGAAGACAACAATTTGACAAATCAGAATCAAAAGGAAATATATCACGTTGAGAACAAAGTAACATGACATAACTGCAGTAGAACAAACAAAACATTTATTGGGATGCAATAGAAAATAAGTTTCTGAAAAAAGTCCACTTTTGTTCTTTTTTTAAAAAAACAAGGTTACGTATTCACATATTTTTATGGTAGAATTTTGTTACTACATCAGAACTTGAGAAATTCTCAAACAGGAACAATTAAAGTGGATTAATTTAAAATCAACAAGAGCTCCGTAATTTCCACATAGTGTTTATGGATTTGGAGAAGAAGTGCTAGAAGGAATTAAAATGAGTTTAATTGATCTCAAAACTGATTATTATTAATGGGAATTCCACTAATGAAATTTTTGTAGTGGAATCTTGAAATAATCTCAAAGTGCTCCTCTACAAATTTTTACCACGATTTCTTATGATTACAGGCATAAAAGGTGATAAAGTTCTACACAAAGGTAAGGAAGATATTATGTACTAAAACAAAAAAGGCACATGTAAAAAAAAAGGTACTTCCCTGTGGTTGTGTGTAGAGTTCTGAAGTAAGGTACTCAGTGTGACATCTGCACAAAGATATGAAAGAAGAAGAAATCTGCTTCTTAGAGAAGCAGAAAAACCAAGGTTTAAGGACGGCTTCTCCAAAGGGTGCTAGAATGGAGCATGAGCTCTTCTCAATGTGCTTTCTGCTGCTCTGGTGTGTGAGGCTGAACAGCTGTCCCAAAGGTGCCATTACTGACACAAACACGTGGAGAGCAGCATTTTGACCAGCAGTTGGGGAAACCCAAACACAAGGAGTTTGGTCAGGTTCCTGCTCCTCTTTCTGGTGAGGACTGGCTTTTCCTACTGAAAAACATGTACACTTTTGCTCTCTTTATTCACACACACACAGATGTGCACAGGTCCCTCAATGACTCATTCTGTCTATTAACCATGTAGAATTACCTCTTAACCAGACCCCAGCTCCTGACAGCTGAAAGTTGTAGCTCCTCTCCTTCTTGCTCACTGATCCAGATGAAGTTCACTGTAATCACTTACAGATTAGCAGACACACATAGAAACCACTGAGCTGTGGGGTTAAATGGAAGATAGGGTGGACTGCAATGACATAGCAAGGGGTTTGGACAGACAAGCAGATTGACCAGCAGCATGTTTATTCACAAGACACACCTTTTTTAAACCCACTCCACCCCATTTTCCTCCCTGATCAACCTTGATTCCTTCTTTTTCTCAGTTGTGGCCCTTCCCATAAACATCCTATAACAGATACTTTTCAGTTTCCTGATAACACACTGGAAGAGGTCTTGCACAGTCCGCAAGCCCCTGTGGGACCCACAATAGTCTCATTTCCTTTCCAGCTACAAGGATCTGCTGGAAGATAATTTTTATGACCAGGCTTGTGGGGTTTTTAGCAACCCGTCTGTCAGATGAGATGTCTTTTCTTTGCTGATGTTTCCTTCATGTCCTGTTCCACAGAGTTTGTGCATCATGTTTTAGTTCATTACTTTTACAGTATCTTTTGGTAAAATTTTAGACTGAATAACTAATAACCACAGACCCTCTGAAATCAGAAATGCTTCCATTCTGCTTATCCCCACAACAAGGATTAAGAAAAAGCTCAGAAAAATGTTCCTAAATACTACAAATACCTAGAGGGATGTATGAAAGAAAGCAATATATTTCAATTTGTTCTTAATAATTAAACATAAGTGGATAGGAGAAGGAATATCAAGTAGTGATGTAAAACAGTCAGTGCAGAGCAGTAGTCTTAAAAGATACATAGAAGCACTGGAAATTACTCTTTTGACCACCTTCCTTATTTTTTCCGCATTTTTCCTTCAATAATGCTCCTTTTCTCATTTCTTTGACTGTTTCTATCACTAAGTCTGGAGTAGGATTTTTTGGACGGGTACTGTTTGTATTACAAGAATTGTTTGGAATATTAATTCAAACAACATAGGAATTGCATTAAAAGAGATTTTAAAAATTCTGATCTTTTTTATCACAATAACTACAAGACCGTATAGGCAGATCACTGGGATTTCACTGCATTTACTGCTTCTCCTTACTGGACTTGTTGCGTATCTCTTCATTTTTCATGTTCCTACTGACACTGAAATTTTAATACTGAGTTTTTAAGAATGTTAAACTTCCAACAATCTACTGAATAGCCTGTGGTTACCTACAAATAATTGTGTCTCTACAATTATCTGGTTGTAGCTCCACAGATTGGGGATTTTTTTGTAGTACTTTCAAGTCCACAAGTGTCTTAACAACCTTCTGTATGCTTTATGATGGTCAGATTATTAATGTTTTCATAAAATCAGTAGTACATAGATAGACAATTCCTTGATTTCAGGTAATTTTTCAGTTATCATTTTTTTTTATATTTGTGGAAACTCTTTGTCCCTTTCACAATCTCACATTAGTGTCAGATATGAGTCAGACACTTAATTTTCCTCCTTGAAGTTGTAGTCCAAATTTTATTCTCACTAAAATTTTTTCGAGGATTAAATCTTAATTTCCCAGTGTGAGAAACATTGTGGAATATTTTGTGGTCTTTGAAAATACTTTTTTTGATATAGTGGGGGTTTCAGAATATTTTTGAGATTGAAATAGCTATTTTTATTTAGCTATGTCATAGCAGTCCTTTTCTTAAATCTTCTTGGTTTGCCTTGAGAATGATCCTGGTAATTCTGGAGTTTTCCTAAACATTGATGTTTGTTTACTGACTCTTTTGATGTAAACAAAGTAACACAGTGAATTTACTCCCATTTATTTTATCATAGATTTCCTAAAAGTTTATTCCGAAATCAGTTTGAAAGGTGCACATCACAATCTTGTACCTTTCTTGTATTTTTGAACATTTCAGACATCCCCTTTTGCCATTGTCTATTTTTTGCTCTATACCATGACTTTTTTACTCAGGCAAAGACATTACACTAATTTCTTAGCCCTAGAACTCTGATAATTAGAAAAAGTGTTTACATTTAGTATTTGGTTTGGACTTGTTTATTTAGCACTGGTTCTTCTAGTAGGTGAATCTATCCAGCCCATGGAGCTACAAGTCTTTCCACCATAAGAATATGTAGTTTGTAGGAAGGAGTTGTCTTTTATTAGATACCTATTTTAAAAAACTGGATGACTGGAATGTTGCAGCTCAAGTAGTAGTGCGGACTTGATGGGAAAATTCAGAGGGGCTTATTTGTGCTACAAATTATACAATATTTGTAGCAGAATCTTGAAAGAATCTCAAAGTGCTCCTCTACAAATACAAAAGATAAAGCTCTTTTGGGGCTTTATAATGAAAAATATTAACAAGTGCCATTTGTCCAAGTAAAGTAAAACTGTTTTGAATAAACCAGTAATTGTGACTTTTCTATTTAATTTTGAACATTCTGAAGCACTGTAAACACTGTCTTAAATGTAACCTTTAACACCATCTTAATAGGATCAGTCTTATTCTTACAAGACCTATTATCAAAACTCAAGGTGCAGTATATAATTGTTCTGTGTTTCACAACAAAATTCGATACACGATACATGAAAATTTACATTTTCCATAACAAGTAGAAGAACTTTCTGTTGAAAATAAAAATATTATTGTTATACTTTGATTGCATTCAAAATGTTTTGGTAAAAGCTTTATAGGAAGAAAAAGGTTCGCTAGATATGTGTGGCAAAACCAGAGGATGCCTTACAGTAAACATGCGCGAATTTGTGTCTTTTCCATATTCCTACTATTCTTTTATTATGATATATTAAAAATAGACTTTGGATTAAATTAATTCAAACAAGGGAATTAGAATATTCCAATATAACTGATAGAAGGATTAGAAAGCATATTTATATGTCTTGATTAAAGCTGCTGTGCTACGTACATGATACTAGAGCCCTCCTCTCCTTAAGCATTTAGGAAAGCTATAACTTGACTGTAATTAAGGAATCTTTGTCCTCTTTCCAATGCTTTTCTGACTTAATAAGGAGATGTAGCAATTGAGAATGCTGGTTCTCAACAGATGCAAGCAACTTAGAGCTGAGTACCTGGACTTAAACTGCCAAAACTTGAAACACTAGATCAAATTAAATATATAAACTCTGAATAATACTGTTCAAAATATGTGTACAGCTTCATGGTAGGGTCTGTGTGGAGATTTTAATTTTGCTATTTTCTGACACTTATCCTTATTTAACATATAATAATGTCATAATTTCAATGTATTTCTTTGTGATTTTAGTGCTGATTCATTTACCTACCTCACAGATTTTTAATGTAAGTATTCCGTCAATTTTTAATGTAACTAAGATGTCATCTGCATTTGGGGCTTGAGCAATTATAGCTATACATGCTCTATGCCATCCTGGTTTCCTTGTAGTATATTTATTTCATGAATACGTGATCTTACAATAATATTGCTTGTATTCAAGAAAAAATTATATTATGTACCAGAATACTGGAGATGTATGCAGCAAAACTGCTTAATTTAGGTGAGAGTCACATCATCATTCTGGTATTGAACAATGTGAAATAAACCTCTATTTTCTTGTACCCTGAAAAATGTTTGTTTTATCTGGACTACTAGTAAGAAACAAATATACAAACAAAAATATGTAGTTTACTTACCAAATATTAAATGAAATAAAGAGTGGTAGAGAAAACACTGGGAAATGGTGTGGCGCATATAATAAAAAATATCCAATGAATCTCTGGTTTCTCACATTTTTTAATTTTTTATAAAAGATGAAATCTTAAAATATGATTCAATATTCTGTTTGATTACATACTGACCTGGAAAATCTTACATGATCTATATGGACTCAAAACATTGACAACACAGACCTGTTCCTTCTGTTTAATATTTTTACCCTTGTTCTGAAGTTAAGAAATCATGTACCACATTAAAAACAGCAGCACGCTATTCTGCTCCAGTTACTCTCTGAAAGTGATCTGTCATAAAAAGCAAATACTTAAGCTAATTGAATTTATAACTATATTTGTTTTCAGTTCCTCTGCATTTCTGGGTAATTTTGTTGTAAGATCATACAGCTCATTTTTAGAAAGTAAAAATTTCTTTTCCTTGCTTTGATGATTAAAAATGTGCTTTACCTGCATGTCTGTTTAGTGGAAGTTTGTTTTCCCCTGTAATCTATGTCTTTTTGTATAGAAATAGGCGTTCACTGTCACAGAATGGGATTCATCTGTATGTTACAAAAGGTTAAGAAAGCTCCAGCCTCCTTCACTGCGCAGAGCAGTTTGGAAGAACAAAATGGTGCTTGTTTTCGTAGGAAGCCTAAGATCAAACTATCCTGCTACAACCATTTTAAACACAGCAGTTCACAAACTGAGGAAGGAGTCCATGATGGCTACTCAGAGATCAGCTGATGCTACATAATTTCTCAGCAGGATGGGAAATAATCATAACAGCAAATGCAAGAGAAGCTGCTGCAGAGCCCCTGATGGCCAGGGACTGACTTGCCAGACCTTTCTCATCAGTGGTTCCTATCTGACCCCTAGGAATGTTATAGTCAATGTCCTGGATTTCTGCAGCAAAACCCCATTTACCCTCCCACTGATAGCTCCTTGGGAATGAAAGAATTTGTATTTCTTATCAAAAAATATCTGATAGTTGGAGTTATGCATGGGAAAGACAGGGTGAATATTCATGTTGGCTGTTACTGGGAGAGAAAACATTAACCAGTCAGAAACTGAAGCAATGAAATCAAAACTACTGATTTTACCACATGGGAAAGACAAATAATGACTTATTAATGCTATTTTTTTATTCCCATAACCTTTTTAATCTTTGTTGTTGGATTATTTCTTATCCATTCTTCTTATCCATGTTTTAAATAAGCAACTATTATTTTTTTATAAGCATATTTTAAATGGTTTCAACTCTAAAATTTCCCCTAATCATGAAAATTTTCATAAGACCCACACTTCTAAAAGGATAGAGACCTCAATAAGGACAAATTGTGAGAATTTATGTTGAACATTGCATACAATTTTTACTGAAAATCCCCTGACATGTCTTGACTCCATTTTCAAACATATATTCAGGAATTGTTAATGCATTCCCGTTAATAGCATTTTTTCCCTTTTTTATTATAAACCCTTGGAGGAAAAACAAAAGAACAGAAGCTAAATATAAAGATAACATATGTAAAATAATTATTATACTTCCTATATATAGAATTTATGAAATAAATATATGAACTTTTAAAGTAAGTAAAGTATCCAACTCAGTGACAATGCATGGAGTACAGCAAATGTTCTCTACAATACAAAATCTGCCATTTATTTATGTTTATTTTATACTTGTTTATTCTTGGAGATATCCACAACTCAGCTGGATGGAGTCCAGAGCATAATGCTCTAAGTTTGAAGGTGACTCCAGTTTATGCAGAGAGTTGAGAACTTTTTCAGTTGTATATTCTGTGAATGTAAGAGATATGTAGAAAATATATCAACAACAGGGGAAACATATACATATAGGCAAAATTATTTTTCCTTCATCATCCCCATTGACCTCCTTGAAAACCAACCAACCAACCAAAGAAACAAGAAAACCTCCACAAAATTAGAAAAGGTAATAAATACTTCCTAAAATATTCTTTGATTAAGCTGAGACGTAAAGCTCCAAATTATGCAAATAGACTTTTCCAATTAAAAAATAGAAAACAAAAAAAGAACCCAGTTACTTTCACTGTCAGATTGTTTTTCCTAATTTCTTATAGCTGTAGGGGACAAAATTCTTGAAATCTTTGCAGTTTCCTTTTTTTTGCCATTAATAGTTGCATTTTTCATTCAAATATCAGTCTTCACAGACAACAACCTTATTAAAAGTCCTTTTGGCCAGTTTCTCCTGGACAATCTCTACCATCTGCATTCTTGTGGGTCTGGACCCCATTCTCAGTATAATTTGTTGGAGGGGAGAATAAAAGTCTACAACAGAACCTCAGAGACAATTTCACACATCTGTTCCTGCAGGTGATCTTTCATTCTTTTTCACTTATAATTAATGAAAAATAATGGTGCTGACACAAGTTAATTACTATGAAAAATTACAGTTTATGCTATTCATTATTTTAATGGCAAATTACTTGAGCTTTTCAAACACTGTGCCTAAGCAATTAGAGCTGTTCATAAGGAGTTCACCTGTGATTTTTTTGTATGAGTTTGCACTCTGTGTAGTGAAAGGAACACACAATGTTTTCCATTAACTACTGAGGTAACACAGGAGATATTAATCACTAGTCCTGTATCCAAGGGAAGAAACTTAAGAACAAACTGAGCATATGTTGATGTAGCAGAGGTCAATCAACAATACACAAACATATTCCTTATAGGTATAATTTTCTCAATATATCTAGAAGAAATATTGTTAAAACATGTCATTTGAAAAAGATTCAATGTAAGTATTTAGAAATATTGTCATATCTTCACCAAAACATTAAATTACATCTTCAAAAAAAGAGTTAATATTCTCCTAATTAACACATTACGATGAGAATCATGTTTCTTCTATATCTTGCTCTTATAAGTACACAAATTAAAAAGGTATACGTCATATTTTTCATATAATTATAGATAATGTATATTTGAAATATATTAAGCAAGTCTAATGTGTGCAGGAAAGTAACTATGAAAAATTACTCACCCAATATCTGAGAATGGGATACTTTGCTTTTTATTTTAAAAGTGAATTGATGAGAAATAGTTTTGCTTTTACTGCACATTACTTGTATACTTTGAATAATGCATGGCTTAACACAAAAATTAGCTCAAGAAGTGCTGTTAAACCTGTTTATCTTCCATCTAATTAGCTTTTAGGCAGATTAAATCCTATTTCACTTTTCATCAATCTACTGCTATGTTAACCTTATAGAAATCATATCAGTTTCAGGGCAAGGATTATCATGAATCACAGAACACAAACTGTAAAACAGCACTTTAATATACGTCAAACATCTGATCCCCAAAACAAAGACAGGCTGCCAGGATAAGATTTTGCAACAGAGTAGACATCACAGGAAGCATAAAAAGTAGCATGGAATTAAAAAAGAACCTAGATTTCCATACTTTAAAAATACTGTAGACATTAAGTGCTATGATTTCCATAAATATTTTACATCTGACTGGAGTGCATCGAGTATATCAATCTGATATACAAGGAAGAAGAAAAGACAGAAGTTTCTAGCAGATCTTAAATACAGGGGAAAATAACCTGTCAGGAATTAACTCACTTTTACACATTTGTTAAATGATATTTCTTTTGGAACATAATAATAAATGAACTGGAAACTTTTTCACCATATATGTAATATGTCTCATGATTCAGAAGCTAGGATTTATCTTAATTATTTTATTTTATTAATTTATGAATTATAAATGAGACTTGGTAAGAGCCAGTGTGCAGCCTATTAGATCACCAGCAAACTGTAAGTGTAACTGACCTCTTATTTTAAAATTGTGGCATTGCTGCTAGGCATTTCCGAAGCAAATGTCTGGAAACTACAAACAGGTTGTGCTTTTGTGATTCAGACAGATACTCACTGGGGACTCTTCCAATACCACTGAACTCATTTTCGTTTAAAGCTAGTAAGTACCTGAAATCAGGATCTTCAAATCTTGGAGTCTATTATCTAGACATTAACTAGCTGTTCCTCTACATCTCTGTTGGTTGCCTACATTTTATGTAATAGATTGAATTCAGCAGGGATACTCCCCTCTCCTGCCAAAAAAAAAGGAGAAAAATATTTATTTTTCTTCTCAGAAGAGAGATTCTCTCTCTTCTGAGTTTGATGAATACCCTGCCAGAACATAATTTAAAAAATGCTTGAATATGGGTCATCACATAAAAAAATAGTATCATTTATGTTAGTCTCCTTGAGGTAACTCAGGTTGTGAGGCCTGTGACCTGCGGAAGATGGGAGGATCCATTACCTTTTATATTGCTGTGATTTTTAAAATCAAAACTGTTAATGGATATTTTAAATCTCTAAGTGTAGGAGTAACAGAACAAGGACAAAAGATAACACTATTTTTTTAAAGTTTGATAGCATGAAAAACTTGCATGAATGGTTTCAAACAGTATTCATAAAATAGGACCCACAGAATATTATAAAGCCCAATTCATAGTTTACATGTAATATTTTATAGTGGGCCAAATTTAAAAAAGTGACTTCTAATAATTTGACAGTATCCTAGAAGTCCACCTATCTCATTTCTAAAGGCAATAATAAAGAAGATATGATACTCAGCACAGTGTGTCTATTACACATTTACTTCCAGATTTTAAATTATTTACCAAAATAGCTGGACAATGAAAATTAAAATCTGAAAATTTAGTCAAATGATGGATGTACAAATGTAAATGTCAGATAGTTCCACACTGCACATAATGTTTGCAAGTGAATGGGTGTGTTAACTGGTTACAGACCCAAAATAAGGAAGTCAGTCCCTTATTTATATAGACTTTAAAATGATGAAAGATTCAAGGAGCTGAAAGTACATTCTGTTTTAGACTTCTCTTCATTATGTGTTGTTCCTGATTAAGATAGAAAACAAACAAACAAGCTAAAAAACAAACCATTTTTTCCAGCTTGGTGACTTCTGCACATCCTGAGTTTTGGCACATGTAGAACGTGTGTAAAACAGGCTGGAGTAATAAAAGCCTACCACCAGTGGGTCCCAGAACAGGGATCTTCATACTTATAGCTGAGGTTCAGCATTTTAAACTCACAAGGTCTGACATCAGATGATAGTCACATAGAGTGAAAAAAATCTGAAAAAATACATGTTAGTATATACTTATTTCTGTAAAATAACCTCAGAGCTTTTAAGCTGCTTCTCCCCAAATAGTCCAAGAACAGAATCAAGCGTTTTCAGCATGCAATTTTTCTCATTCTAATGTAATTTTCTAATATAGGTCAAAAGAGATGTGCCCCAGAAGTTCATGATTTATCCCTGTGGATTACAAAGTGAGTCCACGGTAAATAAATCAGAGACTTAATGTAGAGGCTTGCATGGGAGGTGTCAAAAAGGTGGTGAGATGAATCCCTCTTTGTGGCATGAAAAGTCTTCACAGCCCTGCTATAAATTGAGACAGAGACACCAGCAATCAGAAAGAAACCTGAGAGAAATTATTTATGGTTCCTAGGAAAGATTATCTATCAGCTGAAAGAATGTCTCCTGCCCCCTACCTGTCTGCAGCCTGGACAAAAACACATGAGCCATGATCAGTCTCAGTCAGAGGGGAGGTTAACAGCTGGCTGAACAGTTAAGTCTTTCCCCTCCCATTAACGTCCCTTAGAAAAGCATCTTTACTGACTCTCAAATTCCCCTTCCACTCCTGTGAGGGAATCAAGAACTGCTATTCCTTCTTTGTCCTGCTTAAAGTTCTCACAAAATGGTGCTCAAGCTAACCTGACTCATTTTGGCAGGCAAAATAGGGAAGACTTAGGTAAGCGGCAGACCCAGAACATCAATCAGGAATTCAGAAGTAGCAAGTCACAAGTAGATAGAAAGAGGGGTATGGTTAAATTCCTCTTAAACATATTTGGATAAAAAAGCAGTGAACTCTTGTTTACTGTCTTGCATAAAATTAGTTTGACCTCTAAATTTTTCACCCTATGACAATCTTACATTGTAGTCTATCACCTAATTCACACCAATGTATTTTCTAGTTCCTGTTTGATCATTGGTAATTTTTTCGAAGGTTGGAGGCTAAAACAGTGTTGTTCAGGGGGGTAAGAACCCTTAAAAACAGGCAGAGAAATATTCTCGGCACTCTGGGTTCCTACATTAGTTGAATTCCTGGCTGAATTATATGCAGACTGAATTTCTCTCTGGAACTGGAAAATTTTGAAAATCAAACAGAAAATCATCCATTTCAGTATGATAATTCAGAATCTGTCTGGTTGATGAACCCAATTTTAAACTTAGATTTTGATATTTTCTTCAAGAAACAAAAATGTAGCATCCTAATAGCATTTAAAACAAAGACAATGATTACTTGGACCTGTGTAGCTTTTATTCAGTGCTCATTTGTTCTGTTCTGGTCTACAGTTCAGCTTAAGTTTGATGTATCATATTAATCTATTTTGCAGGAGTTGATCAATTAACTTGAGAAAACTCTGTGTAGTGTTGATTCAATCATATAACAAGCATAATTTAATACAAATCAGGCATCAGACATTGATTTTTCTTAACTGCTTGGTAGAATTAGCATCACTAAAAGATGCAGCCAAGCTGAACTAACAATATTAAGCATTTCTGCAATTTATCTCTTGCTATAATGAACAGTAAGTGATATAATGACCAACAAGATTAATGATAAAATAAACATGCTAGTTAGATTCATTCCACAGTTCAATTCAAGGCAGTGTGACTTGAAATAATAACTGGGAATGCTTATATAAAGATTGACTTATTAATGGAATTGGAAAAAAAAAGTATTTTTCCAGTAGTTATTTTTTAGTTATATAAATTCCTATTCCCAGAATTACTGATGCTAGTGTTAATGTCAACAGCTAATCTGAAAAAAAAGCCCAAACATAAAAATTTCAGAATATTTCAAATGTTTTTGTTATTTAAAGCCAGGAAAATACTTTATAGACACTTAATTGAAATTTCTTCACAAAGCACCAACAATTTGGTTTTTTTAGTACTTCTTATTTCTATTGAGAAACCTACCAATCACATGCAGTTTTCAGATTCTGGACCAGAATAAAATGAAGCAGTATAAAAGAAAAAAAAATGGAACAGTTTATGAAAAAAAAGTTTAGAAATTTCTTCTGTCTTAATTTCTATCAGATATAGTGAAGTCTGAATAATCTTGTTGACTCCTTATCAGGTATCAAATTTAATTTTTTACATCACTGTTCTTGTATTTTCTATTTGTGTGTGTGTGTGTTTTGTTTTACTGTTTGGGTTTGGTGGTTTTTCTGTTTTACTATTCTTCTTTTTTTTTCTGAAGACATAAAAATCTTGTTCTCTGCTGAAAGCACATGCCATTGACACAGACCCTGCTCTGCTCACTAGTGTTATCTCCCTAGAAAATAGAAGTCAAACAAATTTCTTTTGAATTTCTAGGACTGATACCAACATATTTTCTAGCACAAGTCACAATTTTTAGAAGGAAATCAAATGTTTAGCTTACCAAGCTGTAAAGAAGGTCCCCTGTGGCCACAGAGAGTTATTAGAATGTCAGACTGACCATAAGTCTAGTTTATCATGTTAAGAACTACTGCAGATGTTCTCACAGTTTAAAACACAGAGCAGATTCATGGCATCAATCCTCTCATTCGTTGCACTGAAAGTTGCCTAAATACGGTGTAAATATTTACGAAGTTTAATTTCAGACATTTAACAGATGAGAATGACAATACTGTGTGCCACAGACTGAATTAATTAGTGAATAATACTTTGCATTTGGTGACAGAAAAGTGAATAATTCTTACAACTGCTCAGCCAAACCCTATCACTTTTGTTTTATATATATAACACAAAGAATTTTTCTCATACTGGTTAAGACCTTTTCTTAGCAATTTTTTGGAAAGTAATTTCAAAATGCTAATGGAAAAAAATACCAAAGTGTTTTGTACACAAATAACAAATCATTGCCTTTTTGAGTATTTTTTTGCAAGTGAAGTTTTAAAAAGTTTGTTTTCCATATGCTTAAGGAACTTGAATGTAATAGCAGGATGCTGCTGTTTCTGAGATCTTCAACAATGGCAAGCTAAGTCATGAGGCAACATTGACATATGTTTTATTAATTTACTGGACTAGAAAAAAAATAATGAATTTATGTTTATAAAATTATTTTATTTAATTTAATAAACAATCAGAGATACAGCTAAAGAGTGTATCTTAGATCCCACTCTGCACTAGTTCTATTTATGTCAATGATATGAAAAATAATAATAGCAAAGTCTTGGCTTTCAATTCCACAGCCTGCACAAACCATCTGATCAGTGATAAAATAGCCATGAATATTCATTCAAATCCTTTATTATTTTATTATTCCTGCAGCCATAAGTCAAAACGCCCCTCAACAAAACAAACCAGGCAAAACTAAAAAAGAAGTAAAATTTGAGATAAACAGCTTCCTGAAAATTATGTTATTTATTTCTTAGTTGGGCAAATATGGTAAAAGTTAACCATCTTCAGTGAGCCAGGACAGGAAAGAAGTTTCCTTAGTACTCACTCAGTGAAATGTTGAAGATTTCAAATGTCCTGGAATGCCAAAATTGATTTGCCTTACCAGAATCATCCTTCAATACACATTTTAGCACTTTAGTATATCTTAGTATGTCTCTGTTTTTTACAACAGTTAAAAAAATTTCCTGTACCTGACCTAACTGAAATATCAAAATTTTTATAGCAGCATGGTTGAATATAGACCTTTCCAAATTTTCCCTCTGTAATAGAATAATTCTCACTACTACTTTTTAAATGTAAAAAGTTCTTTAGCTTTTTGTCATGATAATTTTACTCTTGACTGCAAAATGTTAATTAAAAGAGGATGGTTTGGCATTCCATTAATGGGAAATCAAAGACTGAGAAAGACAAAGATTCTAAAGGAAAAAATCAGTAACTATTGAGATTTCACCCACCATACTAAATCCATGATGGCATGATTATTCTCTTCAGACCTCAGCCTGAAACCTTAAAACTTAAAGACATTGGCGATGCAGGGTAAAGAGTTAAAGAAGCTGAGTGAGCTGTTTGTTGTGACTTGTGAGTAGAGAGACTAGAAGCTCCAGCAGGAGTCAAAGTAGAAACAACTCATCATGTTATTTTTCCTTCCCAGAGGCGATATTGAGAACAATTTTTGAAGGCTGAGTAGAAGGATAAAAGTCTGGAAGATTTCCTTCCTGTCCTAACTTCTTAGACTGCTTTTCTATGCCTCCCAAAAGACTCTCTCAACTAGGCCACTAAATAGGTTAAAGTTTGCCCACCAGAAGTCCAAGGCTGCAGTTCTTCTAAGCCTGGTTGTTACTTCTCTGCCAATTGGAAGTTCTATCATTTAAATTCTATGCCCAAGACAAGCTCCAGTCATCATGTCACTTATAAATCCTTTTCTGTTTACAAACAACAGGTCCAGTGGGGCTCTATCTATAATTTCCTTTCACCAACTATGTCAGGAAACATCTCCCACACAGAAATGAACCCTCCAGGGACCTTCTAGACTGTTTCCTCCTAAGTGTGTATTTCCAGCAGATATCTGGTAAGTTGGAGACCCTCACAAGGGCAAGAGCTAGATTTCTACCAGCTACTTGTAGAATATTTCATCTGGCTCTTCATGCTGGTTGGATGCTTGATAACAGACTCTAATCAGGATATCTGCCTTGCTGGCTGTTCCCAACCCTTATAAACACTTAACCCTGTTTTCACCATTGCCGAGCTCAAACCAGGAAACACACTTCCTAGTATGAAAAACAACTACCCTATCCCTTCTGAGGAGTTTGTAGCCATCTGTTGCAGCACTCCAGTTTCCTGAGTTACCCACCATGTTTCTGTGATTGCAATTATATCATAGTTTTCTTGCTGCACAGTGGATTCCAACTTCTGTTTGTTGTCCATGCTGCCATGCATTACTGTGGGTTCACTTCAGTTCAGCTATTGATCCCACCATCTATTTGGGTGCAGAAGCCCTAATTCCTATGTGAAAATTCTCAATTGTTTCTGTCCTTTCTAACACATCAGCAACCATTACTTCTCTGCTGTCATGTGTAACTCCATTCCCTGGCTCCACTGAGGTGACTATGATGCTATGGACATTAGTAAAGGGATGTTTCAAATGTGCTTCTGTGTACCCAGCACATCACGAAACAGACCAAGGGACCTCGACAGCAGACCTCAGACTTTGACGCACTGCCTCCAGGCTTACATCTAGTGAGTCTGGTTCTAGCCCTTCCCTCTTCAAATCTAGTTTAATGCTCTTTCAATGAGCCCTGACAAACTCCTGCACAAAGATCCTTTGAGACAGATGTATCACATCTGCTGCCAGCAGGCTCAGTGTTTTGTGGCATGGACTAGACTAGACTAGAGTAGACCACACTATGCAAGACTATACCAGAACAGTGACAGCTGGAAGTGATTTACAATGACTATGTAATCCAAGTGTCAAAATATCAAATTCTGAGCACTTTTCAAATTTGTGTTTCTGCACTTGGGGCTTTTTTGGTTGGCCGATTGAAATTTTAGCTTAAGTTAATTTATTTTGTTGGTTTTCCTTTTGTTTCCTTTTTTTTCCTCTTTTTTTTCCCATGAAAGATAGACATTAAAAGGAAGAAGAAAAAATACAGCATAGACTACAAGTTTCATTAAAAAACTATGTATCTCAAAATATTTATCTGGCATTAATTAAAATTAATCTGAATGAAAAAGAAGAGGTACAAAAAGCATACTAGCTAACCATAAAGGTTCCAGAAGAAATTTCCTTTTATGGAAAAGAGTCCCAAAGAAAATTTCCCATAGTGCACTAGAAAATTGTGCAATTCTGAAAACTGATGAAATTATTTCCTAACCAGGTCTTAACTGGTGTTCACATGGCTGTCAGGAAATCCTTTGCTCTTTCCTAGGTGGCTTCAGTTTATTTAATGGCAGGAAAACCAGCTGCAGTTACTTTAGCATGAACCAGTTTAAAACCCATATCCATGCAATTACTATGTATCATGTAAACAATGTCTTTTTCATTTGCCCTGAATTTAATTGCTACTACTTTGAGTGCCCTTTTGTTCTGTTACTGAATGTAACCATAATGGAGGGATTGATTATCATCCAACCTTTGTGATTTTCTTAATGCATCAAAATCCCTTGTTTATTTCTTTCTAATTTGTGCTATCTTTTCTCACATATAAAGCCAACCAGCTTCACAATGCACCTCTTCAGCCCTTCAGGTTTCCATTTATAATTTGAAATGTAGACAGCAGATTTTCTGCCTGGTTCTTCCCTAACAGGAGTAGGCAAGGACATCCGCATAAGGTCTGGTTACAAGAAAAAAGGGATTATGTCTGTATGAACTTCTGCTGATAGAAACCAGTGTTGTTTTTCTTGAAGGCTTTGAGCATCTGTGGGTAATACAAAAAACGTAAATAATCTTAAATTCTGTTTTCTGTAGCCTTTACAGTGGTGAACAGCAGATAAATCTAGGTAATAAATTTTTCCTGTTCTGTCCCATCTCTTTTTCTTACTACTATTTTACTGTCTGATGGTCTTCTCACCACTTTTTTTTTCAATCTGTCATGTATCCAAGCAAGTAACTGATATTCTGATATTCTTAGGTGTGTCTGCCCCTTTGCTGTGCACTCGAATTTGACCCTACCTATTAATATAAGCACATCTGTTTTGTAGCTAACAACTATAATCTGTTACTGATTTCATGTGGTCAGAAAAATATTGGAGAAGAACTTTTTCACTGGTGTTCTGCTTATGACTTAAAATGTTCATGTTAATGAATTATTCCTGGACAAATTACAACTTTTTTGTTCACCAGACGTTCATCTTCCAAAATCATGATGAATATCTTTTGATCAATATGGTGTCATTTACAGTTATTCAAATCCAAAAGTAATTTCATGAGAGATAATAAAGAAATGGAAAAGAAAATAATTTATATTAGATGTACATTTACAATAAGGTCTCATCATAGAGATAGAATGTCTTGTGAGAGAAAATGTGTGGTCAACCAGAGACAGGAAAATTACTTCAATTAAGGAAAAAAAATGTACTATTTATTGTAAATATCCCAGCATGCACTCTAAGAGTGTTTATCATGTCTTTAAATATCATTGTTGGATTATATAGTTTAAGTTTTTCTGATGCCTGCTATGATCCACCCAAAGGTCTTAAGGGAGCTGGCAGAAATGCTCGCTGATCCACTCTCCATTTACTAACAGTCCTGGCGAAGCAGAGAGCTCCCATTTGACTGAAAGTTACCAAATGTGGTAAGAAAGGACAGAAGGAGGGTCTGGGACCTACAAGCCTGTCAGTGTGGCCTGGGTGCAGGGGTAGATTGTGGAGCAGATCATTGTGAATGCCATCACACAGCAAGTACAGGATAAGCAGCAGATCAGGAACATGGATTTATGAAAGGCAGGTCTTGCTTGACTGACACATTTAATCACAAGGCTTCATTTTTACTTGTTGTTAGTTCCTGAGGGAACTGGGGTGGTTTAGCCTGGAGAAAAGGAGGCTCAGGGAAGACCTCATCTCTCCCTGAGTGAAAAGTGATAGAACAAGAGGAAGTGGTTCAAGTTGCACCCGGGGAAGTTTAGATTGGATACAAGGAAAATTTTCTTCATCAAAAGGGTTGTCAAGCACTGGAATAGCTGTTCAGGGAAGTGGTTAAGTCACCATCCCTGGAGGCATTTAAAAGATGTCCAGTGGCACTCGGCGATATGGGTTAGCGGTGGACCTGGCAGTGCCGGGTTAACAAGAGTTGGAGTAAAAGATCTTAGAGGTCTTTCCCGCTCTAAAGAATTCTGTGATTCTATGACTGCAGTCTTTCTCCTAAGAATGATGCATGAAACATTTATTCTATTACACACTATTGAGGTACACACATTTTGGGTCAGGGAATATACTAAGATATTGAATATGGTATATTAAGAAATGGAGTTGTATAGTAAATGAATTAGCAAAACCAAATTTTTCCTTGATAAAACAAACATGCAATCAAATAAAAAATGAAAATATGATACAAGAAAGAAGTAAATTTCCTCCAGAAACTCCCTCAATTTTTAAAAATATTTTAATATAAATTGATCAAATTTGTCATATGCTTTCGAATTTATTAAAACCAAATTGATTTTTCTTTCTTGTTTCCAAAAGGAATTTGTTTTACTGCTTAATTTACAAACCCAAGAGTACAGCAGATCATGGAACAAAGATGACAGGTCTTAGCAGTCCATGATGCTATGGTATCATTGACTCTTCTTATAGCATCACAATTTTTTTTCCTGATGTATCATTCTGTGAGCAATCATAGAGAGAAAAATATTGCATAAGAAATTTGGATTAAATTCAACTCATTATTATATGAATTATAAATGCTAAAAGGGAGAACAGGTATGATAATATGTCTACATGGATCACCATTAAGCAGAATGAGAAGTTTAATCTGATGATTTTTGGTTGGTCACTAAATTCTGCACTAGGCAAACAAAAGAATTGAAAGAATAAATATTAATAAAAAGTTCTTTTAAAAAGCTGTCCAGCATGTTTTGACCAGAACATAGTGATACTAGGGAACAAATTGAACTAAGCTGACAAAAACTGTATGTGTGTAATTGCAGATAATTAGAATCCTTTAGATAACAAATGATGCTTTCTGTTATATTGTGTGTTTAAACATATGACATACCTAGAGTAAGACAAATTCAATTTCCAAAGAATAATGCCATATTAAGCTTTTCAAAATAAATTTTAAAATCAAATTTACTTTAAGATTACACATTTTTTATAAGTCTTCAATTTTTTTTAATGTTAGTGAGATTATTTTCTTTAAACACTGTTGAATTATGCATTTTAAGTTTACAAGTTTTTGAGGGATTTCAGTCTTAAATGCTCCCCTCTTAAGATACTTTGATATTCTCAGAAGGAGTGATCACAGTGATTTTTTGCTGTGATGAATTCCTAATTACACGTGTTAATGCAGCTTCACAAGTTCATTGCATGTCTTCCAGCAATCAAATAAAATCTCAGTCTCAACTGAATATAACAATGTAAGAAACATATTCTTCTTAGAAGAAATACCTGCTTAAATTCTACGTCCTGGGTAGTCTCAGATTTCTCCATGATACCATTTTTCACAGCATTAAAAGTGCAGCCTGAATCCTTGAAAAGCAGCAAGGACATATTTTGTAATAGTGTAAATAAGTGCGCTCCTAGCGGAATCAATGGACAGGTTGGACACAAAGAGCATTATTCCAGGCTGATGCCGGAAGATAGTGGTGGTTTGTTTCACGTGAGAAGAATTTTAACTTTTTAAAATTTTGCTTCAGGGAGACATCATTACTTTAAAATAATGCTTATCCATCTCTTAACTGTAATGTTATGATTTGTAGATAAGTATGTGCCTATATTTTCCTGTGTAGGGTAGATACCAAAAAAAAACCCGAAAAAAACCCCAAGACTACTATTATAAGATATAGCTGCTTTCTCTTTAAATAGACTAAATTTTAGCCTTTCTTGTCTGCATCATGTTCTTCTCTCTATGGTGATGTTTGAGGAACAGTTAAAAAAACTTTGAATTTGCATCTTTCCAGGTTTTGACCCATTTCTGGTAAACCTGTTAAAAAATAGGTCTATATATACACAAACTTTTTTA
This sequence comes from Corvus brachyrhynchos, assembly GCF_000691975.1. Taxonomy (NCBI): domain Eukaryota; kingdom Metazoa; phylum Chordata; class Aves; order Passeriformes; family Corvidae; genus Corvus; species Corvus brachyrhynchos. The sequence continues at coordinate 1,959,440 of NW_008237254.1, forward strand.
TTACATAACTATACAATATGATATAAGTTGAATAGGTATATATAAATGACCAGTGAACAGTGTCATTCCAGGTAGTATTTTAGTAACTCTGTATTTAATTTTAGAATACTTTAGCATTTTCGTTATTATTTATAATTACTTTAAAATTCTGTATCATTATGAATCTTCAGAATCAACTACTGAAAAACCAATAAACAAATTTCTGTTACATGTACAATCTTAATCCTATAGTAATAAGTTAAAGTAGGCTTTGATGTTTGGTCATAGTCCCTTTTTTCACAGTGTTTTTGTGTCAATCAGAATCAAAACAGATATGAAAGAAGCAAGAACTAAAGCTACTGACAAATGTAAATTTGTTACTCTAAATTTTGTTGGACCTTGGAAGCAAGTACCTGAACTGTGTTTTTCTTTTTCTTTTTTCCTGGTGTTTCCTCAGCCTTCCCTAATACATTAATCTGTTTTCTTCAGTCCCGGATTTGAATCGAAGATGGCTGGTATTAGTCTGGTGTGATGAGACTGCAGCAACAAATCAAAATTATATATGTGCACCTTTTTCTGAAGAGGCCAAAAGCAGATGTAGTAAAGTAAAAAATTATGTTCTAAATAAAGCTGCACTGCTTTGTGGTATGAAATAACTAGCTACTAAATATAAAATAAAAACCTTGTGATAATGCTGCACTATAGGGCTCACATAATACCTTGGATATTGCTCCTGATGGAGTCACAAAAAAAAAAGGAAATGGGAAGAGGAAGAGGAAAAGAAATAGGAAGAGATAAAAATGAGACAAGTGACTCTCTTGGGAGGGCTCCTAAGTTAGATACACAAAAAAATTTTCAAATTTATCTTCCTAGCAAATTCCAGTTACAACAAGATGCTGACACAGTTATTGTTTTTGCTCATAAAAAAATGGCAAACCCCCTCTTTTTGATGGACATCATCATCCTGAAATGTCTTTCTTTTGAAAATAACCTTCTGAAAATACAAGCTGGCTGGGATTCTACCACGTATTAAATTTCCAGCAGGGTGAGGACTGGCTCAATTTTAAGTAACTTTGCTTAAAAATAAAACAACATAAAAAGTATAAATAAATAAATAAATAAATACTCAGGGGCTTACACTTCCTTGTAGATTTTTTTGAGGTCTATATTTCCCCAAAGCTGGAAATAGTCTTGTGGCCTTCAAAAATCTGATTGTAAGTAAGACCGTTTGCATGGGAAATGTAAAAATCTAAAAATCTCATTTGAAAAAGGCAGACAACTGTTGCAAATTCAAGTATGGTACTTTTCATGAAAATTCTGCTTGTAAAGAAAGTCCTGTTGGACTAGAATAAACTGTCTGATACCAACAGACTTCATCAAAATGGGGAGCTTTTCTTTAACAACCACTGTTCTAGGTTAACATCTCACACATAACCCTTACCTGTTTTATACATATATACACTGTGGTTATATGTTAAATAATACTTAAAATGATAATTAGTTGCATCTCTACGGCTGAAAGATTTGAGTTAAAAAGAGGTAATTTCTTTAATTAATCAGGTTTTTTTCCTTTTGCTCTATACATTGCTTCTAACGCTGTGCTTTTTCCAGTTATATAAGGATTTATGTTTTGAATATCATACTAATTAAATACAGTCTCTTTAACCCAAAGAAGAGGAAGTCTCTCTATGAAAAATGCATGCTCCAACTACAGTATTGGTATTTTTATATTACTCTGTATCTTCAAACAGAAATTGGAACTATCATTGAAGGAAATGTTAGAGTTGGACAAAGAATTGATCATCCTTTCTTTATTGTTTTCCAGAAAAAAATGTTTTGGATCTGGTAAATTTGGGATGGCATTGATTAATAGATGAATGCTGGTGGTGTAAAGAAAGGGTCATATCATTGAATAATACCCAAATTTTTATAAAAACAAGCAATTAGATGAAGGAGTTCATTGGTGAAGTTCCCTTTTAATTGAAGTGAAGAAAAAGTGTTCCTGAAGGAAAATGAGATGTATTTTTCCCATGTTCAAACTTTTCAAGAGTATTCTTTATTTACATAAGCTCTTCAAGAAAATTTCAATAATATGGACCACATATGGGCTGCTAAATTTCATATATTATTTGTCAATAAATTTTAAACAAATATTTTTCACCCCAGAGAGAATTTTAGCAAATATTATACAAATTAAAGAAATTCAAGCAGTATAACTCAGTATAGCAGAATATTTTTTACTTTTACAGAAAGGTTTAAGACACATTTGTGACTGCATTTAGGTTTAAAAATGTAGAATCTGCTCTTAGGTAAGCAAGACTGTTGTACTAAGATATACCTAACTATTGCCATGAAGTATTCATATACATGGTGATTAGTTTATCTTCTGCAGTCTAGATCTACAAAATGAGGACTGAACTAAAATTCAAATATAATTCAAAGCTTTAGAACAGCTGAACCAATTTATTTAATTTACAGTTTTAATTTTCCAAATAAAATAATAAAAATTATTGAACATCCAAAGGAAATACTGATTCTAACTGAAAGACAAATTTTTAATGTTGATTGTGTCAAAACAGAAAAAATTATGATCTTCTTAGTTAAATTACGAGGTCTTTCAGAATTGTCCTGAATAAGGCAAATGCCAGTCTTGATTAAATAGCTTTTTCTGAAGGAACCCACATCATTCCAAAATTACAGTATGTCTAATTTGAAACTTTTTTTTTTGGTTACATCTCATTTGAAAATCAAATTAATATTTCAGTAAACTTCAAAAAGTGGCACACTGATCACAGTTATAATTATGCAGAAATGAAACATGATTGAAATAACTTCTTTAATTACTAGTCTCAACATATAATCATTTTTGTAGTAGGGGAAAAAAATAAACAAAAGATTGAACACCCTTTGTGTTCTCTTTAGTGAAATATTTTTGTGCAAGTGTATAATATGTAAGCTAGTATCTCCTCTTCAGCCCGCCATGGATGCAATACATCACTCAAATTTGGAGTTTAAAGAGCATTTGAAATTCTGTTTCATAGAAATAGTTTTAATACATCAGTGCAATTAACAAAAAGCTGAAAAGATCAGATGTATTATAATATGCACGATGAAACACTAAACAAAGTATTCAAGAGAGACATGTCCAGAAGAAATGGAAGGTACACAATGATGTCATGGGTTCATATGCCTGGTTACTAACTCTCGAGGAATATTTATTAACCCAGTTTTCACAGCTAGGGCTAGGGTTCTGCACATGAAACACCAGCTAGTGATGCAAAATATATAAATTACCTCTTCTGTGATCCCACTGACACTCTTTTCACTCTTATAGTAAGAACTTCAAGTTATAGTTGATAATTTTAGCAAACATTCCCTATACCTGCAGATTTTGTTTTTTTGAAAGACAATGCTGTATTTAGGATTTCAATAGAAGGACTGGAATCTCAAAACCAGTAGAGTGTGAGTACCTCTTCAGTAACATACTGTAAAGTAAACCTGCTTAAGAGCGTTGGTAAATTGCACATAGGTGTCAAGTTCTCAAGACAGAGATAAATGGCTGTAGTATTAAAGCAGAGCTGACTGAATTATAGGTTGTGTGCAGAACAATTTGTCAGTGTTGTGAGAAATGTAATCTGAATCCTAACAGTTTGACCACTAACACTGTTAAACCAAATATGGTAGTATTTACATATTTTTCAGATAAAGAATCCATCATAGATAGTAAATTGCAATGACAACTTGAAATAGTTATAATTTTATTAATACAGGTAACTTTTGGTTTATATCTCTTTCACTGAACTAATGAATTTTCTATTTCTTCTTGCAGTTTCTTGGTTTGATTTACAAATCTGGTTATTTACTAAAGTTTACCTTTGATTAGCACACTAGATATAGAATGGGGAAGAGCATTTCCTCAGTATTGGTCATCTTATACTGTTTTTCTTCTGGAAAAGGTCCTTTTGATATTCTGCTTGATTTTGAAAACCTGTCACATGACCTTCTTAATGCTCATTTATGTGTACTTTTTAAAATGCTCTGATGTTTTGCACCAAAGATGAAGCTGAAATTCACACCGAGTTACAGCAAATCTGAAACATGAAATCTCATGGATTGGCAACTAGCCCAGACTTACCATAACCCTGTTGAAAGAAAGTGTTTTTTAATTGTTTAAAATTTTCCTCAAAGAATGTATGACATGCTTAAATAGCCCTGCCAAGTATCAACAAGTCAAGAAAAACACTGAGGTAAATGTATTCCACTATCTTGTATTCATTAAATGTGTAATTTTTGGCTCCCAAGTGTTCCAGATAACAAGGGTTCTGATTGCTTCTGAGCAATAAAGGACGTTTTGTTCACATATTTACTCATTCAAAATATTTCAGTGTTCTTCCAAAGACTTTGAAGTAGGTTTTTACCACCCACAATTTGTTCAAAACACTATGAGTTATTTCTAATGGTTATTTTTTCTTTTTTTGAATTGTGAAAGATTTTTTGAAGATACCCTGATATGATGTGTCATGGAAAGAAAGGGAGGTCAGAAGTCAATGATCAGATTATTTCTACTCATTAAATGGTCCCTTTGGGATGTCAAAACAGTGAACTGGAAAACTCTGGGGAACTAAAGATTTTCAGGGCTCAAAGATGATTTTTTTAAACTGACTCTTCTGTTACTTTTCATGTGGATGACAATTTCTTCTTATCAGGAGATATTTCAGTCTAATGAAGTTTTAACATACAGAAAAACAGACCTTATTTTAACTATCTGAAGAATACTTTAACTTTTTTTTTGTTGCAATGCCTATCCAGTCTAGAGAAATATCAGCATACTATTAAAAAAATCATAGGTCAAAACATTTACCAAAATAAGCAAAGCCATTGGTACAATTAGTCAGCTGTACCTTTTTTTTCCTTCTTTTTCCTTTTTTTTTCTTTCTGAATTAATTTGCTGCAATGCCTGCAGGAATCATAGAATATCACAGAATCACAGCATATGCCGAGTTGGAAGAGACTCATCAAGGTCATTAAGTCCAACCCTTGGCCCTGCACAGGACACCCCAAGGATGACACCATGGGCCTGAGAGCATTGTCCAAACACTGAACTCTGTCATGCTTAGTGCTGTGACCACTGTGCTGGGGAGCCTGTTCCAGTGCCCAGACAACCTCTGGGTGAAAGACCTTGTTCTGATATCCAACCTAAACATCCTCTGATGCAATTTCAGGCTGTTGCCTCAGGTCCTATCATGGTGACCACAGAGAAGAAATCAGTGTCTCCCCCTCCTCTTCCCCTCATGAGGAAGTTGCAGATTATAATGATGTCTCCCCTCAATCTCCTCTTCTCCAGGTTCAGCCACTCCCCACTGGCTTTCTCTGAATGCCCTTCACCATCCTTGTGGCCCTTCTTTGGACACTCTCTAATAGCTTAATTTTTTTTTGTTTTGTGGTGCCCAAAGCTGCCCGAGGATTTGAGGTGAGGCCACACCGGTGCAGAGCAAAGCAGGATGATCACCTCCTCTGACAGGAGCTCCATCCTAAAAGACATTAAAAGTGGATGCAGATTGCAGACAAAATGTAGGTTGGAATAATTTGTTTCAGATTCACTGACCTTTACTCAAAGAACATGTATATTCCTTGAATTGTGCGCCAACCTTAGAACTTATAATTGGACAAAAAATCCTTTCTCATGCTTTTGGCTGCATGCCCCACTTGTATTCAGTTCTTGCCATATTTTATAGGTTTTTAAAACAGCTACTTCTCTTACTGAAAGTGAGTGAATCTGAATGGAGTACAAAATGATTCTCAGATTTTGGAAGCAATAGGCAAGCAAAGTTACTATATTTAAATGAATAATTTGAACCCCTGTAACCTAAGGCTGTGATATTTTCTGCATGGGACAGAGCTGTTTTAACTCTTCTGAGTTAAAACAGATATTTTACCCACTGAAGCTCTGGCAGCAGCAAAAAAAGGGATAAGTACACTGACAAGTTTCACAGGCTGCTGAAAATTGATTCTTACTGGTTTAAAATAAATTAAAAATTCTTTGGAAATTTGGCATGTGGAATCTCATGGTGAGAAATTAATTAGAACCATAGTAATTTAATCTTAGATATGTAGAATCTAAGAAAAAATTACAAATGAGGAATTGTCTTTTTTTCTTTTATTTGCCTTCAGAGCTGCACAAGCTTTAAAAGCTGAGTAAGTGCACGCAGAAAATGCAAAGACCAGAATATTCAAACAATCATATCTCACTTGACAAAAGTTAAATACTATTAAAATGATCACTATAAACCTAAAATTTGCTTAACACTCACTTTATTTCACCAATGAAACAGACCATGAAGCTTTAATATGGAAAATTCTAGGCACTTTCTGTAAGAACTCTGCATTAAACTTGCACTGTGGGTTTGATCCTGCAATGGTGAGGCAGTGTCTCCTGCACAGCAGGAGCTCAAAAAGACATTCTTTCAAATATGCATGTTCTTCTGTTGAATTTATTAAAATTGGTCCTTAATTAAAAGGTGAAGCACATACTTGCAAGCCAGATTGAAACAGCAGTGTCTGCTAAAGTATATATGCACTTGGTAATGGAATACATTAGTATAAACTATCAACACAACATTGGGATTTCACATAGCTCATTTCTTCCTTTCCAGTCTATGTGATAATGCATCTACCCATTTGGGCTTCTCATTGCCCTCCATTTCATCCTTTCATATTCTTCATTGTCTAGAACTCTAAAGAGAAATATTAATATAAAAATTACAGTATTTGACACTAGCATGTTTCTTTGTCATTGGTATGTATTAAATATCATGGAGGAAAAATATGCTAGTATAAAAGAGTTTTTTTAAAAATAATTTTAGGTAACATACTTTTTATCCACCTTAATACCAAGTGTTGCATTTATCAATAATCAATAGTACAATATATCTGCATAAGGATGTATGAAAAAGTGACATTTCTTATTGTTTTCCCTTCTACTTTTTAAATAACCTAAAAATAAACCCTCAACTCTACTGGAACCTCACTTAGAAAAGAATCTTCAAAAATTAGAAGTGAAAAAAAATTACATTCTGGTAAGCATGGCAGTTTATTTCCAGGCTGACTTTGTCAAAACATACATAACCTTACTCTTCCTGTTAGCACTAGGCTGCAAATAAAATATTGTTCTGTTCCATTGTAATTTAGAAGTCCATATTTGTGTGAAAAAAGGAAATAGTTCTTTCTATATTTGGGACAAAAGAAATATTTATTTTCATACTTCATCATATTAAAGTGATAATGTCTACGGGGGTTGAGAATTTAAATCAAAACTCCCACAGAATTAGTTCAATTTATCACATTTCTGTTTGTCACCACCATGTAGATGAGATGTATATACACATGAATAATGTATGCCAAATTACAAATGCTGTGTATTTGGAGAGAAATGAAAGCAAAAAAATTGTTCCCCTAAGGAAAATATTTGTATAAATTATGTTGATTGTTTCATAAACACAAAGGCAAATTGTTTATAAGAAACAATGTTTCTATTTTTTTGCTTGGTAAACTTTCTCCAGACTGATTTGTAATAATGCATTCAATATGAACTCTATCTTTATATGGATACATTTGAAATAATTAAACTGTGCTGCTTTAGTAATTTTCTGCATTATTTGATAATAAGAGATTGATTACCTAAATCACATAGTATTCCCCTAATTTAATCAATGAAGTTATTGAGTTGTTACGTGTCTCTTGAGCCCCCCTCAAGATTCAGGCATGTTGGCACTATTTTGCCATACAATGGAGAGGTTTTCTCTTTAGTGGAGACTAGAAGATACATTTTCCTCACAGATGCTCCCATTTCCGAGTCTCAGAAAATCCCATGCAAAACAGTCAGCAAGATGCAATTCTATTCACTACATAGATACCTCGGGGTATATGCGATGGGTTGGTCATCACGTCAAAGGCATCTAGAAGCTTTTGTTTGTGGAGTAGACATTGAAAAAAGTATTAAACGGTTTCAAATTTCCTCACATTAAAATCATTATCAAAATTAGTCTAATAGAAAACAAAGGTGTTTATGTACTATATAAAAACCAGACAACATATCTGAAGAGTTTGCAGGAGTGACCAATTTGAAAAGAAATGAAAATATTCTAACAATTCATTTACCTTAGCATTAAATTACAGACACAAGATTTCTCTTCCTCCATAAAATTCTGTAAGCAACCCTATTGAAACCATTCAAAGGTCCAGTCTCTAGTTCTCACTGAAAGCTTTATTGTGTGACACTAAACTCAAGTACAGACCTAACTCTGGGGTTCATTCAAATTTAAGCCTTTCCTCTTCTCCTTACATATTAACATTCCTTCACCAGTTTCTTGTGAAGACAAGATAGAAAGAATAGTTTACATCTTCCTATCCCAACAACAAGTCATCAGTTGTCATCATTTAACACAGGAATCAGTAACTGACCCTCTTTATATTTCCTTAGAGTTTAGTAAGTGTTTAACCCCTTACGAGGCATGTTGCCTGTTTTCTTCATTAATCTACAAAACAAATAAATTGCTATTAACAGAATTTAAAAGTTCATAATCAGGAAGGGCAGATAGCAATCATGAAACCATGGTACATTTTGACTCCTAGCTTTATGAAAAATTTAGACCTGGCATAGCCACTAATCTTATTACTTTGACTTTTGCATGCTGAAGTCTACAGTAACAAGCATGTTTTCATGATCTTATATTTTTTTGATCTTATTAATTGAATATTGGCTATTATCATGCCGCCCTCCAAATTCAAAATAACAGTTATGTTCATTCCTGAGATACATGGAGATGAATCTTCCTTTGTTAAATTTCATCTCATTGATGCACTGATTACAAAAACCCTATAAAAATGCCTTGATAGTCGGTAAAAACCAAGCAGGAAGTATGGTTCATTTTTTCTTGCTTTTAAAAGAGAATATGCTAAGAAACATAACCCTGAGTCATTCTAGGCTTGCTGTTATGCTCAGATTGGGCTCCTTTAGCTCCTTCTTGACAGAACACTCAGGAAAACAGCTGGTTATTCAATTTGCCATATGTTTTCTCCAGTTTGCAAGATATGAATTGAAATTTCTACTACATTACTGATCAAACATACCCATTTTCAGTGGAAAAGTATTGAATAAGAAAAAATCAAAAAAAACATGCCTTCCCATGAAAGTCATAATTGTAGCTAAGCCAGTGAAAGACTTCTGAATTTTGAGCATGTAATCAATTCCAAGTGGCCAGTCAAGACATTTATAAACTGTAAATAATGTGACCTCAAGAAATAAGTCAAATGATCTAGTCAATGTTATTCAAGAAAATATTCATGAATCAATTTTTTTTACATTATTTGACCCCGTAGCTGAGGATGACATATATAAAAGAACCTCACAACATTTATGTTTTCGAAAGTACAACTCTCTTCATGTTGTACCTCACTGAGTCTTTAAGAAGTAAAATAAATACTTTAAAAAGTTCTTATTTTAATTTTGTTTTAATTCTTATCATTAATGAAGCAGCTGAGGGCTTTTATTTAAACCTTAAAATAAGGTCACAGTTTTTCAGTTGCTGCAAATGTCAGTAGGAGGAATTCACATAAGAGCTAACCTGGGATTCATATTAATAAATGTGCTCATTGCATTCAAAAATCCTCACAATGAAAGGTCACTGTTAGCTTTGAGTTCCAAAATTAGAACTGTCTTTTATAGACTGTCAAAACCAATATTAAAAAAATCAGAACAGCATTTGAGACACTTACCTGTGTGACTTTTTCACTGAAGCAGGATGGATTGATGTAAAAATAGTAATATGGAATAATGACTTTTGCTTTGTAAAAGACAAAGATGCCCATAGATATAAGAGTCACTTTCCTGATCAATAGTTTTAATTGAAGGCTAAATTTGCTGCATAAATTCTACCAAGAACCATTTTCATTCATCTTCCCTCTCCTAGTCATCTACTAATCAAAGAAGTATACATTTTTTGTCACCCACATTTCCTTGGCAGGTAAAAAGTCTTCTAGCATCTACACACCACATTTAGAGGAGGAAAAATTTAATTACGTTGCACAATAATGAGAAATATTAAAACAGCAGGTGCATTAGTTTTTCACGGAAACTGGTCAAATTCAATTGATAACTGAACTTCTTGTAAAACAGACTTTTGGTAGCACTGTTAATAAGCATATTGTTAATGGAGATGATAATTTATCTATACTCTTTTGTTTTCATATCAGCTGTCTCATGTCCATTTTCTCATAAGTGGTAATTAGCGGCCAATGTGTCTGAGCTAAATCATAAGACTGTAGTGAATGACTTTATAACTTATGCTATTTATGTCATGTTTCAGGGAAGGGTGGGGGTTTTGTTCTTTTTTCTTTTTTTTTTTCTCTGTGTGTGTGTGTGTGTTTTAGTGTAGGGGTTAATAGCGAATGTAAGTTCCATGCAAACAACATGACATCTAAAATAAAATGACAAGAAAGGAGATAATTTTGTCCCATTTTGTTTCTAAAGGCCCTAAATAAATGAAAGGTTCAAGAGAAGACGTCTCTATCAAACTGAGCCAAGCTAAACAAAAAACAAGTAAAACAAACAAATGAACAAACAAACAAACACAAGCTCAAAACAAATAACTAAACTAAAGAAAAAAGCCCCACATTTCCACATTTCAGTTAGTGGCAAGGAATTAGGGAACAGAATGATTTTACTTCAAGGGAGGGACTACTCATAAAAGTGAAGTAGAAAATGTACTGATCTGAGAAGGTCCTCCTAAAAGTTTGGCCTGACAATACCTCCTGGTAAGGGGTGAGTATGTTGAGTTATAGTCTCACAGACATTAGTAACCTGTAATAAAAAGTTCAAACAAGGCTGAGACCCAGGACACTAGCTGGTATAAAGATTGTCTGCATAAGTGACAAAAAGACTTTATTATTTAAAAGAACATTAAATAGAGTAGCTGTGTTGGTTTTGCATGGCCTGGTTTTGGTAGCAGCAGGGCCACAGACGTGGCTGCTGTGAGAAGCTGCTGGAAGCTTCCACCATGTCCAGCAGAGCCAGTCCTTGATGGCTCTGAAGATGAACATGCTGCTGGCCAATTAAAGATGATGGTAACACCTCTGTGATAACATATTTAAGAAGAAAATCAAAACAAAATTGGGTGCGCAATGTTAATTCCAGCTAGAGAAGAGGAGGAGGTGAGAACATGTGAGGGAAAAAACATGGCGACACCAAGGTCAGTGGAGAAGGAGAGGGAGGAGGTGCTGCAGATGCTGGAGCCGAGATTCCTCTGCAGGCCGTGGTGATGACTGTGGTGAAGCAGCTGCGCCCTTGCAGCCCACAGGGCCATGTGGGATGCAGAGATCCACCCCCAGCCCATGGGGAGGTGCTCACGCTGGAGTGGGTGGATGTCTGGAGGAGGCTGTGTTCCAGTGGAAGACCTGGTGGAGGGAGGGGACCCCTGCTTCCAGGGTGGAGCACTGTCCTTGGAGAACTGCACCCCAAGTGATGCAGGAAGAGTGATGCAGAAGTTTGAGAGGATGGTTTGCCTGTGGGAGGGACTCATGCTGCAGCGGTTTTGGGAGGACTGCTGCTCGTGAAATTGGAACAACACTGGAAGGGGAAGGGACCCCATGATGTAGCAGGGCGAGTACTCCTCTCCCTCAGCAGTGGAAGAACCTTGGGTGATAAACTGACCAAACCTCTCCACCCCCCCCCCCTCCCTCACACCCTGTCTGTCCCCTGTGCTGTTGGTGGAAAGGAGGAAGGGTCTGGGGGAGAAAAAAAAATGTTTTAAGGGCTTATTTTACTTCTCATTTTCCTCCTCTGATTTTGTTAGTAATAAATTCCCTTTATACCTTCGAAGCTAAGCCTGGTTTGCCCTTGGAGTGTTTTCTCCCAGTCCTTATCTCAATTCACAAAGCCTTCATTAAATTTCTCTCTCCTCTGTCCAGCTGTGCCAGGGGAGGGTGAGTGAGAGACTTTCACGGGTGCTAGGCATTTGGCCAGTGTCAAACCCCTACAGCTAGTAATATATGTTCATTATTTAATTTAACCACCAAGAAATATTTAATTGTTCTCTATTTTGAATTCTGCGAATAAATAATAATATTTACATTCTTGTCTTCATCTTACCAAAAAGTGATCCAATGGATTTAGGTGCCTACTGTGATTTAAGAGGCCTTAGAATATCCTATCTGACAGTATTGCTTGCCGGGAGGAGGAGAAGAAAAATGAGGAGGAGGAGAAAGAAAAGAGAGAAGAGAAGGAGAAGAATAAGAAGAAAGAGAAGGAGGAGAAAAAAAAAACGGAAGAAAAGTAATAAGCAAGATATGTTTGTCTCTTATCTCTTCCTTTCTCCTCTTAGCAGAGTCCAGTTTCTTGTCATCAAGCTGGTTTCTCCTCAAAAGCAAGAGCTCCTTTTCTGGGGGGATTATCATGTAGATAATTACCTGCAAGACGTGAAGTCTCTTTCATTAAGGTTCCCCTTAATTCCTGGAAGACATAGAATGAACACCTCCACTAATTTTTACTCATCTTACTGTCTGAATAGATCATTGCAGAACAATGTAGGCATGAGAATCAGCAGTTAAAATTTAGAGATGTGTTAATGACAGAGGCTCCAATAAGAGGCAAAATATAAATGGGGATTCAGGTTATGTGTATGATGTCATTCTGGAGATCACTAGATGAATATTTATTAATTAGGTCACTGAACTTCTGGGTTATTGGTTTGGTTAACATTTAATCTCTACTTAGCTTCTGAAATAAAACTTTTCTTTAAGAAAGACTGTGAGACAATCCAAAATGTCATTGAATGTATCTTTAAGAACAGTGCAGCATGGCACTATTTTTTAAAGTTAAAAATACCATAGTAAAATGTCAAATAATTTGGAGAAAAAACCCCAAGAACAGCATAGAGGAAAAGAAGTTGTTTACCTGTAGGCAGCATGGGTCGAGATGGAGACAGTTTAATAGGTTAAGCAAATGCTGTGCACAAAATCAAAGCAAAAAAAGAAATCTGTTCAACCCTTCCCATGCACAGGCAGCTGTTTAGCCATCCCCAGTAAATGGCTCCATCAAGCATGGCAATGACTTGAGTAGAAAAACACCATCCTTACAACTGTCCTATCTCTACCTTCTTCTCCCCCTTTGCCTTATGGCAAAGCATGTGCCATAGGTATTGAACCCCTGTGGTCAGCTGGGGTCAGCTGTCCTGGCTGTGTCTTCTCCCCACTCCTTTTGCACCCCCAGCCTTCTCACTTCTGGGGTGCGAAGCAGAAAATCCTTGATGCTGCGTAAGCCCTGCTCAGCAGTAACAAAAACATCCCTGTGTTATCAACATTGTTTTTAGCACAAAACCAAACAGAGCCCCACCCAGCATGCTGTTACACAGAACATCCTTGTCTCTGAGTTGGATAGATACAGATTTGATGAGTGGATGTCTCAGTGAATAAGGAATTATCTGCATAGTCACAGTCAAAGAGCTGCTGTCAGCTCAATATCCAAGTGGAGATCAGCATCAAGTGGCATTCCCCAAAGGCCGGTATTGAGACCGGTATTTTTTGACATCATAATCAAGGACATGGGCATGGAGGGCAGCAAATTTGCTGAGAAGAACCTTGACAAGCTGGAGAGGTCGATCAGTGCAAACCTCATAAAGTTTAACAAGGACAAATGTATTCTACATCTGCTTCAGGGAAATCCCCAACATAGATACAGTCAGGGTGATGAGAACATTGAGAGCAGACCTGTGGAGAAGGATTCGGAGGTATTGGTGGATATTAAACTGAATATGAGCTGGCAGTGTGAACTCACAGCCCAGAAAACAAACAGTATCCGTTAGGACGGTGCCAAAAGCAGAGTGGCAAGAGGCTGAGGGAGGCAAGTTTACCTTTCTGCTCCACACTGGTGAGGCCCTATCCAGAAAATTGTGCCAAACTCTGGAACCCCCAACTTAAAAAATATGTGGATCTGCTTGAACAAGTCCAAAGGAGAGTCAGGAAGATGATCAAGAGAGTCTGAACAGCCTCTCATATATGGAGAGTCTGAGAGAGTTGGGTTGTTCAGCTTGGAAAAGAGAGGGCTTCAAGAGCACCTTACAGCAGCCTTCCAGAAGCTAAAGGGGGTCTACAGGAGAGCTGGAGAGAGACTTTTCAAAATGGCACACAGTAATAGAACAAGGGGTAATGACTTTAAACTGAAAGAGTGGGTTTGGATTAGATACTAGGAAGAAGTTCTTTACTGAGAGGGTGGTAAGGCACCGGGACAGGTAACTCAGAGGAGGTGGATGCTCTCTCCCAGTGAGAATACACAACTGTTTTGTGTAGGACTTTTGATCACTGTTCTTATGGCATGAAGTAGGTTTTTACAACCAGAAGTACACTAGGTTTTTGTACCTTTGTTTAACAGAGGCAGCAACAAATATTAGCAGCTGAAGAAACAATATCTTAGACATCCAGATATAAAGAACTCTGCCCAACATACATAGAGTTTTCTCTGATGGTAAAAAAAAAAGTATTACCTCAGAAAATGCACAGAATAGTTGTAGGCAGCTGTGGGTAAATAAGGAATTTTTTACATTTAAAAGAACACATTTCACAAAGCTCAACAATGATCAAAATATTCCAAAATTAGGGTAGTAGCCTTGTTTTGAAACTACAGTTACACAAACTTTGCAGATATTTAATAAGCAACTGTAAATCTATAACCATAATTTTGGAGGATATCTTCACAGTATCAAGGGTCTTCACCAGTTTTATTGAAAAGTTCAGGCCCTCCATGTTCAGCTATTTTCAGTGGGAAATTAACTTACAGTTTTGACTGTAAGTCAATTTCAAGTATCTTTGTTGCACTAGTAAAATATAACTATGGACTTCTAAAAATGTAGCTGAATAGATATAATACATTTTGCCAGTGTCTTAGTTGGTATTAAATAGTCACACTTACCACAATTTCTATTGGACTTTGTTCTTTGTGACATTTTAAAGTCATCTTAATAATTCAGAAAATATTTAACCTTATTATTCTTTCCAGTTGAATGCTAAGGTTTTTAAAATGAGTGATATGCTTAAATTTGGCCACATCTTTGTGTACTTGAAAAGCATCACTGGAAGATTTACATATGCCTTATGTACTGTGTTTTGATTCCTTGTCTTATCTAAATAAAAATGTCATTGATTTCAGGGAGACAGGCCTTCCTCTGTATGTAATTACAAGATGTTAGGGACAACAGATCTACTTACTAACCTGTGTCTAAATTCTCCAAGATTTACAGTTCTCTTGATTTTTTAAAATTTAAAATCTCAGAATTCTAAACAGCATTTTACTTTTGTTTAATGTTCATGCATATGGTATTGTATTTTGATTATATAGTTTCAGAGCAATTTCATATTTGATTTTTCAAGTAAATGCATTATGAAAATGTGTAGCTCTTTTCTAGGAAAGTTCCTGGCAGCCACCACCCAAGAAGCTCTGTCCTTGTCTTGTTTAAACCCAGACTGTGGGTTTTTCCCAAAATCATGAAGTTGTGGAATTCCCTTTTTCCTATTGCAACAAAATTTAATACTTATTTTAACATCTCATTAACCTTCCATCTGGACAACTGATTAATTGCAATGAAACCAGTAACAGATCCTGTTTAAGTAGGCCTCACAATCCTGTCCACCTTCTGGACCACTCTTTCTTCCATTATTTTCAGCATCAATGTATTTGCAATGCTATAACCATGACCATTTTAGGCACCGTTTTCAATTTTTCAATTTTTCCTGAAGGTCTTGTGCTCTGGAAAGAAATGATGTTTTATACTCTGAGTACTTTTAACAGAAGACATCATTGTCCAGAAACTGAAATATCATCTTCAACAGCAGCCTTTGGAGCACAGATTGGAACAGGAATCAGACCATCTCTTGCTTTGACAGGAAGTAAACTATGCATCTCTGAAACAGAAGGGAGGGAAGTAAAAATGATACATGACAAAAAAGCCTGAATGTGAGGCCTGAGCTATGAGAACAGCTAGTGTTGAAGCACAGTAGTATAGTTGCTTTTCCAGAATACAGTCAAAGCTGATGCTTCATGCACTGTACATTTGAGATGGATGTTCTCAACAGCAAAAGTAAAAGCTAAATTCATCAGTTTTTCTGCAGCTAAACAAAACTATATAGAGTTGGACTGATTATGGGTCATAATTAGCAACTCAGTTCCCTCCTATGCTGTATTTCCTGCTCAGAAGTATCTGCTCTTCATGATCCTGCTAACATCTGACAGTTAGAGTTCTAAATGGAAGAAAGCCGCTTTATGGGGTAAAAACAGGAAAGATTTCATCTTTTTATTTTAATTAATTTTTTTTACTTTCTAGTAGTTTCAGTAAGCACTAAGTGTGCACATGGATGAGACAAAACTAAAGTTATCTTTTCTTGCCTGATGACACAAGGAAGACACCTTTTTTCTGTAATGAGTACTACAAAAATAATGCAGGACACTGAATTATCATAAACTCAAAATAGTTGCATACTGCATTTTAATTGAGATCAGCTTCATTAAGAGCACAGGAGTGACAGGCATCAGGAAGGGAATTATTTTCTCTATCAAATAAGACTTTTCCAATTAAAAACTGTTACAGCTACCAGTAGTGTTCTTCTGAAACCCAGTTCTGAAATCCACGGGACTTTATTTTGAAAGCTCTTTAGAGTTACTAGTTCAATTACTTTTGGAAACTCATCTGGAATTACTAACTACAATGAATTTTTGCAGTAAGAAGTGCAACTATAAGGAAGTCCAGATTGTATCAGCATTTCATGTTGGCCCACAACCATAACTCAAGAGTTATAAGTCTTTGTGACTTAAGAGTACTTGCTTTGAAAAGGACTGATTTTTGTCATGCAAAGAAAAATTTAGACCCATGATAGCTGCCTGAGACTGCTTTAAAATTCATGGAGGGAGATGTAGCTTTGCCAGTGTTTGAATATGTGCAACTGCCCTACTGGACAGGTATGGCACACGTCCGTGTCTGTAAAGCAAGGCCAGAGCTTAATCAAGACGCTGATATCAAATCACATTTCAAAGTGAGCAGCTATGAAATTTGATATTCAATTACTCTTAGTATTAGGTACTAGACTTGTGTTCCAGTAAGTATGCCTTAAATACGATTATAACTTATTTGCATCTCAAAGGAGGTAGGAAAGAAAGGTAACTAGTGTCACTGAAGCACGTAGATGTTTTGGTGATAAGTAAAATAGGAACACCTGCAAAGAAATTAGAAGTAATTGTCTATATCCCATAATATCTGATACAGCTGGTCTAGATTTTGTGGGACAAAAAAAAGGTGTGGTGAGGATAGCAAAGACACACAAAATATTATATTTTAGATTACATGAAGTAAAATTCTGCAGTTAAGCATGTGTTACAACATCTAATACAAAATTAAGTCAATATGGCTTCTTTTTCTGATTATTAATAGAAAACATATGTTCCTTAATATATTTTAAGGAACAGAAAATAATACAAGCAAATCAGATGATTCCTGTGTTGGAAACAAAAACACACATATGAGATGATTCCATTAAGATTAAAATGGATGGTTCAAGCTTTTCAAAATACTTAATAAGTTCTTTCAACAGGTACAAAGGAGCAAATGAACTGCCCCAAATCTGTGAGCATTTACTACAGAAGTTAGAGTTTACTTTAGCTACTGTAATACCATTGCATTTTCTTAGACCTTTCATCTTCATATACACACAAATGTGGTAGGACACTATCCTGTATAAAGTCCTAGTAAAAACTATGGGGTTTTTTGTATATTATCTTACTAATCAAAACTTCATGGATGACATGAAAACATTTAATTTGAAAAAAAAATTGCATGTAGTTTTACACTTCCATTTCTTCAGGTAGCAGAAGAAATGTTCTTGTGTCAGAAGTCGTTTGAATTAGATGAAACCAGAAACATGAATAACAGAATACATATAAATAGTGCGTGTGTAAGCAATACAAAGTGTACTAGTTTTTTTCCTCAGAAGTGAGAGCATTCTGCTGTATATCATGAGGTTACAGTATGTAATAAGACGTAAAGCCCTAAAGTACTGTTGATTTTGATGGATTGATCTCATCCCACTAACTCCAGGGAGTGGACAAGGCTGATGTCTGCTATGAACATCCAGCTAACTTGTAACAAAATTGACAGACAGTGTATTTGCCCTACGAGGACATTTTAGTACCATATTTAAGAGAGAACAAGTACTTTTAACCCACTACTTTCTTTAACACTGTGATCCATGAACAATTTGGTGGGATTTTTGAAAATTATTATATCTACCTACTTCACTACCTGTAAAATAATTTTCTGTTTAATTAGGTCTCATCTTCATTGTCTGGGAGACAATTCAAAACCCTTGAGTGAGTGCCTTCTAATCTGAAAACCTGTTAATATTTAATGTTTCTCATTTTAATATCTTACTTTTCATATGTTCATCTATTGTATAAAAAATTATTTCAAGGATTAACACATTTAATTTAGCTCAACATGTATGTTGTTAATGCATTATGTTCTTAGGTGGTGAATGAAAAGACCTATCTCTATGAACATTTGAACTCATTCATTTACCACTATCTTTGCAGGAGAAGCATATGTGACCTCTTTAGAACTGAATACATTTCTGCAGCAGTTAGAATATCTGCAATCTTTCTCTGCAATAATATTTTGTGATATCAGACTCTCATAGATTTATCTACTTTCTTTTAAAGAAAAAAAAATCTAAATAAACTGAAAGCAAGAAAAAGGAATATAAGACACCAATATGAATACATCCTTTCAAAGATCCCTCTGAGTTATCGATTGAATCCCCATTCCCAAGGCTTTTTTGGTAGGGAATACTTTCAACTTATGGTGAATTGTTTTCTCACATCCCTGACAAAAAACTGGATATTCAGAGATGTGTCACAGAGACACACAGTCAGAAAGCCATGTTTGAAAAGGCATTCTTCTGACCTGCTCCACTCTTCCGGTATTTCTACATGTATCATTGTATTCCTAAAGGCCAGTTTTGAAGAGACATGGGAATTCCCCCAAAGAGAATAATTCCATTTATCAGCTTCTTCCCGTTGCCCAAGGTATCTCCAGTTCTGGTCTCAGAAACTGAGGTTATATGGACCAAAACGTTCACTGATCAGTCTGGTCACCATCAGACTGTGACATCCCTAAGGAGATCACATGGCACCTTTCTTACATCCCACTCTATTCGCCATACTGGCACCTGAATCCACAGTTTTCCTAAGCACCCTTAAATTTCAGTTTTAAAAATCCCTAAGGCCAAATTGGCACCTGGGAAAAAAAGCAGCGGCAGAAGATGCCCACGATTGCTAGAAATGCACTCTCAAGCATGTTCAATCAGTACAAAGATTCCTTGCAAGTTTTGGTACAGGAAAAATCACATTTTCCAGAGAAATGGAAAGCCATTATTTGTGAAAGGCCAGGCACCCTGGCAGGCAGTTTGTGTGCAGCTACCCTTTTCAGAGGCTAAGGAAATGTAGTAGCAGAGATGTTTTTTTCTACGCTGATCAGCCATGCCAGCTGACCAATGAATGCTCCCAGAATCATTTCATTAAGTAATAAATATGGTCTATGTGTCCAGTCAGTAACAGCAATAGTAATATAGAATTTTAAAATTACTGCTTTGAAGAAATAGCAGCAATCTTAATTGATCCTTGATTATGATAGGAACCATGGCCAAGTCAGCATTTGGAATGACTGATTTTTCTTTTCCTGTTTTATAGTTGGCTTTCTGATTCCTAGACTGAGTTATGGTTTCCTTTGGATTCATAAAATGTCACACATTTTTTGAGTCCTTTCTAAAATATAGTTTCAAAATGTGTCTATGTTTATTTGTAGTTTAATAAAAACACACTATCATCTTTGAATCAACATGGTTCTTAAGAACTAATAATTTAAGGGGAAAATTATGCATCTCTCCTAGCAAGTAAATATGCTGAAAAATAATACCATTTCTTCAGCAAGTGTCACAGTAATAATATCAATATCACTGTCATTATCCAACAGCAAACATGCAAATTACACATGCTTTAAAGCTGAGTGTGTTTGATATGAAGTGCAGGAAACCTAGCTTAGGGCACTGTTCTGAAACTATGGAAGGTTTTGTATCTAAGGGGACGGAGCACCTCCAAAGAGATCAAGAAGTCCATATATTTCAGAAGCAGGGAAATGCTTCTGAAGTTTGGGGTTCTTTTCTCAGGAAAAGTCAGCATATTGACCCAGAAGTATCTCTGGGACCACATGTTTCATTTAATAGGGGATCACTTTCACAGAGAGTTTGGAAGGAAAGACACAATTCTTGATCTGTGCTTATGTGGCAGCTGTAGCAACAAGGATAACAAGAAGGGCAGACCTGTCCACTGATGTCCACTAGAGGTGGTTTGATTATAGTTTCTAATATTCTGGTTACTTATGCCCACTGGCATAAAACATACTCAAACAAGTGCAGGCCCTGAGAGCAAACCTATCCCCAGTCCCATCCTCTTCGTCTCTCTGACCCTCCAATCCCACTCCACATCCTAGCCAATAACCAGCCTTAAATTTGAAAGAGATCAAATTGTTAAAGGGAAATGAAAGTACTTTGTTACCATGAAATTATGCTGTTATGTTAAGCTGTATTCTTTACTTAGGGCTCAATATTTTACTGACAATCAGTTCTGAAAATTCTGAACTCTTGAAAAAGTTTTGTGAACTGACTGTTACAATAACTTGTTTCTGTGAGATGAACTTTCATGATCCAGATTGTTCTCCTCCTCCATGACTTCAGCTTCAGTAGAAAGACAGATTCATCACAGTGAGTCTGAGTCAGCTTATTCTTCTTGGGTTAAAGAATTCCAAACACTGACTAATCTTGGGGGAAAATTAATATACTAATATTTTAACTCAAGTTCTTCCTTTTCCCCTTATCAGCATGATGATTGCTTCCCTGCTGTGGCTGCTTTAATTAGTTGTTAAATAAACTCTACTTATTTTTAAGTTTATTGGTGATATCTTAAAAAACCTGAGTATATTACCCAAGTTGCAAACAGATTTCCACCACAGGTGCATTTAAAAGTTGATATAACTCTCTTTGTTTTTTGTAAACATTTTTATATATGTGTGTATATATATATATATATATATATATATATATATTACAACATTTAAAAGTTCTTTTCAAGAAACAGCAGCACCAGCATTTAACTGAAAAAGCAGATGACAAACACAACATGAGCTATTGTATGTTGTCTGCAGTTTTAGCTAAGCAGATGTTTTAAGCTAAACTGCATTTTGAAGAAGCATCCAGCAAATAATTTAATAACAACACCTTTTATCCAGATTCATAGAAGAAAAAACTCTGTATATGGAATTGCTAGGAAAAGACAGGTGGCTGGTTTATTAAATTTGAGTGTATTTAAAAATTGTACAAGACACTTTCTCCTCAACCTAGCTGTCTTTTCCATTCCTTATTGGCTTACAGTGGAATCACAAATACACGAGTCTATCAGTCTTAACAACTCTACAATAATATTCATACAATTTAACAAGTAGTTCTACAACAGTCTTTGCCTTGTGATTGAATGAAATTTATAATGATAGACAGTCTTGATTTAGAGGTATCAAAAATGCCCCACATTCCCAGATAAGTTATTACACTGTTTGGTTGCTCCTGTTGTTAGAAATGAATTTTTATTTTCTAGTTGAACCTCTTCCTTTGGAAAATGGGATCCTTTTGTCTGCTGCATTAAATACAGCAAACAAAATTAAAGTATAATTAAGGAGAGACACATCCAGATCTCTCTCTCTAAGCAGGTACTCAATGGTAAGTCACCTCTTCATCCTCAACAAGAAGAGGTAAACATTTTGAGCTCACAGTTGTTCCTAGAGCTGGAATACCATTTCTTGAAATGGGATCAGATTAATACTTTTCAAAAAAGTTTCTAAGTAGGCACTCCAAAGCGTAAAAAAATCCACCTAGACATATATCATACATGGCATACTCAGTAGAGTGAAAAGGCCTGAAACCATACAGCTGAGCATTTTTCATACACACTTGTAAACAAATGTTTTGAAATATTTGACTTGCCACCTGGCAATTTGCTGACAACACACACTGTTGAATGATGATTTTGTCAGGTTTCTGTTGACATCTGTATCCCCCTTTCCACAACCCTGTGTCCCGAAAATCAACTGAGTCAACATAACATCAGGCACTTAAACACTTCATGATGCTAGTCAGAGAGAGATGGAGGGCATAAGAAATTCATAAATGGAGACCAAAGAGAGTTCAGTGATGTGTCTCTGTTGGGCTGAAATCATGAAACATTAACTGATTTTTGTTATCCACATTTCTTTTGCTTATATTTCCTTGAAATACAAGGTTTTTTATTTTTTCTTCATGAAATGAAAATGGAGATATATTGCCTAATAAATGTACTTGAGGTCACACAAAAATACCCAAACTCCAACTACATTGCATCACAAAATTTTTTGTAGAAGCTCAGGAAAGATTTGGTTCTGGTGGCACAAGCAGTACAGGGGTCATTACAGCAGTGTAGTAAGAATCTGTTAGTTTAGGGTGTTCTGTTTTTCAGGCATTTTACTTAAACAGTGTCACAACATGAGGATTCCTAGTCTCCCTTTAGTCCTTGAATACTTGATGGAATTGAGGGTTAATCAGAATTGTTTCCTTGTCTATGGTGTCTTTTTCTATAAAGAATACTTTCTATGTTCTGCCAATTTTATGACAAGATTTTATGGCATGATACAGAGAATAACATGAAGTTTAGTGCCAAGCCTCAGAATAAAGATCAAGGATGGTAATCAAAGGACAATACACATAACCTACAGGTGACCAGGGATGAATGCCAATTCAAGGCCTGCAGGTTTGATGAAATATTTCTGGGTTGTTGTTTGTGAGAATAGTAATCTAGACAAAATTCGTCAAAGAACTGGCTTGTGCAGAATCTGGGGAAGGAACTATGAATGAAATGGAAAAAAGGTATGTCAAGGTATGGAGATAGTGAAGACCAAGTCATGCTGTTCTTCTAGGTAAGAAACTCTGAAGTGTTAACCCTGTGTCAGAGACGAGTACTTAAATACTATTTCATGGTATTTGCTCTGTCTATGATTTACAGAGTTAGACTGAACTTCTGACACAACATCTAATATGTAGAAAAGGTACTATTTGTCAAGTAATCAAGTAGTTGGAAAAATCAGTATTCTGATACTTTAAAAAGAGGAAAGTATGATGAAGGGTTTTTTTTAACCTGCAGCTGATGCAGCCTTATTTATTAGAATAGCCTATTAGATCTCTGTGGCAGAAGAAAGTATGCCATAATGTGACAGATTATTTAGCACATCTAAGAATTTTCACATTATTATTTAAAACATAAGACAAATTGGAACAAGAAATATTATCTTTTTCCTATTTTCATCATGTAAAGAATAGAATTTTTCAAGTCCTAAAATCTGCAAGATATCTCTCTAAATAAGAAATAAATTTCAGAAATTAGCATTAATTGACTGATTTTTATGTCATGAAAATTAAATTTTAAAACTATGTCATCTTGAAAATAATTTTTTTGTGCTTGATATACATATTAACTTTTATCTGGCCGTAAATATTTGTGGAGTAGAATGGTATAAACAATTACATGTTACTCTAGATTTCAGGGAAGACTCATATGTATTCTCAAATACCAATGGACAGAAAACATTTGTTTCATAAGAAATTTAATAATTTCCAGGGAAAAAAGCATTCCTTGTCATAAAGCTTTCTATTGTATTCCTGTGTTTTCCTTACAGTTAATCTCCTTGGATTTTTGTTTGTTTGTTTGTTTGTTTATTTGGTTTTGGAGATTGCCTTCTTTCCTTTGTTATTTCTTTGGGTTTGCTTTTTTGGGAGTAGGGGTATATTTTTCTTGGGTATTGTTTTGAGTTTGTTTGTTTGTATTCTATTTACTTAGGATATGAAATGTACATTTCAAAATAAGAGGTCATTCTTTTTTGTTTGTGTTTTGATTGTTGATATTCCTGTTTTGAAAATATTTAAAAGAAATGTGTTGAGCATTTAAAACTTTATGCAAAATATCCTCAAATTGGAAATGTATTGATTATATTTTAACGTATGGGAAACAAGTACTTTAATTTTTAATCACCTGTTATGAAATCTGTTTATTAACCATATTTTGAAATGGTTTTCTCATCTGAAAATATTTTCATCAGTGTCAGTCAAATAAAATCCAGCAAAACCCCCCCATCTTTCAAAACTTCTCTACATCCCATAAAGGTCAATGGAATTAAGGTTATGGACTATCATTAAGAAAAATGACCACTTGAAAAAGTAATATTTTTGTCATTCTGCTCATTTGGACTGAGGTCTACAGTTGCTTTCTCTCTGTGTGCTCTCTGCCTCCTGACAAAATAAGGGTCCAACATTTTTCTCTGAACGCAGATTCACTTCATTGTCAGTGTGACATTTAAAAGGCAATAACCATTTTTAAAATGGCATTTTAACAAATGGCAAATCTGACCTGATGTTGAGAAAAATAGATGAAAAAAGAGCCTGTATTAGAGAAAATGTGAAGCAATAATCTCTACCAATGAACCAAAAAATCAAAGAATGCAAAAAAGAGTAATTTGTTGTGAAAATTTTGATGTTTAAATTTATTCGCTGTCTAGAAGAAAAAGAAGAGAAAATATGGTGTGCTTGTATGAATTGGGTAGTGAATGTAGAAAGGAAGGAAGACAGTATATTTCTGCAAGGATTCACACAGTTAAGTTTGGTGGAGGATCAGGGAAATAAAATTCAGCAGTGACACAAAAAAAGAAAATTGAAAGAATGCAGAAGAGTTGCAATGTAATCTAACTTGGGGCCACAAAATACCCTTAGCAATGTATGTTTACTAAGTAGTGTAGCTACACAGAAAACTTAAGAGTGCTTATGTGACTTCACTCATATTCCATACTTTATTAACATTGGCTTCATCTGAATACCATAAAAAGTGTTGTCTTCCTGATGCCTTGAGGTGGCCACCTAAAAACAGAGACTAGACAAGAATAAGGGAACAAAGGCAGGTATTTATTTGAAGGGCCTTCAAAGGTAGACCCTGGGCAGTCAAAAGGCTACTTTTGACAGGTCACGAGTTCTTCACACTTTTATAAGAGGTCCATTTGCATATCAGGGTTAATTCTCCAATTATAACTTCAGTAAATGATGTAATTACACCAAGTTTGTTCCTCTTTCTCTAGGCTTTAGTTTACACATTTTGGGGCCTGGTGTCCTTGAAGAGCAAACCTAGAGAGGGTTTGTTATAGCTAACCAGTGTGAAAGAACAGTGGCTAAAAGGCCACACGAATCTTCAGCGTTACTGACAAAACAGTACAGGAGTTGAAGAATATAAAGGTTAAAACCTAAGGCGTCATTCCTTAAATGAGAATTTCTGTCCTTCAGAGTTTCTTTCTATGCTAACTTATTCACAGCACTCTTATAAACACCCATCCTAAATTATCTTTCACATTTATCTTTTCCTCCACTTTAGAGAACAGCTGATCCAAAGGCACTTTTAGTATAAAAAGTTTTGTAAATAAGGATACTTTGAAATATTTCCAAATTCTTCCCCTCATTTTCAGGTTATTAACTAATTTTATAACTAAATAAATACATATTTTTTTGTTTATTAATTTTATATATTTTTTCAAAGGACACAAGAAAAGCAGTAAGTTACATTAGAAAGAGTGGATGTGGGTGGATTTATTTAAGATACTTTGTACAGAAAATGACAGACTAGACCCTAATACATGAGGAAGATGCATTTTACAAACAGGGGAAAACATCAGAGCACGGCAGGAGGTCCCACTTGAAGGAATATAGTTTCTTTTTGCTGAGTTTTTGCCTAATGGTGCTGCCTCTTTAAACATCAACACTGTATTAAGAAAGAGTGCAGGCTGCTGATCAAGTCTGCTAGCTCCTCTCTGATGACTTCACATAAAAGATGTTCCTCTCATCCAAGTCACTCAGAGGTGACAAATATTACAAATGTTGAATTTATGTGAATGCTTGCTCCCTGTTTATTAACTCATCAATCTTGTGAGAAATATAAGGACCAAACAGGGAAGTGGGCTTTTCTTATCCTGTTGGCTCAACAGAGTCTAAAAGTAATCAATATCTATAATTACTAAATCCTTCCAGGATATTTTAACCCTTCTTTAGTAGTCTACTTCCACATCTCACTGGTTGATCAAATCCAAAACTAATTAGAAAGAATGAAGTTTTAATTACTGCACTAATGCCTTTCATATATTTCTCAGAGTTAACTATAATTGGCTCTGTCATAATGCCAGACTAAGAGTTTTTTCCTTTTTTCGTTTGATTAATTAATAGAGCTCTCTCCATAGAAAAGCAAAAGCAGAGCAGATAAGCATAAAATATGCAGAGATACTCTGAGAGCGGACAGATCTTTTTTTGCCATTAAAAGTTTTTTATGAATTTTGATTTTGATTTACATACATATATCTGTGAGTGTGTGTGTTCGCACAATTTTAAGAAAAAGAATTATTTGTGCGCAACAGATATTTAAAGGTTCAGGTCTCAATGTGAGTAACATTTTCAAGAACATTCAAAATGGCAAAAAAAAGAATGAATTTTTTTCACTCCTATTTTGCTAAATTTCTAGAAATAAATTTCACTTTTAAGAAGTATCCTTGGAAAAACATTTTACACTTTTTTTTTCCTGTTCACTTTCACTATTTGATTAAAGTAGTCTTGTTTTTCATTTCTAAAATGTAGGAAAAGGAAATCCAGGTTCTTTTTGAAGATCACCCTTGAAAATATCGGACATTAGCTCAACAAATTTAATGTTGGATTTTAGTCTGAATAATTACCAGCTAAGAGTATATTTAAATAAATTATTGCAGATGCTATATTAGGTAGACTCATAATTTAGTCTCTTCAAATTAAAAATATAAACATTGTGAGTAGCTTTCCACAGACACATGCAAAGGTTAAGTGTGGTATCTGACTTCTGGATCAAAAAGAAATTGTTGATTTCTAAATATAATGACTAGTTTCATGCCTTTTTCATTCCATTCTCGCTTTCTGAGGTGACTTGCACTTATAGAGTTTTGAGTAAACAATTTGTTCAGCACAGATAATTTAAATTAGGAGTTAATACTAATGTGGCTTTTGAGTCAGAACTTTTTATAAGAATTTTATTTGTCAGATTAATACAGCAATTTCTATATATTGAAAAATAAACTTGATAAACACTTAAAAAAATGTATTAACATATTTTGCAATTTTTTAGAAACTTTAAATACAATAGGCACACTTTATAACTTGAAGTCAGAGGATAGCCAAATCAACGGACTGGGAAAGTTCTGACTTTTTTCATAAATAACATAATTTTTTTTCATTCACAGCGTAATCAACTTATTATTCAGTGTAGAAATTATTAAAAGAGTCTTTTTAATGTATATTATGGAAAACTAGAAAGAATAACTGCTGGCTAAAATTCTACTGCCAAAGGGCAAATATTTCATGTTGGTTTTAGAAAGACTAGGAATTTATTCAAATTCTGAGATCATGACTATGGCTTGGTACCAAAAAGTCATTCATACTGGCTGTCATCCAAAACCTATATATTGCACATGTCAAACTGACACACTGAGATGGAAGATTTGTTGGAGTTTTTATATACAGTCCTGCTGTGAGTAAAATTACTCATTTTCTACTGAATTATCTTTTCAGTGACAATCTTAAGTATGGTTGAAGGCTTCTACTAAGGTTGTTGTTTTCCTATCCCTGTATATAATTTTAAAGCTCCTATGAATAGAAAAACAATGATTTTGTATGTATTACTCTAACCTTTTCCCACATTAGACAAATGTTTCTCTATTTATCTGCAGTTTCAAACACTTTGTGTTTCAAGAGCATTTTGTATTAATAATGTTGTGACTTTTTGAGGTAGTACATGTAAGACCTTTTTATCATTTTATGTTGAAAAATTAGTCACTTATTGTGATATTGTGTCCACTGACCCCTATAGAGCTTCATTCCCCTTTATGTTATGGTGGGTGTATGTTTCTTTCATATGTAAAATATTTAAAACAGAAAAATACTGATCAAATTATATTATAGGTTTCTTTCTGGTCCAAAATACTTTTCCTTATGTAATTCAGTAATCCTGTTTGGAAACCACTTAAAAATAAATATATTGAAGGCTGAAGAACAAACTATTTAAAGTTGAGCCAACCTGTTTTTATAAGTTTTTAATTTTTGGAAATTCTTTTTGCAAAACTTAGGACAGTTGTCTTGATTTCACAGACAGAACAATTTTTTCTTAATTTTTTATATAATATGTACATATAGGAAGACAGCAAGTAGGTTGGACAGGTGAGATGAGACCGTGCAAGTCTTCATCACAAATATACCTATTTCAAAAGTATAAGACTGTCTGCCCATCTGTGGACTTAAAGTTACTTTGTGAAGCACACACATATCCATGAGCATAAAAAATTGAAACAATGGAAAGAAGTTGCATGCAATGCTCCAACAAGAGACTCACTGTAGGTCAGAAGTGAAAAAACCACTCTTCAAAAGAGTTAACAAGGCAAGGAGGCGGATATATATCAAATGGGTAGTGCTTGCTTTCAGGGACTTTTTATAGGATTAGGTAGGAACTCAGCATTCTGCTTTATTTCAGGAGCCTTCTTGGGTTCAAAGGACTTGACTGGCTTAATTTACTGATTCCTGAAAAAACATATATAGCATAATCAATACAGACTGAAAATCTATGCAGAAAAAAGCACGAAATCAGATTTTTCCATGATTTCTCAATCACCTTTCTTCAACTGGCGGAAAATGTGACATTGTTCTATGTGGGATATGCCCAGCCACTGCCCTGGCGGGATGTCTGCTGAGATAAGAGATTTTGCAATCGCCCAGCAGGACTCCCTGGAAAGGACTTTTGAGTCATGGTGAGGAAAAGTAGACTCACAATCCTTTGGGAGACCCTATGCAGATCGTTCTTAACCCACTGGTCTATCCCAGACCCTCTGTAATCCATTGGTCCCCTAAGGACCCAAAAATAACGTTCCCTTCGCGGGAACCCAGCCACACGGGTCCTCTCGTCTCTCTCTCCGGTCTGGTTTGGCCTAGAGGCTGCCCTGCAGAGCTGAGCTGAAATCACGAGCTGATATCACTAAAGAGCTGACAGCTTCTGCAAGGGCTCCTCTGCCAGCAGCTGAGAGGAAGACACCGGACCTCGGGCAGGCGATTCCTTTCGGGACCATCTCCCCGGACCGGTCACCTCTTCCTGGGTCACAGCCTCGGACCCCACCACCAGCTGTAATAGTTCTACATGTGTGTGTGTGTATATGTATATTTAAATGTATGTGTGTGTGTGTACAGAATTATTTAGTACTAATAATTTTAGTCCCAGCCACTTCTAAATGAGACCAACAAAAATTCTGATTTTTTTTCATTCTTTAAGTAAAACTTTAAGGGTTGAAATCAGTTGCTGAATGATTTTAAAAGGAAGGATTCTGTCTGGTTATATTTCAGGTGTATACAAACTCTATAACTGAAAAATTGTGTTGCTCAAGGACAAGTGGGATTATTTTATTTTTAGTGTAATGAACAAGCTGTTCATTATTGTTCATCCACTGTTACATAGCAGCTGCCAGTTTGTAGAATTGCTACAAGTGCCAGTATATGTATATAAGCCATTTCCTATGGTGATAGCACTGTCTCTCAAGATAGACCAGCTTAAAGATATGCATGGCATCTTAAAAACACATGGAATGAAATTCTAACTTAAGATCGGCCCCACAAACTTGGACTCACTGTTTCAGTACAAGGGAAAGTTCAGGCAGAAAACAGCCTACGCGTGTGTGCTTCCACACATATATGCATGTTGTGTTTCAGAATTTATCCTGAGAGTCAAGGCTTAAAGTCAGGATAGAAAAACAGGCCTTTTTAGGTTATTTATTTAGAACCTATCTGTATTAAATAGGAAGAAGTTTAAAGCCAAAGGGTAAATCAGGGCAGAGTTCCCTGGGAGTCTGAAATAACCTTTCTGGTTTTGACTAACCTCAGAAGACAGTTATCAGTACAGAGAATCTACTAAGAGGTTCAGAATTAAAATTTGTAGCTGGAGTTGCAGAATATGAAATATGAGGATTCAGAGAAGGTCTTAGATGTAAACACATAACATTGAAATAGTTTTCTGTAAAGATTTCCACTACTTTCTTTACATGTTCTTTCATTTCTTTGTGTCACATTAAAGCTTATTGGGTTAGTCCTCAGGACTCAGTTCAGCCTCAATCCCTTACATATCACAATATAATTATTTCTTATAAAATACTAATTTAAATAAAAGTGTGATTTGTCATCATAATGTTACCTTCATGCTTTTTTGTTTCAAGCTAATGTCAAAATGACAGAAATATCAGAAATACCTGGCAGTTTTTATTAGGTTTTGTTGTTGCATTGCTTTAACTTAAGAGATTTTATAATAAGAACAAAATCAAATCACCTCAAATAAAACACATTATTGCATAATTAGCTACATGGTAGAAGTGGCTTTTTTTTAACTGGTTCTTAATACACTCAAAATTGTCCTGCAATTTTACCTTACCTACTTTTTTAGGCAGTAATAATTAGAGAACCTATACACATGAATGACATAGATCTTGATCCTAAAAGTGAAAAGTTAGGCAAAAATGAAGAATTTCTCTGACAATTAAAAGCTTAAAGAAGCCTTCTAGTACCAAAAGTGGCCTGCAAGAAAGCTGTAGAGGGACATTTTGCAAGGGCATATAGTGACAGGACAAGGGGAAATGGCTTCAAACTGAAATAAAGTAGATTAGGATATTAGGAGTAAGTTCTTTACTCTGAGGTTGGTGAGGCACTGGAACAGGCTGACCAGAGAAACTGTAGATGCTCTGTCCCTGGAAGTGGTCAAGGCCAGGTCGGATGGGTTTTGGACTACCTGGTCTAGTGGAAGATGTCCCTGCCTTGGCAGAGGGGTTGGAACGAGATGATCTTAAAGATCCCTTCCAACCCTAGCCATTCTATGATTCTACAATTCTATAAAGATCACAAAATTTTTCAGTGCAGTTTATGAGGTGTATGTATACATACATGCATGCACACATATATACACTAGCTTAATATAGTTATATTAATCAATCAGACTCTGATGCCAGAACAGTTTTCTTCTATTGCTCGTGCCTGGAGATGGGGGCTGCTCAAGAAAGAGTCCTTCATATCTAAGAAACAGTGTGTGCTTAGGTTTAAGCATAAAATAGTAGTTTTCAAGTAATCATGTGTCTTATTGCACAGAGATAGAGAAGCAGAGTTTATCCTCTCGTTAGATGATGCTGAATACAATTCTATGAGGGTATATAGAAGGCTTAAGATGCCTTCCAACCCAAACCATGCTATGATTCTACAAGTCTTTTGTTTGAACTCAATCCTTTGAGTTTTCTAAAGGGAATCAGTCTGAAAGTCATGCTGACAGAAATCTCAACAGAGTATAGAGCTGTATTTTGAAACTAATATAATTTCATAGTCTCCCCGACAATTTTTCAGAATTCTTTGACCACCATTATTATTGCATTGGACACCTGACTGTGCTGACCAGTCATAGCTTAAAAATACTTACTCTCCAAACATGCAAAAGGAAAATTGATGAAACATATCAATCAGACCATCAGTTAACACTTTTGCTTTTTATTCTTTATTCAGCTCAGGCCATTACTTTTGTGAGAATAATAATGTTTACTTGTTCAAAACTTAATGCTTTTTTCATTTTGCTTTTTGAGGCAGGTGGGTGTGTAATGGTAAGTCTGTCACTATATGGAACATTTTGTTTCAGCACCGGGCACTTACCTGGCTTTACATTTGAGGGAGATGGATATAGTACTTTGCTTTCAGGACAACTTAGATCCACTCATGCTAAAAATAGTAGGAGACAAATTGAAATCAATGAGCAAGAAAGTAGACTTTATATAAGAATGTGAAAAATAAATATATTTCCCCTAAAAACCAACTTATTCCAGTGCCTCACCGCCATCACAGTAAATAATTTCTTCCTAATATCTAATCTAAACCTACTGTCTTTCATTTTGAAGCCATTCCCTCTTGTCCTGTCACTAACGCTCTTGTGAATAGTCTCTTGCCATATTTCTTGTGGGCTTCCTTCAGGTACTGGAAGGCCACAATTAGGTCACCCCAAAGTTTTCTCTTCTCCAGGCTGAACAATCCCAATTCTCTCAGCCTTTCCTCATAGAAGAGCTGCTCCATCCCTCTGATCACCTTGGTGCCTCCTCTGGACTCTCCAACAGCTCCATGTCCTTCCTGTGCTGGGATCCCAGAGCTGGAGGCAGCTCTGCAGGTGGGGTCTCACCAGAGCAGGGCAGAGGGGCAGAATCCCCTCCCTCCCCTGCTGCCCACGGGGCGTTGGATGCAGCCCAGGACACACTTGGCTTTCTGGGCTGGGAGTGCTCATACTCAGTTTAAGACTCTGCCAATGAGCCCTGCTAGTTCCTGTGCAGACACTCTCACAGAGCAAGGGGAGTCCTGACTGATGCCAGGATTCCTGGTGCAATGTAGGCCATTCCATTGTCAAAACCACAAAATTTTGGTGGTGACACAAGCTGTGGAGCCATGTATTAATAACTTCCTAGATTCCTGGTGATTTCCCTATCCCAGGTCTGAGGACAGCAGCAAACCTCCCTGTAGGCTGGGCATGTTTGTCATATTGTGCTCCCTGTTCCAGTTGGAAGGGAATCATCTACAACTATAACCCATCTCCTCTTCCTCTTGGAAGCATATTTGATACAGAGGACTGACCTTTCTGATTGTGGTGACACCCCTGGTCATCATCTTACCTTCATCTTCTTTAGGCTGATCTTCTATGTACAAAGCCTCCTACCTATTGTGCAGAGGCACCTGGTGGGGTGGGCAAAGAAAGATTTTGTTTGCCACTCCAAGCAGAGGCTACCCTCCATTTCATCCTTTCTTCACAAATTGTACCTTCTCCTTGCTGGGGGATGGACAGAGGATCCCCTTGTTCTTGAATTTTTTTGGTGGCTACTGGCTACACCTGAAACCTCTTGGTTCCATCAGTCTAGCTCCCTTTCTGAACCTCTAATACTCCTTAAGCTTACACCATCTCATAGCTCTGCTACCAGGCTGAGCAGGTCATTCACCTGGTAACATCTGACAAAACTCCTGTTACTGCTACAATCCAGTGAAAGGCTGAGGTGCTCCCTACAGCCTGAAACCTGGACAGCTGCATGTCTGTTAGGAGCTCCAACTACGTCCTTCTTAGATAAAGAAAAATAAAAAACTGTATTTTTTAGTTTCAAGTCCTAACATGTGAAAGAAAGAGTCCATAGAATAGAGGAAGAGCAGAATCTTGAGGTTTGCCTCACATACAGTTATTTCAGGATAGCTGATTTAGAGAAACCACAGCAGTGGCAAAAAAATCAAGGAAAATAGCAGAAGTACAAAACAACATAGAAACAGATCTATGTCACAAGTGCACATTCACCATTGAATTTTTTCCTATAATTAAGACGTATTGTCTTTGAAAGACCTCATCAGTTAAAGTGTCACTAATAAAATTTTAAAAGTTCCAGCATGGAGATACGGATGCCTGAAGATATTTGTTTCAAATATGTGTAATTATTTTACCTTGATCCCTTGCTATAATCTGTACCTGCTCTAACTTGACAGAAACCAAAGTACTTTAAAGCCACTTTTCTGTTTCTTTTGATAATCAGAGCAAAACATCCAGCACTGTATAGATGAACCATCTCCTTCGCTTTTGTCCCTTAAAGCTCAAAAGGACCAATTCCCAAGCAAATTGCAAGAAAAAATATCCATCATTTTGGTGAAATCCCCAACTGGTTATTTGACAAAGACATTAAATTTATTTAGGCTGTTTTGTCTGCTTCAAAATATCAGTGGATTCAGGCAGGGGTTTTTTAACTGAAAAGATGTAGTAATGCATAGAAACAAGGTAATAATATCCCAAACCTATATAGTACTATTCTACTTACAATTTGGCCATGTGTTTGAATTTTAAAAGAATTCACCAAGTTATACAATTTATTAGTTGTATAAAACTGTGGAAAAATCCCTTTGATTTATTCAAAAGGAAAAAAAAAGGAATAACGGGACACACAATAAATTGGAGACTACCTGTCTCATTCAATCAGTTCAAATTATCTGAGCAAATAAAACCAGTGGATAAAAAAACTGAGCTGATAAATAAGAAAATTATAGAATTGTTTTCAGGATACCTACTTCCTGAGAACAGTCTCCTCTTATGATTGTGGCCATTTAGCACCAAGAAAATTAATTTCCTAACACGTAACTGAGGTTGTGAATGCCTTGGAAGTTAAGAGTTGTTCTCATAATTTCCTTTAGCATTACTTACTCAGTGAATTACACTGCCCAAGTATAACCCAAAGGTTACAGTTATGATGATAATCCTCATGAGTTTCTAATTTAGACATTTGTTATGTTTCTCATTCTTTACCCTGAAGCACTGGCAGAAATGCTCTGGTTTTGTGCTAATAGATCAGGTGCTTTCTGCACATTGAACAGAACATCTTTAAGCCAGACCACATCAAATTGGAGCTTTTTCAGAGAATCACATTAATTCTGCTGGGGGAAAAAAGGCGATAAACAAAAATGAAGAAATATAGTGCTACCTCTCTGAAATCCATTTAAGCAGTAATCCTCTGAAATTAGGGCATCCAATTTGATTTATCAGCTATCATAACAGTAAAATGTTTTTTGACTGTGGAAAACACATTTTCAAGGATATTAATCTTAATGTAAACTATGTTTTAAGTTATTCTTTTCTTTATCAACATCATACATGCACAGTCTTCATACATACAGAACTCAACTGAAAGACAGTGATTGAACATGAGCCAAGGGTCTGTAAAGCAATGCAATTTCATTGCATTTATATGAGCAATTGTTTACGCTAGAAAAAGAAATCAGTAATACCTGTGTCTGAGTATTCTTTCTAATAAAAATTCCATAGTTTCAGCAATAAGGACAGGCTTTCATGAGTTTGCTTATGAAGTCTCTTTCACAGAGTTTTGGAGTGTTTGCACGGTGGAAATAGGTGCAAGATGCTCTGCGTACTGAAAGTGATCTGGATTATTTGGTTGGTAAGACTAAGGGTCATGAGTGACTTTTGAGAAAGATATTTAAATAAGTAAGTATTTTTCATTAAACATCAGTAGAATCTTGATACAAATTTTGATTGCATACTAACAAGTCTCATAGTTGAAGGTTATTGGGAAAGAAGATGTGGACATAAATAACCAGCTGTAGTACTATTGCATTCACTGCCTATTGGTTAGAGTCAGAAAAGCGAAATTATTTGGGCCAGACAACCATTTCTTCCTTTAATTTTCATAGGTATCCCTTAAAAATATGAAAGCCTGATTAATAAGAAGCTGTGCTACCTGGCATTGCATGGTTGTGACCAGTCACCTGGTCATGTTAAATCATGGCAGCTGATGCATTTTGTCATTTGTTTGATTGACTAATTGCCAGAGGGGCCAGAGTTTGGCTGAATATCAGAGTTTATCAATAAGAAATTAAAGTTAGTGAGCTGCTTTGATCTTGAAGATAAAAGACTAGAAAATAATATTATCCAGGCATGTGTGATACCCAGGATCTCATTGGTGGAGTTACACTTATGGGGGAAATGGATGAGGTTGGATAGACTTTTGCAGAAATATAAATATCCCTTCCATGGGGAGGATATATCACCTTGCCCCCTTTATACAAAGTGTAAGGAGGTCAGGGATATTTCAGTGATATCCTATTCCAGAAAATGTGGTGG
The DNA here is from genome assembly GCF_000691975.1 of Corvus brachyrhynchos. Lineage (NCBI taxonomy): Eukaryota > Metazoa > Chordata > Aves > Passeriformes > Corvidae > Corvus > Corvus brachyrhynchos. The sequence goes on from NW_008237254.1 coordinate 1,995,339, forward strand.
TGTTTTTATACAATTGCTGAACCAAGTAAAAATACTGCATGAGAATGAGAAGTAAAGATCTTCCTATCCTCTGCCTGTGTTGAAGATAGCAGCAGTTCAAATGACCACATAAATTCTTAGCCATGTCACTGGTATTTGTCTGCTCAGCTGATTCAGAGTATTTCAGCTCATGAATGGCCACTCTTAAAATATTTCATATATTTAATTAACATAATTATTAGAAACAGCAGCTAGTATACCAAAGCTTTGAGTATAAGTTGTAGAGATTCTGTTCCTAAAGAGTAAAATAATTTTTTCTCAGAAAGTTTTTACGGAAAGCTATCTTAATATTCATTTCATTTATAAAACAATGTCAGCTGTGAAGGATATAAAAATCTGTGAAAGAGAAAAAAAACCCCAAATATTGAAGGAACTTCTGCCATATGTCGCTCTTGGAAAATCTTGAAATGTGTAGTTAAGCTGATACATATTTGTGTGTTTTGTGACTCCACAGTTTTCTTGCTCTTTTACAGCATATTCTTTTAGCAGGATACACAATCACTTTGCTCTCTCAGACCTAGGTGCAGAGGAGTCAGCACTTGCAGTTAAGTATGGCTTTGAAACTGAATTGCTTTATTTTAATTTTTCTTCTATGATGTTTCTTGACATGTTTCCAGATATATTACCATTCCTCTTTTCTACCTATTTGTTATCTTTACTTAGTCAATTGTGTCTTATTCTTCCTGAGTAGTGCCAGTTGCAATTCCAGTCTTAAGCAGATATTAGAAACAAGTTGCTTGCATTCTGGCTGCTCTTGATACCTCCAAGAATACACATCATACTTATGGGTCAGCCAATCTTGATTTGATGAAAGCTCACTGAGAATAAAACAGTTCAAAGGAAATAAAGAAAGCATAAAAAACCAAATAAATCTCAAGGACAATTTAACAGAAAAAAGAATTTTAGAAGTTTAAAAGTAGAAAAATTTAAAAGTTAGAACAAAAATATTCCACTCAGTTATCTAGTAGAAATGCCAGTACTATTACAAAAACATAATTTTCAAAGCTTTTGTCCACTAAGGAAAAGATGTTGAGACAGAAAAAAACTATTGAGTATCTTCCACAAACTTTGCTAAATTTAAAACTCCTAGACTACACATGTAGTACACCTAGTATACACAGAAATCTTTATGGCTGGAATTCTCAGGAGTCTAGAGCTAAATATCATAGCCTGACTGAGGTCAGATAAAAAACAAACAAACAAATGAACAAACCTAAGAATCATTGGATGCTGCAAATTAAAACCATTGAGACTTTAGTATTTTTAAAGCATAGAGACTTTTCAGATCCTGTGGGCTAGCAGAGGAATACCATGTGAAGTTCAGAGAGATAGTATACAGGTAACATATCGTGTCAGATGTTAACCACAGTACAGTTTCTGCTCCAGTTCATAACACTTGACAGTGCCCTCTTAAAAAATTCTCTGTTGTTCAGATGTACAGGATGAGATAGAATTTTATTACACCGGTTCTTCAGAGAATCATTGTGAACCTTCCTCTGGCTTGGTGGGGTGGTTCTGGGGTCCTGTAGGGCAGCAGCAGTTGGAAAAGAAATCTGAAAATGCGAAGACTGTTTTTTTCTCTTTTTTTTCAGTAGAAATGGTCTCCAGATAATCCCATTATCTGAATAGCACCATCCCGAGGGCAGTCTTTTTCCTCTGACTGAATTTTTTTGAGAGCATTTTGAAATGCTTGCTGGATTTCTTTGTGATTAGTATAAGGAGACATACCTTTAACTTTTTGCTGCTGAGAAGAGGACTGTCTGAACAACACCAGCAATTGAATCAGAATGATTCTACCTGAAAATAATTTAGAAAGTTTTCTTTGTATGCTTTAAGAGATTATGAAAAATTATTTAACTTCTCAAGTTGGCATGCAGTTGAAGTCAAAGTGGAATTTTAATGTCTGGTGATTCCTAGTGGATATTAAAACAATCTTTTTCTTCCTCTGTCTACAGCAATTCATAGTATTTACCTAATGTTAAACAAAGATAAAAGAGAATATTAAACTGATGGTTGAAAAAAACTTGAAAATCTTGTAGAAATTTCATTTATTTTGAGAGGAAATCAAGATGGCCTGCAGATTAGGATAGCAGTGAAACTTCAGCATAGCCATGCAGTAAAACATGAACAGGAGCAGAGCTGTTTGAGGTTTTTTTTGCTGTCTGATCCAGAGTGGTTAGGTTTGAAGATGACACCATTTTTATTTTTCCAAGAAATATGGAAATTATCCACTTCTCAAAATTTTAATATGTGACCTATGACAGTGAGATACCTTTCAGGAACTGGCAATGGCTGATGGTGGAACAACAGTAATCCCTGGCAGCTGGGAGATTATCATGGCCTATTAATATAAAATCTGCAGAACAGCAAAATAAGTAAGCAAAATATTTGAAACTTTTAAATTTTTCTTTATCACACAAAGCAACAGAGTTATCACACAAAGGAACAGAGTGAATTACTATTTAACCTTAAATTTGAACAGTTTCTCAGGCCTTAAATAAGCATGATCTGAAATGGGCATTTTGCTTTAATTTGTCTTAAATACACATATCATCAATAACATTCTTGCATATGATGGGGTTTCCTTGTGTATCAAGGGATAGTTATGGGAAGTTTTGTTTATTTTCTCTTGCGATCCTGACTTTCGCTTAAATTGCCAATGAAGTCGCTCTTGAAGCTGTAGGTGAGGTACTTCTAAAAATGAAAGAAAAAAGTAAAACTCCCTTGAATTATTTACAATAAAAGAAGGAGGGAGAAGAACAAAAACAGCTGCAGTAGTGCAAGTAGAGTGGGTGTATATATGACGAGTGATTTGTTGAGTATGTCAGTAATAGTTTCAGTACAATAAGAACAGAAATGTAGTGTGTTAGTGTAGTTCTCCAAGCTGTATTTTTTGAAACGCAGAGACATGACCTATTTTGTCAATTCAGCTGATATTTTGGTAATAATATAAAGTTAATACCCTATGTGTCCAGACAGAAATTTATAAAAAGCATAACAAAAAATTTATTGGTCTTCCTTGCTTGTTTCCTTACTTTGCATTAAATGTATTAAAACAAATTCTGATGACTATCCAAGTATCTTCCAGGAAGACATGCATAAATTACAAAAACTTGGTTTTTTCCTTTTAGCGCGTATCTAATTTCATTCCAAGACCCCCCTTGCTTCATTTTGCTATCATCCCTTCCCTGGTTCTCTTCCTAATCCTTTTTTTATGATGCTAGAGAGCTTTTGCAATACCTTTCTTTTTAAAAAGTTATTTTCTTCTTGTGTAATTCTATATTCCTACTTCCTCATAATATGTTTCTGTATGAGCAGATGCAACATTCAGTTTCTTTCAGTATTTGTATGAATAAATTTCAAATTAAAATTCCACTCCTACCAGCATATGCAGCAATCTTGAATTACCTTCAGGTATAACACATATCTAATCTGAATGCCAGCATAAGCAATACCGTAATATATTTTGGTAGCTAAGAGCTGTACAGCAATCAGTCTAAATGTAACATCAGATTTAGGCAATTTTATTGACAAATAAATACTACTTTTTTCCAGATTACTAAGCATTGGTTTTTTTCAAGTAAGTATACTCTCATATCTGCTAAATCAGAGAATCACGGTACCACAGAGCCATAGAATGGTTTGGGTTGGTGGGCACCTTCCAAGATCATCTAGTCCAACCTTCTAAATGTACGGAGAGAATCACCTCCCTCAAAATGCTTTTGAAGCATCCCAGGATGTGGTTGGCTTTCTGAACTGAAAATGCACATTACTGAGTCATGCCCACTTTTTCAGCCACTAGTGTTCCCAAGTTCTTCTCTGCAGTGTTTCTGCTCTCAATGCATTCACCATCCCTTGATACTGGGGATTGCCCCAACCCAGTTGCAGCATCTTGCCCATGGTCTTGTTGAACTCCATGAGGAGTTGCACAGGCCCACGCCTCAAGCCTGTCCAGGTCCCTCTGGATGGTATCCCCTCCCTCTGGTATATCAACTGCACCACTCATCTTGACATAATCTGCAAACTTGCTGAGGGTGCAATCACACTCTGTCACACTGTTGGTGTTGTTGGTGGTGATATTAAATAATGTTGGTGCCAGTACAGACCCTTGAGAGACACCACTCATTACTGGCTCCCACTTGGACACTGAGCAATTGACTGTAACTCTTTGGACCCAAACATCCAGCCAATACCTTATTAATCTAACAGTTCAACCATACAACCCATATTTCTGCAATTTAAAAGTAAAAATATTATGGGGGACAGTATCAAGGGCCTTACAGAAGTAAGGTAGCTCTTCGTTTTTGCCCTCCTGGAGTAAATAATTAAACTGCACTGCCAGCAAAACTAGCCCTTCCAAAAGGGAAAGACTCGTTTGTTCTTCCAATCAAACTTCTGTGAGGTCAAAATGATTTCTCACCTCTCATATACGTAAATTCTTCCTAGAAGTGTAATAGATAAAAGTAAACAAGAAGAAAAAAGGAAGCCATTAAACATATCTTTAGCATGTTTCCATACAACTTCTATTATTTTAATGAAACAATTAGTGCAGACTATATTTTTAATATAGGTTACCACCAAAACAAACCCAAACCCACATTCCAGGCTCAATCCAGCAAAATGCCAAAAAAGCTGATTCTCAGCTTTTTTTTTTTTCTTTTTTTCAGGTCTGTTTTTTTTTTCTTTTTTCTCTGACCAACCCAAAGGAAGTCAGTAGTTTCACTGTTTCTTTTCATTGTAATGATCTTTGCAATGTAAAAGCAGTATTGTGGACTGCAGGCCCTTGTTTTATTCTGTAGTTATTTCCTCTCTGCATTTGCATACATTTTTTTTTTCTAAAAGATTTACTTTTTCTATTCCTGTATCAGACTATGTAAAAACGGCTCTTGAAAAAACTCACTAGCTGCTTTAAAAGAAACCAGCTTCTATTGTAGGTTATTTTTTGCATAATTCTCCAATTTTAATATAAATAAAAATGAATATAATGAAAATGGGCTGTTTCTCAGAAGAGAAGGCTGTGGACTGTCACTCTTAAAGTTGTTCCTGTTCTTTAAAATTGCTTTTGTTTTCAGAGCCTTCCACTGAGATCAAGATGGGATGTCAGCCAAAAGGAATTTAACTTAGTGTTTTCCATCAGGGAATAGGCCTGAGTTTTGATCTCTTTCATAATCACTTGAATATGTAAACCAGTGATTTCCATCTTTAACGGTTTGGCAAGAAAGATTAGGCAGACTCATTTAAGGACTATTATCCTTTGAAGCATGCACAGTAATTTCAAACCATTAAATTTCCAAGCTGATTACGTTCTTCCAATGTAATACTTTGTCTCTTCTTTTTATAATTAAACATTTTAAACATGATAGACAATTGTAGAAGAATATAAAACTCAAAAAATACGAAGGAAACCGTTCTGTTCTTGAGGTTTCAATTAAGAATATTTGAGTTTGTGTAGATGTTATGGAAATGGTAGTTGAGGAATGTTAAAAAAACATAGCTCATTATACATTTGTCATATAAAATGTCACCAATGCCTGCATCACTAATTAATTAATATGCATTATGTGATCATCATGGATAATCATAATATTAATATTAAAGCAAATAAAATAAATAAAAATTAGTTATGTTAAAAATACATTTTCAAAAGTATGCACATA
>NW_008237254.1:2001064-2014674 GCF_000691975.1 Corvus brachyrhynchos
CTTCTAAAACCTAAACTTTATGCTCAAAATAGAAATTAGATTAGCAATCATTTAACTTAATGGCAAAATTCAGAGCACAAGTTAGCATGTTCTGCATAACTATCCTGCCTAGAATCCAACTCCCTCCTTTTTTTTAAATAATTCTACAAACGCCTTGAAAAAATGATTTTTTTTTTTTTTTAATGAAAAGAATGCTTTCTGTTTGTGTTGATTTTACAACAGAGTTTTGCTATCAGGGGAGTCTGCCGGGACTGGCTTGTGTGAGAAGACATTGGAGGCTGCCCCAATGTCATAAAAAGGCAGTGTCAGACAGCTCCTAGACCATCCCAACATTGCTCAAAGCTGAGCCACCAGTGATGCTGGTGGTGCCTCTGTGATAATGTATTTTAAAAGGGTACAAATTGCTGCACGTAGCTGTGAGAGAGAAGTGACGAAAATGTGAAACAGACATCAAGGTCAGAGAAGAAAGAGGGAAAAGAAGTTCCAGAGCAGAGGTTCCATAGAGAAGACTGTGCTGGAACTGGTTGTCCCCCTGCAGTCCGTGGAGGAGCATATAAGAGCAGATATGGAGCATTGGGTCTGGCTGAGATGGAGTTTATTATTCCATAGCAGTCCTCACAGTGCTGTGTTGTGTGTGGGTACCTGCAAAGGAGTTGATAATGCACCTGTGCTTTGGCTGCTGCTGAGCAGTGCTGGCATAGCACCAGCACAATCCCTCCAACATTCCCCTTCACCAACAGGCAGGGGATGGGAAAGATCTTGGGAGAGGATACAGACAGGACAGCTGACCCAAACTGCCCAAAGGGAGTTTTGTACCATTTGCTGTCTGTTCAACAAAAATGCCAAGGGAGAGGAAGATGCTGGAACCATTGTTTTGCTTTACTTAAAACTACTTTTATCTTGACAGACCATGGGGTTTTTTCCTCCTGTCTTGAGGGCCATCCCACCACATACCTATACATAGCCAGTGCAGGACCCCACACCAAAGCATGTGAATATACTTTAAAGGAAGCTGCAGCCCCTTGACAGCCCATGGCAGAATAGGCTCCTGTAAAGGGGCTGTGGAGCACGGAGTGGAGCCCATGCAGGAGCTGCTGGCCCATGGGGGAACCATGCTGGGGCAGTCTGTTCCTGAAGGTCTGTGTGCCATGGGAAACACCCACACTGCAACAATTCTTAAGAGCTGCAGCCCATGGAGAGGACCCACACTGGAGTACTTTGCACAGGTCTGTGTCGTGTGGAAGGCACCCCATGCTGGAAGATGGAAAGGGTGTTAGAAGAAGGGGGTGGCAGAGATGATGACTGATCACTACTCTCATTCCCCATTCCTCTGCACTGCTTGTTGGGAAGAAGGTAGAAGGATGAGGAGTGAAGCTGTGCATGGGAAGAAGGGACAGGTAGGGGAAAGGTGTTTTCATCTTTGTCTTTATGTTTCACTATCCTGCTCTATTGTTAATTGGCAATAAACTAAGAAATTTCCCATTTTTTGTCAGTTTTGCCCCTGAGAGTAACTGATGAATAAACTCCCTGTCCTTATCTTGACACACAAGGCTCCCCATATTTCCTCGCCCTGTCATGATGAAGAGGATGAGTGAGAGAGCAGCTTAGTGGGTGGCTGTCAGCAGGCCAAAGTTAAACTCCCCACACTGGTTCAAACACAAAAATGCTCTTCCAATAACCACTGTGAATGACCCTCCAAAATGCTTGTCTCCCACAACAATCAAGCTCTACAATTGTCTAGACAATTAAGAACAATTTTAACACATAAAAACGTTACATATTTAATAAAAGTGAATCCACTTGGAATGTTTTTATTTCCCTCCCAACAGATTATGGGACTCTGCTCAATGAGTCCACAAACTGCACTGCTGTTATTAAACCCTGAGCTGCCACAAAATTCATATTCTACATACTTGACTGTGGGTAAGGACTGCTTTTCAAGAACTCCTTATTTCCCACTGCCAACAGGACATGGATTTAAAATGCAGTGAGCTATTCATGCTTTGTCTGAGGTATTTCTGGACTCCTATATCCTCATAGAATGGTGCTTCATACCATCTAACAAAAGGATAAACTCTGCTTCTTCATCTTTATGCAACAAAACACAGAAGTCCTCAAAGACTATTATTTTATGCTTAAACCTAAGCACACACAATTTATTAGACATAAAGGATTGTTTCTTGAGCAGCCATCTCCTCCAGACAAGAGCAACAGAAGAAAACTGTTCTGATAGCAGAGTCTGGATGATTAATATATCAGTATAGTGCATATTCGTATATGTGTGTATATATATATATATACACTTCATAAACTGCATTGGAAACCATAATTTTGAGGCTGTTTCTATTCATAGTGGGGCAACAATACAAATTTTTTCCATTTAGGTCTGAGTGAGGGGTAGCACCCACTGAAGTACGTGGCAATGAGGAAAAGCAAAAAGTTGCACATCAGAGGACATTTGCAGAGCACAGTAATGCATAGTTTATTGGTCCCGCGTTGCAAGCATGCAATCCCTTGACTACTTGGACGTGGGTAAGCCATCTTCTATTGAGAGAGCACTGCCATAGCCAGGAGCACCTGTGCGCTGTTCCATCATAGCTCTGTACACACAGGCCTGTTTGCCTGCCCCCTACTTAGGAACCAAAAATCATCTCTGCATTTATGATCTCTGACACAACTTGTATGATCTGACTGAGAACCTCACCCAGCAAGCTTTAATGCATTAAAAGAGGACTTTATTAGACTTCATGGTTGTTCCGTGGGAATGTATCAAGTATTGCATATTTTTATCTAGACCTGAGTAGGAAACAAAACCCTATAAAACTCACAGATAATACAAATGTCTTTGCAAGAAAAGATCAGAAACATTTTAGAAGCTTTTGTAGATGATATCAGATTATACAGATTGCTAATTCTCTGGGAGAAACAGATTCCAGAGACATTGTTTTGTGAATATATCATGTCTAGTAGTTACCTTGCCCCCATGAACATGACAGGATTTCACCCTGGTTTTGTTTGGTTATTTGGACGGTTGGTTGGGTTTGGGGTTTTTCAATGGATTGAGGAGCTGGGTGTTTTTGTTGCTGGTTTGGTCTTTTTGGATTTTTGCTTTCTTTTGGAGCTATTCTTTTTAAAAGATGATTAAACAGATTTACAGAATTAAAATGTTGCTATTCTAACAGAAGAAAGTGGCAATTCTGTAGCTACTGGCAAGGAAACTGAACTGCGTATGACCTGGTCCCAATTTTCCCATTTCCCTCGCCTCTTCTTCTGGCTATTGGCTACTTTGGGGTAACTATCTATTACTTAGATTTTACCAAAAGTTCTGTATTTTAAAAACTTTCCTATCAATGACACTATATTGTGATTATTTGATTGAAAAAAATCCTGGCTGTATTCCAATATAGCTCTGATAAGACTAACTTTCTGGAATCCTACAGTAATTATTTTGAAACAGGAGTGTTTTCAAGTTAAAAAATCATCTCTTGTTCCATATACAACACCACCACCACCATCAACAAAAGGACTATTATTTCACTTACACCTGCATTAATCATTTTCTGTAATGCAGTGCTACCTGTTCATTTATAAGGAAAACCAAGAAAGATAAGATGTCAGTTTTAGAACAAATAAGATATGGGCAAGCTAGCATCAATTTATAACCAAGAAAATTACCATATAATAATGAATATGTATAACATAATAGTTCAAAACAACCTCTCAGAATGTATGTGTCATTTATTCCTCAAATGAGGCAAAAAGCTGTGGTTCAGACCACAGAATATATTTCCTTTGGGTCTACATTTAAGGCATTATGATCATTCAGTTCAAAGACAGAGACAGGGGTTGGATCTATATTTGAATAGTTTCAACTATTATGCGTATGAGTATTCTAGAAATAGCCTTGTTTATGAGGCTTTATGTTAAGTCTACATAATCTCTGTACAGTCACTTGTGCACCTTTTATTTTATTTATTCATTACAAGTAAAACTTAGTTTAACAGGTAAGCATACACATGATTCTTAGAGCTGAGGGTATTTTTAAACTGGTCTAAAATGAGGAAAAAAGACAGACATTTCAGCTTACATTTTAAAATGTTTATGTCTCACCTACAGGAAAAGTAAGTGAATACTCATTTTTTATTCCTGTGTGCTGGTATTTCCATTCCTGTAAGTCTGCAAATAATGACTACTACATTTCATTTATAGACAGAAATCTAGAAATAAAAGTTACATTTCTACAAACAAAAATCGGTTTGCTACTGCTTTAAGGTTATCGAGATGGGTGAACTGCACAGATGAGAGAACAAGATTTTTCAAATCTCAGGGTATTTGATTATTGATCTAGTGTGGTTTCTCAAAGTTTCCCTTCCTGTAATTTACATTCTTATAATTTCAAAGATGATTGAACCAGTAAAACAGTGTGTTCTTACAAGAAAAAGACACTTTTCTTAATTAAGGGGGAAATATTACTAAAAGAAGAACTGCCATGTGTAACTTAATATGCTAATAAATACATATGATCCATATTAAAAATATACCATTGTTTTTTTGTTACTCTATTTGTTTCATCTGCCTTCTTTCTATTTTAGCAACAAATTATGTATGATCATTTGTTTTATAATTTGAACATCTAGTATGTCTTTTTCTTTGCCTGTGGAAGTGAAAACTTCTCTTCCAATCCTCAGTAGCATATGGTCAAAATGGCATTCGCCAAGGACCTAAACTTTCCTAACATCAATAGATTTCTGCATTTCAATTTTTAAATTGCATATTTTCAACTCTAGTTATTGACGCTGACAATCTGCTAATATAGGAATAGAAAAACACAGATTTGAGGAAGATTTTACAGATTGTTCAATAATTAGGGATTCAGATTCCCTCCGATCTATGCTTATGCACATGGCTGAAATATCTGCATTAAGGAGACTGACACTCCATTTTCCTTTGCAGACTACAGGCTACTCAGAATTCTTCTTGCTCTGTACAGGAGTCTAATCCTTTCAAGTAATATTATAAAGGAGGAATGGTAATTACACTGCTAATTTACACAACTCAGTTACATGTCTAAAGTTAAATGAGGTGGATCCAAGCTCAGGTCCACTACACCACACCTCAGTGTGGTCAAATAAGTACTTGCAACATTTCTTTTAGAAAATTTTGGGCCACATTTGACTTATCAGGTAATCAGTTTCATTCTTATCTATGTTTTCCATTATGAAAATTATTAATATAGGAATAACAGACATTTTCTTCAATGAATTAATATTTTCCATTCTTACATTGACCTAGAGAAGTAATAGAATATTTAATATAGGAGCTGTAAAGACTTTGTGTTGGCTGGTCTTCACAATATTAATTCTATTCATCATATTATTACCCTTATACAACAATTTTTAAAGAACTATGAAACCCTGGATTATTTTCTTAATGATATATTATACTGCACAGTTCATTCTTACTACCAACTACCCACTACCCAAAGGAATCCGTCTGTAAATCAGAATGTACCAAGAATAAATGGCACTTCTCAAGCTTAACAAAGTATAATATATAGTCCCAAACTGAAATCTAACAGGGAATGAAAGATAGTATTCAAATTCTTATACAGAAATGCTATGAATTCTAACAGAAGCACAGTTAATCTGAAAAATTTAGAGGCGTTTTCTGCATCCTTCAAAAATGTAAAAGTAGACTTTTCACATACTTTCAGAACGTCTGTGAAATACATCAGTGTTGAAATTCAACAGCTGACTCAAAAGTATGAGATGTAAATACAGTGTTAGAGAACAGAGTATTCTTTGGGCTTAGGTTGAAGAGAACTTTCTGATACGAATCTATGTGAGATTTCTAAGTAACAAATTGTGATCATAATCCCTAAATAAGATGATTCACAGCAATTTCTCAAATGAAAAGAAATAACAGGAAAAGCAGGAGCAACAGAAGTTCTACACAAACATTGATTTAGTCTCACAAAAGTTCTTTGCAGTTCAATACATTAAGAAAGCTTATGTATTGGCTTTGTATTGTGATGAAAATAAGGCAGAAGAGAAGAAATAATATCTTAAGACAAAAGGAATATCTTAAGACAAGTTGGAACAATTAAATTCATTTATACAGTAATATTTAAGATAGCCAACTTGCATTTTGCAAATTTTTTATTTTTCCTCTGAACTTTGCTAGAAACCTCTTCATTTAATTTGAATTTATGTAGAGCAAAAAAATTCTAGATATTATTGCTTCTCCAAATCCATTTTGTTGTTTAGATGTGAGGTGATATTTTATTCAGATTTGGACTAGCTATACAGGGGGTTTTACGAAAAGCCCTCTCTATTTAATTTAACATTTATTTAATTTTAAATATAATAGGAAAACTTGGATTAATCTGCACATTCAATTGATTTCTCAGATACTTGAGAGTTGTAGTTTGAAAGTTCTGTAATGGTTGATGAGTGTAAAAAAATCCAAACACTGAATGCATATTAAAAAAGGTCTGAAATTTCAGATAATATACAGAAACAAGTTTATGAATTTTATAGGACCCAATGTTTGTCAAAAATCAATTTCAAGTAATTGTTTTCACATAGACTGTAAAAATGATGTTCCCTGCAGACTTCACTTTTTTTTTTTTCCAATTCTTTCTCCTGAGATTGAAAACTTCATTATATTTCTGTATGTAAGATTCTCTTCAGGCTGGATACCCCGGTGAGCACATTTTCTTTGGTGCCTTTATAAACCAGTGTAGTACATCATGCAGTATTTATCAGTCACCAAACACCAGTTCCATAATCAGATACACACCTGATAATGAGGTGCTCATCTTTTTCACACAAGTGTTACATCAGCTTCAAGGAGCCATCATAGTCAGAAGGAAAGGAACTGGGCTCAGAGCAGAGACCAGTTTGTGAGACAGAGCAAAACCAGGAAGCAAACCCCTCCTGATCCCTATTTGTCAGTCAAACTCTTGTCATGATTACGTGTAAGCCATGTTTCCTTCCTCGAAGTCTTAGGTAGCCCATTTGTTCACATTGCATTCAGGCGTCCTCAATTTCTCCAGTGCTATTTTTCTCCTAACACATTGGAGAAGAGAACATAATTAATTGAAAACTAGAGGTTGGTAGAATCGGGATTCTCTTACTGGGATAAGATAGAGATAAGTTTTTTTTCTGAGAAGTTATGTTTCCCAACCTATTTACTCAATGGAAACTAGCAAGGTCTTTTAACAATATTTTAATTTCATTTCTTATCAAATAAATACCACATATATTTTATATTTTATTTCCTGTATGACTCTTTGTTGCCTAAAGACTGATTTCTTGAGTTCTGGTTTTACATTGCGTAGCTGCCTCCATCGAATATAAGATTTATAGTGATAGGTATCATATTTCAGAGGAAGGGAAACATCAATCAGTGCTTTTGAGGAAAGGTACCAGCAAGCCCTATTACATCATTCTACAAAATCAGAATAATTTTTCAAAAATTTGCTTATTGTTCTTTTGTCTGTAACAATATTTCTGCTCTTACTGGAAGAAAATTTGATAGCACATTTTGAAACTGGTAGAAATTTCCTAAAATGTGAACAATTTAAAAGTATTAGAAAGCAGGTGGTGACACCTAGTTTCAAACATTTCTCACATACATAATGTTCTATTCCTAAATTTCGTTAAACTGATTTGCAGATGAGGAAATTTTTTCTTTTCCCATTCATTAACATTGAAAGTGCAATTTAACTGGAAAGATCCCTAATAACTGATGGCATAGAACTTACATTTAGAGTAGAGTTTCAAAATTCTTCAAGCAATTGGTCAAAATTACAGGAAAGAGAAGTTTGTGCATGGATTCCTTAATCTTCACAATTTCCTTTGAATGCTCCATTACGAGGATACCTGCTCAATTAGACAAAAATGGAGCATTTTGTCTATTGGTTCTTTGTGCAGGATTTATTCTCCTTGCTGCTAAAGAGCCCATGCTCTCTAGTAATCACAAACGCTATTTTAACACAATTGAGAATGATTATTCTGAATTTAGTGTATTTTACATGTTTCTCAGAATTGAATTTGGCCCTGAAACAAGAAAACAACTATTATTGGCTCCATTTGCTGCCATCTCTCAACAACAGACTTGTAGAGAAAAAAATACATGATTAAAAAATAAACAACAAATCAGAGCATGAAGGAAAAACTTTTCCTCCGTGACTCAGAAGACTACCTGTTCAGTCTTATACCTTTATCTAATGGGCTTCTTTTAGAAAATTTCTTTCTTCCCTATTTCCTCAAGGGGATACAAATTTACAAGTATTCCTTTCTTACCTGGAACACATACAGTATTAGAGTAACCCTTGCTGCTCAACAAGTGGGTTTTTTGACTAATTTTTCCATAACTGATTTATTTCATCTAGCTTTGTGTAACCTAATTCACAACATTCCAATAAAATGCATGTAAAAAAAGTAAGTATGCATATAATTAATATATTCTTTTTTCATAATTCAACAGTGTATTTCTCTCGTGATGCATACATACTTTATACTCTTTGATTTTACTTAAAATACTTGTTCCTCTCTTTCAGCTAATTTACTTTTTAATTTTTTTTACATCTTGCACTGTGTAGCTGAAGTGATCACTAATGTCAGCTTGTTTTTGCAGTAGTTTTTATGACTGTAAAATAACAGGCAGGCAAAAAATTACTGTACATTTGTGATACATATAGGGGCAAGTGGAGGATAGAGCAGACAAGTTGAAAGCATGGAAGTGAACTGCTTTGCATAAAGTTACATTGTAAACTGAATAGATTATTTCTATGGTTAAGTCTGTGTTTCATAAGTATTTAACAATGCTGCATTATGGACTGTGGTTATTTTCCTTCAAACAGCTTTTCAATCACTTTCTGCACTGTAAATATTACAGCCTTGATCCCATACCAATTAGGATGCAGAATAACCTCCTCTTTCTCTTATGTGCTGCTTTTATTTAAAGAGTCTTTCCAAGTGGACTGATGCCAGTATTTCCACCCTGAGGACTTCTACAACACATTCACAGATGTCTGGCAGAGACTACAAATTTATGCAGTGACCTGCTCACCAGTTTGAGTCCATATTCACCACAACGCCTAGATACTGAGTGGCCAACTTACACCACCACCAGGGTCCCTTATTAATGTTAGATGTCAAGGAGTCCCTCCAAATGCTGGAAACACCAACATAATATGTGAGACTCCTGTTAAACTGTGTGACAAGAAGAAACAAAAACAAAAAACCAAACAGTGAAAAAACGCATACACGCACTAATCCTTTGGTGAGAACTCTTACATTCAGCTTCATTCTACAGGATAAGATTTACATGTCCTGTCAGCAGCCACCCCAAGCTGAAATGTCCTTATCAGCTAGTAACAGGTCTGCCTCCAGCAAGCTCTCAGCTACACAGGGATGTGAGAGAAAAATGAGAGAAGCCCCTGACACAGGGCTCTACTCCTCCGCAGAAGAGGTGATGCTTCTGTGAACCAGTAACCCACTTCTCTCCTGACATTAATGTGAGTGTAAACTAGGATCTTACCCTAGTCATATGTCTTTTAACAGTTGTCTAATATGTGAATCCTGACAAAGGAACCACATTCTTCAAGATAGGTGTTAGTTACCAGGGGAAAGCCAAATCTCTCTTTCTCCATAACCCAGAAACTATTTTCCTGGCATGCTTCCCTCCTGCTTATACCTGCCAGAAGAAAAAACTGCGCTGTCAAGATGGGTGGACATGAACACATGGCCAGAAATGGTGTCTCTATATCTGTGCTGAATGAAGATGGCCACCTGGCAAATATTTACAAGAATCTCCCTTCAAATTCTTCTGGTCCAGGTTTTTTTTAATTCTCTAAATCCTGTTTCTCTCAGCTCTCCTGCTTGAGATTAGGTACTACATCAGTCTGCAAGAGTTAATGTCTCCCTTTCAGGGAACAATCTGAACAATTACTAAAAACTTCACTCCTGAACTAGGAGAGCTGCTTCTGAATTAGAAGAAGGTGACAAAATGCTTCTAAGTACACTAAAACACACCCCAGGGAGTAGGGAGTGGGGATGGGGATAGTGGTTACATGAGCTAAAAATTAACATTCTTGAGATAATTAAAGCCCACATTCTGCTGTCAGAAATTTGCATTATGATCCCATTTGACTCTAACCAGATCCCACTGGTTAAATGAGAATTACACCATTAGCTTAGGATCAGGTCCATTGACTTCAGAGAATGTAAGTCCCTGACATATAACAGCAAAAAGAAGAAAAGCTTACAAAACACCAATAAAAAACCAAGCTAAATAAAAATTAATATTTCCATAATCTTTCAAATATGTAAATTTCAACTGCATAAATATTTAAACTGTGCTTTTTCTGTATATTAAATGATCCTAGTGGTATAGGGTTCATTTGCACTTGAACGTTTGAGAGGGAGAGTGCTGATTTGTAATAAAGGAACATATGTTCTGAAATAACTGTGTGAGTCATATGATACCAAATACATAAATTTTAATTCATAAAACCAGTTTTAAATATCTTCCATTTAGTGTGTGATATGTATGCTGATGGAATTGATGTGCATTTTAAAATTATTCATTCAAAGCAACTTGCATTTTCATTTATAACTTACACTGAGAAAAATTCATTCAGATTCATCAATCATCTCTGCAAAACCCACATAAACTCCTTTTTTAATGGCATACCTATTTAATTAACAGTTGTCAAGATCATCTGCCTTGCCCATTCCACTGATCAGATTGGATAATTTCTTTGGTTTACTCCACTAAATTATCAACAGCAGGAAATTAAATCTTTGTGCTCTTGTTCTTCAGGTTTTTTCAAATTGTCATTATGCTCTTTAGAATATCATCCTTGTCAGCTCTGCTCTTGTGTCAACACCAACCTCTAAGCCAGTGTGCCAGTTTTTAACCACAAACCTTTCCTAGATTTCCTAGACCTTTTCCAGATCTTGTGCTGTGTGGTTTAGCCACAGAAATCCTTCTACTAGCTGATCTGCAAAGCTACTCTTAACTGTTCCATGAAATTGTTACTCCAGAGACGACATTGACCAGGTGACAATAACTGGGCTGAATAAGAGTTGTAGTTCAAGAGTTAACCAGGTGCAGGTGATCAATATGTGAGCACTACTGATCTATACATTTAGCTCACACTTACCTGTCCCCCCCTCTTTCATTTCATTGTCATGCAGTGCCTCAAATTATTTTGAAAGAAAGAGTTTCTGTGAAGGAAACATGAAGGAAAGGAAGGGGAAAGTGTTGAATTTACCTTACAAGATATAGTGAACTATAGGAAAATATAGAAGGAGTTAAAATTTTCTGTAAATTCCCTGTCCTTGAGAGTGATTGAAACATTTCTTTAAATGAACATAGCCAGACACTTCTGTACTTTGAGGGTGGTGAGGGACTGACACAGGTTTCCCAGAGAAATTGTGGCTGCCCCATTCTTGGAAGTGTTCAAGATCAGGCTAGATGGGGCTCAGAACAACCTGGTCTAGTGAAAGGTTTCTCGCCCATGGCAGGGGAGTTAGAATGGCATGATCTCCCCTCCAAACCAAGCCTTTCTAATGATTTTAATTAAGTGCTAATGTGAGCCAATGTCTAATGCACATGCAATGCTTTGAATACTGCTACACAAGTTAGAGTTCATTAAAATCAGAAGTAATTCGTATTTGCAGAATATTCCAATATTTCTGGGGGTTTTTTTTCCAGTTTTTTTTTACTTTTGAGGGGTTAATGTATCAATGCATAATACTTTTAAGTAGGAGGCTTTTGTCTTTTATTTTTAATGAAACAGATAATGTAGAAATTAGTCAATATTTTGTTTCTACTCATTTATTAGGTGTCAATATTTTTTTCTTTAAAAAATCAGTTACTGTTTCTTTTTTTTATAAAAAGCTTTCTTCATTTTCTGTGCTTTGAATTGAATCTCTGATTTGCTACATATAGACCATCAGAGCATCTGTGGTTGGCTGAACATTCACTTCTACTTTGTTATCTTTGAAATTCATGTAATCATGAAATTATTTTAATAAACCAATGTTTTCAATGAAACTAGAATGTATGGGCAAGTGATAGATTTGTAATAAAATGTAATCTAAAATGTATATATATATGTATACATAGAGAGATATATACATCTAAATATACATATCTCTATATAAATATAGATATATAAATTGTATATAATATATTAAAATAGATACATATAGAGAGATTCCAAAGACACTTATCACAATGTGCTAGATACATTTGACAACTTCTGTTCTTCATATCGAATGTGTTTTAGATTTGCATAGAAGTAGACAGGAAGCTGGCTTCAAAGTTCACTTTGAATATTACCTCAGAGACCACACTTCTTGGAGAAAATGTTGTGAAAAATAACTTCATAGGAGGTGAATTCTTACAATTTTCCAAGAATATTCTTGCAATTAATATTCTCTGAGCATCTTCTATACTGATAAAAATGGTCACCCACACATACTGGAAGAAATGGTGAGAGGCTCTTATATTGACTGGTTCATGATTTGTAAAATAGATAAATTAATGCAAAATGTATAAATTAAATGATATTATTTTCTTTAAATGAAATGCACAAAATTTTAAGATGTTTTAAAGCACATGGTGAAGAGGATTTCTAATTCAGAATTAAAACTAGAATGAATGATGGTGTATCTTCGTTCTGGTTTAACTGTGAAACCAATAACAGGGATTTAATATATCTAACTTGAATAAAAGGTATAAGATCAATATAATTAAAAACAGTGTAATGGGCTTCAACCAATTGTATTTTGTTTGGTCAAATATTAGCTCAAGGACCACTGTTTGTGCTAGTTATCATCCCTTCACATATGGGCCTTGCAAAAGACCTGGAAGAGTAAAGCGTTCTCTGTATTTTGGAGAATTTTTCATCTTTCACTCCATGCTTTCTTACAAGAGAATTTTCTTCATCTTTACTAGAGCTACTTGGAATAAGATAGGTATAGCTTATTGGAACTTCTCATACAGTCATTTACAATACTTTTAAGGCAAATAATTTGTGAGTGAAGGCCTCAGATTGTTGGGGCCCTCCCCGCTGCCATGTAGTCCTGGGAGAGGGGCCCCGGGGGGGAGCCACAGGGTTTCCTTAGCCCCTGGTCAGCCTCGTTCCCCATTGGTTGTTTTGTGTTCCCCTGTGCGGCCAAGGACCCTCGGGTCCTGTGATTGCCTCAGTTCCTCGGCAGAGCCCCGGCCATGCAGCTGGAGAAATAAACATCTCTGAAACATCTATCAAGAATCGGTCTATATATATTTCTTTTCCACGGGCTTCGTTGATTGATATGTGTGTTGCAGTATCTGCACTGTAACAAAGTGGTAGGGAAATGCTGGCAAGACATGGATCCCTAAGGACAGAAGTAAAAGAGTAAAAACCACTCTAGATCTCTCCTCACCTTGGTGTGGATGTTCTCTCTAAATTATGGAGGAACTGTGGAAAGACTCTTGGCTTTCAGAGCCACATATGGACATTTATCTTAAACTTGAAAAGATTCTTGAACAATGATTTGTAAATTTTAGCTTAATTCAAGCTCAAAAAGAACTGAAACACTTCCTGG
>NW_008237254.1:2016054-2019483 GCF_000691975.1 Corvus brachyrhynchos
AAGGACCCTCGGGTCCTGTGATTGCCTCAGTTCCTCGGCAGAGCCCCGGCCATGCAGCTGGAGAAATAAACATCTCTCTGAAACATCTATCAAGAATCGGTCTATATATATTTCTTTTCCACAGGCCTCGTTGATTGATATGTGTGTTGCAGTATCTGCACTGTAACACCAGATACCTCAAAATCCATACTTCTCCTTCATATGTTTAATTTATTTATTACATTTTTAATTGCATATTCTTCATTTAGACATTGAGAGGTGAAAATTTCTCTTAACTTGAGCCATGTTAAAGAAAGACAAAGAACAGAAGCACCATGAATATTTTGAGCTTCACAGTGGCTATCCACCAATTTAACAGAGCTTTAATTTCTAAGTAAATCAAGCTAATTGTCAGAAGTAGCCACCATTTTGTGGCTCTTTCAACAGATAGTTCTCCAAGGCTCCCAGGAATTCATCTTTCCTGCTGTGTGATTCTCTTAGAGAAAGGGAGTAAATTGTTTGAAGACCATCAATAATTTCAACCTGATTGTGGTTCATTTCAGCTATCTTGTGATCTGCAATGGGCTCTTAAAGAAGAATCTCCTATAACAGCTATGTTTTTCTTTTATTTGTGTTTTGTAAGCAATCAGGCAAGAAAACACAACCATATTTCTTAGGAAAAAGGAATTTCTCAAATTATTTTGTCTTTTGGTTTTTTCCTATGACTTCATCAAAGTAGGATTGTTGATGTTAGCTATTATGTATTTTTCAGAAAGATTTCCTTTAGTGTCAAAACTTTAAAATTAAGAGGAGATGGAACACACTTTATATTATTTTGCTAACTACCTTCTTTTATTCCAGCATGTTTTATTATTTCAACTGCAATTTTGAAAATAGTCAGCCAGTAGATACAAGCATATATATACGTTGTTTTCTTAGCATATAATAGACAAATGAGAAAAAATTCATATGTTCTTGTCTTTAGGTACATAATTCAAGATAAAAAGCATATCTTTGCGGAAGATTAACAAATTATAGTCTGAATTCTGAATCAAGTGTCATTTTAAGAAAATCCTTTGTACATGGTTAAGCACCTGTAATATCCATGTGAATTTTACGGGAACTTCCTGACATTAGGGTGTGGTCATAATGAACAAAATCTGATACATATATGACCCCCCAACATTCCTGTAGAGACAATAAATTCAAAGTCTTTCAGTGAAAATGATGCTGACTTGTTTCTACTTTCTGTTAAAGTTGCTCAGATACCTCCTAAGCTGTTCTTGTAAGAGGTTGGTCATTTTATTGCATTGCTGTAACAACTTGTCCTGTGAGCAAAGCAAAATACCTCATGCCATGATCAAACTGAATTAGCAGTGTTTGGTATTTTGGAAGTTCTCATACACACCATAGCAAATCAAACAATCAAAGATTAGCAAAAGCCTGCAGTTTTAACAGCTTTTATTCCTGTGCATGTGAATATACACACATTACCATTTCATATCAAGTTTCATTACAAGTAGGTATTACTCACTGGAAAATTTCTTTCATTTCTGAGTCAAGATTGGGAAACATACTGCTTGCTATATGTGTGAAGCCTAGGAGCTTGTCTAACTAAACAACTTAAACAAAAGCTTTTAAATATTACTTAAAAATATTAGTAACAGATATGTTAAACCTCAAGCTTTAAATAGGTGTTTTGAAAACAATATTTCTGTACACAGGTATCATAGGTTAGCATAGATACGGAAGTGATTTTCTTGCAAAGAGGTGCTTACAGCTTCCTCTATGACCTAACAGAACCTATCAGCTGGCCAGTTTGAATATTGACAATTTTTTAAGCCACTTAAAAAAGCCTGACATGCCTCTATGGTCCACATTTAGGAATGGACAAGCCCCAGGAAAGCTCTCTTGCTTCCAGCCTTGGGACAGGTAACTGGACTGGGCCTGTTTGGGGCCCAGCGGGTCCGGGCCGGGCCCTGCTTCGTCTGGGCTGGGTCTGGGCCAGGCCCTGCTCAGCCCAGGCCAGGCCAGGCCAGGCCACAGCCATCCTGGAGCCGATGGGCCCTGTTCCACCCACAGAACCCCCCCACACCCGTGTTCTGTGCAGACGGAGCAGCCCGGCTCCCCCTCTCCAGTGCGGCCAAGACTCAGCTGAAGCTGCGCCGCTGTCCAGCAAAGATCATGTGACCAACAGCGATAAGTGAAATTCCAGCTGCAAGGCCTGGGTGAGATTAACCCTTTTAGTGCTGTGAAGAGCTGAAATCCTGAGGGAAGAGAAAGAGGAGATGCTTAAAGCTGAAATTCTGTGATAAAGCTATGAGGTATCAGAGTACCCGTTGTAATTTCATGAAGGCATGGGGAGTGGAGCATTCAACTTGTACTTGTGAGCAAAAGCACCTGCGCTGAGATAGGCAGATGCTGAAGCATCTGTAATTTCATGAGAAGTTTGAACAGGGAGAAATGGAAGCTATGAGGACTTTTGCTCCAAATGGAAAGGAGAAGACCTCAGTTCCTAGAGATGCTCACAGAGATAGTCCTGGAGATGAAGATGAGGAGGACCCTTTGCTCCCAAAGAAGGAGGAAGGCCTCTATTCTTAGAGATAAAATGCTCCCAGAGATAGGTGAAGAGAACTTCTGTTTCTGAATGACTCAACCTTAAAATGGTACCCCATTAACTCAAGATTGGACCCTCAAAAGCAGTTGTGGGAAAAGCTGCAAGTCGTGGGAAGGGACTCTCACATGATGCGAGCAGAGAACCAACCTGGGCAGCTGTCTCGTTGTGATAATTTCTCCATAGCATGGGCAAGAGAGACTCCTCTTCCTAAATGAACTGAAGGCTATTACAAAAGTGGTAAACAGACTGAACATCTCAAGGGTTGTCTTTTTACATTGTCAGTGGGAGAAGGGAGAAAGGTGGGGGAAGGAGAAGTGTTCTGAAGGTGTGGTATTTTTTTCCCCTCTTTTCTTTTTCCTTATTTTAGATCTATTAATAATTCTTTTAAGTTTTGTGCCTGCTTTGCTTTCTCCTAATTCTTACCTCACAGAAGGTAAATAAGTAAGTAATGAGTATTTTGGACCAAACCACTACAACAGTATTTCTAATTATCTCTAAAAAAGTCATAATCATTCCACAGAAGCTTCCTTTACAATGCAAAATCTAAACCTAAAATAGTGCCACACAAGAATTTGTATCTCTAGATGCATATATTTTAAAGCAGGTACCAAAATAAATAATGTGTTGCATCCCCAAACAATACATTGACTTTAATTTGTGTTTTTCAATAGTTAAAATAATAGTTAAGTAAATAGAACAGTACTGGAAATATTTAAGCTAGAGAAGAACAAGAAAACGAAATACTTATATAAAAAATAGTGTGTTCATTCTTTAAACAAACCTAAAAAGGGGGGGGGGAGGGGGGTGGAGGGAAGGTGCAGGAAGGGAAGGGG